>NC_035163.2:4121095-4446656 GCF_001659605.2 Manihot esculenta
CGAACCTTGGCTCGTTCAAACAAGAATTTCGGAGGCCAAAGGCGCTCCTGAAGCCTTTCCATGTTCGGCGGCCGAACTTCATTTTCGGCGGCCGAACCTGGCAAACGCCTCCTTGGTCTTTTCTTTTCAAAACTCAAATCATTTTCATTTAAAACCATGAAATCATGTGAAAACATTTTAGAAAACACATTTTACCCCTCTAGACGCCTCTGGCATCTTCAAAAATTCCAGATTCCAACGGAGATTCCGCCGGAAGGTAGGGATTCCGATGCCGGAATCTAGCCGGGTATTACATTCTTCCCCCCTTTAAGAACATTCGTCCCCGAATGTTCCACAAATAAACAGGCATAGCATAGAACATAACATCAATCATACATGAACAAGCAAGCAAACCAGCAAGCAAAACCTAAAAATCTCTCTCCTGAAAGAGAGACACACGGATACTGCTGTAGTAAGAACTCCCGGGTCTTCCAGACACTCGCTACTGTCCAGGGGTGATTTCCAAAAGCCCTTCACCATTGGGATTTCCTGGTTCCTTAGCTTCTTGACTTGTGTGTCCATGATCCGCACTAGCTACTCAACATAGGTGAGACCTCCTGCGATCTCCACCTCTGGTTCGTTAAGAACCCTACTAGGACATGACACGAACTTCCATAACATAGGAACACGGAGATCCAAATAGATTTTCTCCAAAAAGAATCACCCTTCCCAAAAAGACACCTTAGCAGTACCCAACCTTCTTCTGGAGCTCGACGCTTCCACTGCGCTACTCTGATCCTTACTCTTCTCTTCATCTTAACCAACTGGCTTCTTCTCACTGCTAACCCAAAACTAACTCTAACTCTCACAGGTAGTACCCGGATTTCAGATCTATCTTGGAAAACAAACAGCCTCTGCTAGCTGTCCCAATAGATCATCCATCCTGCATGGGAATACCTGCCCTTGATAGTGACCTTGTCAACTGCTTACAGTCGTTACAAAGTCTAAGGGATCCATCCTTCTTTTCCCACAACCACACCGGAACAATCCAGGGTGAGGTACTAGGTCGGATAAAATCCCTTGTCTACCAAGTCTCGCCTCTACTCTGACTACTACCTCTCTCTACGCAGGCGCCATCCTGTAGGGAAGGAAAGAAATGGTTCTGGTTCCAGACACCACTCCTACTCCAAACTCTAACTCCCTGACAGGTGGTAAACCTGAAAACTAGCCTGGGAAAACAACTAAGAACTCTCTTTAACAACTAACACTGAGGCTGGTTCCCTGACCTGACGGCTAAACTCTCAAACAAGAGCTAGAACCCTCTGACAACCCCTCCTATGTACCCTACGAACCTGATAGGCTGACATCAGACCTCTAGGCATCCCTACTGTGTTCCCTCAGAAGAAAACCCTTGACCCATCCTGTCCTATGAACCTGACTACCTTGTCTCTGCAGACCAAGATAGCACTACGAGTAGAAAAACCCAGTCCAACCCTAAACTGACGTCCAGACAGTCAAATCTAAGACCTCAAATTCGGGTGGAAGGCATCTACCCTCAACTGTCACAGAACTGAACCGGCAGACTGACTCTGCCCCAGATGAATCACACTCGAGTCCACTGACCCAAAGAGAACACTCTAGCCCAGAAGCTATCAACTCAACCTCTCGACGGCTCCTAGAGCAACTAAAGAAAGAGAAAAACACTAGGGTTCACAAAAACACACACATTAGAACATTCAAAAATGAGCGTACCTGGCGTCACCGTGTTCGATGTGTCTGCTCCCCTTCCTTGCCCACTGGTCTGAGCCACATTACTTGGAGCTAACCGCTGGGACCGTACCATCCTGGGTGCAGTAGGACACTCACGTGCGAAGTGCCCTTCTTGTCCGCACCTAAAACATGCCGTAGTCCCTGCCAGACAGACTCCTTGGTGTGGCTTGCCACACCTCGAACATCTTGTAGTGCCTCGACCAGAACTCGAACCATCTTCAGCATCTAGCCTAAACCTCTTCCACAGCCTACCCTTCCTAGTTCTACCCCATTGCTTCGGGGTTCTTCTCCCCCTTCTACCTCTCTTGGCGGCTGTACTCAGCATGGAGGGATCAACTTCCCCTGAACTTGAACTCTCAGAATCCTTAGACTTTTCCACATTTTCTTCATCCATATCCACTTGCAGACCTACATCCCTCCCCTGCACCTCCATCTTCTCTTCTCTACTGGCATCAACAGACCTTCTAGGGTCTCTTGATGTTTCCCCACTGCCAACTATACCTGACTGTACTCCTGGCAGAACGGGAGGAAAAGTCTCCGTACCTTCCCACTCAGACGGATCTGACTCCACAGATCGACTAGCACCTTGCATCTTCAGCTCTTCTGAAAACACAACAAGCGCACCGGTACACATAAGCATCACATCACATAGCATGGCATCATAACATATAGCATGCATCATATCATATGGTCCATGTGACAAACACATGACCCCTCATGCAATATATATCATGGATGAATCTGTCACCTATAGCCTACAACATAGCAGAACATGCTTTGACCAACTGTGCCAAAGGCCATACCTGGTCTCTCAGCTCATCTCATATCAGTACATATCATGCCATCTCGCAGCTAAGGGACTATCAACATCCATAATACAAACATAAATGCACATGCACCACACATGGCATTACACATCATCAAACAAGACGGGACTCCTCATCCGATTCTAGTGGACATGATCTTGATCTTTCTTAATGTGCTTGCCCTCCTATAACATCTAGCACAACCTCCTTCCGATGTGCAACACACCGTACTCTTGAGGCCCTAAGCTTTGATACCAACTGTAACAGCCCGGAAACCGGTACCCTGCCGTAACGGCTCCAAACTGTTCGGCGCTAGGATCCAGATCGGCTTAAGGCTGCCGGGACCCGTAGCAAGCCACTAAACATGCTAAACCTCGGGTCTAATCCCATACATGATCAGACTTTTCGTGAAAACTTAAACTTTTCATACTAATCTTTAAAACTTGTTTTACCTAACTTGGCTTGATCTATGCGCGAGAACATAGAACCTCATACCCGATGGGTCATCAAGCTAACCTTAAAACCACGTCCGCTTGGGTCAAGGGATTGAAACCCTTTCTTCCCTCACGGCCGTTCAAACTCATAGAATAAAACAATTCACATCATGAAAACCTTTCATAAATCGTTTTAGAATGATCATGCATAAACCAAGGGATTCAACCAAACACTAGGGCAAAGCACTACTCTATCCATTCATGACATTCACATGACATTACTAAGCTTTTCTTAACTTTACTCTATCTCTTTTCAACATAGTTCTTTCCATTCATAATCTTTATATACATCATGACTTTCTCTTTACAATCATGTCCACTAACTAAACTAGTCAAGCATACAAAACAAAGCATAACATCTCTTTATATCCATAAACATATACATACCACTATAACAAAACTAAGCTAAGCTATTACAACCAAGCCCATGCTTATACTCTGATACTTCCCATAGATCACTCTGACTTGACTTTAGCCCTGCAAAACTGCGATTAGGGGAAAGGGATGAGCTAAAAAGCCCAGTGAGTAGAAACAGAGAAAACAGTTCATTAATTACATGCTTTCATGAAATGCGCCATATCACAACTATTACACAACAATCCTTTTCACTCCCGCTTGAGTTCACGCTAGCATTCTCTTCCTCTCGCGGGTGATTTTAGAGGGTTCTCGAAACGTCCTTCCCCTCAGGGTTACATGACCCCAACATTCCCTCTGTCATAACTCGGCCCCGAAGGAGCTCTCATTGGGCTTTCCTACATGTACTCGCCCGACTAACAAGGACTCAATGACAGACTTACGGGCTATTGAGGTCGCCTTGGTCCACCCATCTCATCATATAATCAACAATTTATGCAATGCGTCACATTCGTGAAACTAGTGCAATCATCCTATTACATATAAACATGATGCATGAGCATGCTTTAGGCATTTGATTTTATTAAAATAAAAGATTAAGCTAGTTCTACTCACCTCTGGCAGACGCTGGACTGACTCTGCAACTGCTAATACTGATGGCCTCCTCGATCCCTCGGGTCCGATCCTACACAGGTGGACTCGAATGAGGTGCCAAACACACTCTAACAACTCAAAAGCAACTGCCCAAAAAAAACCCTAGAACATCACATAAACATGCATAGAAGCAACCTTGAAAAGGCTGGACAGGGCACTTTCGGCGGCACCTTCGGCGGTCGAAAGTCTCACTCCAGAGACGAAAGTTAGGCACTTTCGGCGGCCGAACCCTTCCTTCGGCGGCCGAAAGTCTGCTTTCAAGCCAAAACTAAACTTTCGGGGGCAAGGTTAGGCGGCCAATCCATGCGTCCAAAGACAGGTTCGGCGGCCGAAGCCACTTTCGGCGGCCGAACCTGAGTTCTTCCCAGAAGGGAAGAACTCAGCTTCTCATGCATTCAAGCCTCCCAAACCTTCCAAACACCCCAAAACAAGCACCCAACTTTACCAAAACATGCATAAACCCTTAACCATGCACAAAGGAGCTTAATAGCTTGATTAAACTCCAAAAACAACATCAAGAAACATGCATAACTAGCTTATGACCCACATAAGCCAAAACCATCAAAACAACCCCAAACCTTACATACTCTCTCCCAATCATGCATACTCACTCCCACATGCATAAAGGAGCATAAACTAACATAAACTCCTCAACACAAACATATATTATCATACATTGGGCATAAAACCCACATAAACCTAAACATGCATATCTACCCATACTCAACCATCAAATCTCTTTAAAACTTACTTAAAACTTCATTAAACATGAGGGAAAACAAGGATCTACACTAACCTCTTGAAGATCGAGGGTTGGTGCGACCCAAAGCTTAAGGTGTGGAGAACCCAACTCTTAAAGTCTTCAAGCTCTCCAAACCTTGATCCAAGCTTGAAAACTCTTCAAAACAACCATGGAACTCATGAAAACATGAAGGAGGTGAAGAAAAGCATGAAAACGGCCAAGGGAGGACAAAAACTCACCTGAGCTCGAGAATGGGGAGAAAACTCGCCCATTTTCGATCTGAGGGCCCTTTATAGGTGGCCTGGTCAAAGACCTTCGGCAGCCTAACGTGCCCCCTAAACTCATGCATGTTCGGCGGCCGAACTTGACTTTCGGCGGCCGAACCTTGGCTCGTTCAAACAAGAATTTCGGAGGCCAAAGGCGCTCCCGAAGCCTTTCCATGTTCGGCGGCCGAACTTCATTTTCGGCGGCCGAACCTGGCAAACGCCTCCTTGGTCTTTTCTTTTCAAAACTCAAATCATTTTCATTTAAAACCATGAAATCATGTGAAAACATTTTAGAAAACACATTTTACCCCTCTAGACGCCTCTGGCATCTTCAAAAATTCCAGATTCCAACGGAGATTCCGCCGGAAGGTAGGGATTCCGATGCCGGAATCTAGCCGGGTATTACAGCCAAGTTCTCCAAGTGTGAGTTCTGGCTGAGGAGCATTTCATTCTTGGGGCATGTTGTGACAGAAAATGGGATAGAGGTGGACCCCAAGAAGGTAGAAGCTGTGGCTAACTGGCCTAGACCCACTTCAGTGACAGAGATCAGGAGTTTCTTGGGTTTGGCAGGTTACTACAGGAGGTTCATCCAGGACTTCTCAAAAATTGTAGCTCCTCTGACCAGATTAACCAGGAAGAATCAAAAGTTTGTGTGGACCGACCCGTGCGAAGAGAGTTTTGAAGAGCTTAAGAAGAGGTTGACTTCAGCACCAGTGTTAGCTCTGCCATCTAGTGATGAAGACTTTACAGTCTTTTGTGATGCGTCCCGTATGGGACTGGGTTGTGTACTAATGCAGAATGAAAGGGTGATTGTTTATGCTTCTAGACAGCTGAAGAAGCACGAGTTAAATTACCCCACGCATGACCTAGAGATGGCAGCAGTAATCTTTGCACTCAAGATGTGGAGGCACTACCTCTATGGGGTAAAATGTGAGATCTTTACAGATCATAAGAGCCTGCAGTACATCCTGAGTCAAAGAGATTTGAATTTGAGATAGAGAAGATGGGTAGAGCTGTTGAGTGATTATGATTGCAAGATTCAGTACCATCCGGGTAAGGCGAATGTTGTGGCAGACGCCTTAAGTCGGAAATCACTCGGCAGTTTATCCCACATATCGGCAGAAAGGAGGCCAGTGGTGAAGGAGTTTTACAAGCTCATTGAGGAAAGTCTACAGTTGGAGTTGTCTGGTACAGGTGCTTTGGTAGCCCAGATGAGAGTGGCGTCCGTGTTTCTGGAGCAGGTGGCTCAGAAACAGCATGAGGACCCAGAGTTAGTGAAGATTGCCAGGACTGTTCAATCAGGCAAGGACAGTGAGTTCAGATTTGACAGTAAGGGGATCCTCTGCTATGGGAGTCGATTGTGTGTACCAGATGACATAGAGCTAAAAGGAGACATTATGAGGGAGGCTCATAATGCAAGATACAGCGTTCACCCCGGAGCCACCAAGATGTATCAAGATCTGAGGAAAGTTTATTGGTGGCCAGCGATGAAGAAAGAAGTGGCACAGTTTGTGTCAGCCTGCGAAGTGTGTCAGAGGGTGAAGCTGGAACATCAGAAGCAGGCTGGAATGCTTAACCCGCTACCTATTCCAAAGTGGAAATGGGAGAATATAGCTATGGACTTCGTAGTGGAGTTACCGGCGACGTCCAACAGATTGGACTCCATATGGGTGATTGTGGACAGACTCACCAAATCTGCTCACTTCATCCCTGTCAGGAGTGGCTATTCTGTGGACAAGTTGGCGCAGGTGTATGTTGATGAGATCGTCAGGCTGCATGGGGTTCCTGTTTCAATAGTGTCCGATAGAGGGCCCCAGTTCACCTCCATATTTTAGCGGAGTCTGCAGAACGCCATGGGTACCAGGTTGGATTTTAGCACTGCTTTCCATCCACAGACGGACGGAAAATCAGAAAGGACCATCCAGACCATAGAGGATATGCTTAGAATGTGTGTGCTGGACTTTGGCGGTTCTTGGAGGCAGCATCTACCCTTGGTGGAGTTTGCCTACAATAACAGCCATCATGCTAGCATCGGGATGGCTCCATATGAAGCTTTGTATGGGAGGAAGTGTAGATCACCTGTTTGCTGGGGAGAAGTTGGAGAAAAGGCCTTGGCAGGGCCTGAACTAGTAGAGATTACCAGCAGGGTAGTACCCATAATCAGAGAAAGGATCAAGACTGCTGCAAGCAAACAGAAGAGTTATGCAGACATCCGCAGAAGACAGGTAGAGTTTCAGGAGAGGGATCTAGTATTGCTCAAGGTGTCTCCAATGAAAGGAGTGGTTCGGTTCGGAAAGAAAGGTAAACTAGCCCCGCGATACATCGGACCCTTTGAAGTCTTGCAAAAGATTGGGAATGTGTCGTACGAGCTGGATTTACCTGCTTCAATGGAAAGAATCCATCCGGTTTTCCATGTTTCCATGTTGAGAAAGTTCGTGTTAGATCCGGGCAAGGTTCTTAGTGAGCCTGATGTGGAGATCCAAGAAGATCTCACCTATGTTGAACAGCCAGTACGGATCATAGACACCAAGATCAGAAAGCTAAGAAACAAGGAAATCCCGATGGTGAAAGTCCTGTGGAACCACCATAATTTGGAAGAATGCACTTGGGAGACACGGGAGTCCATGCTCCAGCAATACCCTTATCTTTTCTAAGGTTAGTTTCTTATATGTTTCATGTATTTTATGTGTATGATATGTTGTATGCCTTGCATGTGCTAGTTGAGGAACATTCGGGGATGAATGTTTTTAAGGGGGGGAGAATGTAATACCCAGCTAGACTCCGGTATCGGAATTCCTACCGTCCGGTGGAATCTAGGATGTCGGAAGCCTCTAGTAGGGTAGAAACATGTTTTCAAAAAATGTTTTAATGTTTTTCATGGTTTTAAGTAAAAAGGAAAATGATTTTTGTATGAAAACAACCTTGGAGGAAAACTCAGGTTCGGCCGCCGAACCTCAAGTTCGGCCGCCGAACATGCATGCATTTTGGGTGTGCCTTAGGCCCCCGAAGGCATAAGTGAGGGGAGTCCAGGTTCGGCCGCCGAACATGGCATGCATGCGGAGGCACGTTCGGCCCCCGAACGTGACCTGGCCAGCCACTATAAAAGGGTCCCTTAGCCGAAAACGGGCGAGCTTTTCTCCCCATTGTCGGCCAAGGTGAGCTCTCCGCCGTCCCTCACCAATCTTTGAGTTCTTCTTTCAGATCTTTCAAGATTTTCATGAGTTTTTGCTTTATTTTGAAGATTTTCAAGTTTTGAGCAAGTTTTGGAGCTTTGAGGTTCAAGGAAACTCAACCCCTCCCATCTCCGAGTTTAGGTCGTCTCTCTCTCGATCTCCACGAGGTAAGAGCCGATCTTAAGCTCATTGCATGTTTTAAGTAACTTTTAAGTAGATCTATGGGGTAGAATGCATGTTTAGCTCATGGTTAGGTTTATGGGTTTAATATGTGTTTATGAACAATGTGAGTTGCTTGATGTGTTGTAGATGGGGTTTAAGGTAGATTGAAGCCCCTAGGAGCTTGTATGCTTGTGTATTTGTGTGGTAGAATAAGTTTATGCATGATTGGAAAGTTTTGGAGGCAAATGTGCATTGAAGAGCTGAGTTTATTCCACTATGGGAGAAACCAGGTTCGGCAGCCGAAGGAACTTTCGGCCGCCGAACACGCTTGTGGAGGTAGCCTTCGGCTGCCGAAGCTTGCCCCCGAAAGGAGACTTTCGTCTCTGTCTGGGAGTTTCGGCCGCCGAACCTGCCGCCGAAAGTGCCCTGTCCAGCCTTCCTTTGCATGTTTTTGCATGGATGTTTTGAGGAGTTTTAGAGGGTTTTTGGGGGATGTTTTCAGAGTTATGTTCTAGTTGTTTGGTCCCTCATTTGAGTCTACCTGTGTAGGTTCGGACCCGAGGAACCGAGGACCTCAGCAGTGAGTCAGCTGCTTCAGTCAGTGTCAGAGCTAGCCAGAGGTGAGTAGAATAACTCTTTATGTTTCAAGAAAATAAATCAGTTTTGAGCATGTTCATGCATCACGGATGCCATGTGATATTTTAGGTTGTTTGCATTAGAAATCACGAATATGTTGCATTGCATAATATGTTGTTGATGTGGATGAATGTTGAATGATCCATTAGCCCTCATATGTTATGACGTGATGATATGATATGGAAGTCCAGGTGTGGCCTGCACTACGCCCCTGGCACTATGTAAGAGAAAGACCGGATGTGGCCTGCACTACGCCCCCGGCACCATTGGTTATGTATGTTATGTTATGTATAAGAGAAAGACCAGGTGTGGCCTGCACTACGCCCCTGGCATGATTGGAATATGTAGAGGGCTAAATGGTGACAAGTTCATCCTTGATATGATTAGTTGTGATGTGATGCATTTCATGATAGCATGTGTTTTAAATGCTTTATTATTCTGCTCACTGGGCTCTAGTAGCTCACCCCTCTCCCAATTTCCCCAGGTTTGCAGGTACAGGGTAGACCAGGAGGTCAGCAAGAGTATTGAAGTCTTTTGTATGTAATAGATAGAATGTGGACATGATAAAAATGTAAAGTTATGAATAGTTATGTAATGTATTGATATTGAGGATTAGAGGTTGTGCTTGACCTATGTGTAAGGTATCCCTTTTAATGCATGATCCTAGATCTTTTATGATGTGTATGTAAACCAACTCAACATATGTTGTATTTGCCCATTAGGGCATTGATGAGATCCCACAGAGAGGTCGATGTTTATGATATGTCTATGTTCAGTACATGCATGATAGAGCATATTTTAGTCCATTTTATCATTATGTTCTTGATGTTTATTTACATCTTTTCTGCTTAATTTTGTGGTTTTAATTATGTTTTGCAGATATTAGTTGTAAAGAGACAATCTGGAGAAAATGCTCTTAAAACTGCCAAAAAGTGCCAAATATGGAAAGTGCCAAAAAAGGAAAGTTTCCAAATAAGGGAAGTTTCCAGAAAAGGAAAGTTTCTAAATGAGGAAAGTGCAGAAGCAAAAGCAAACAAGGAAAGCTCAGTCAGAAGATTATTTGAAATTCAAATCGGAGATCTTTCTTTCCTTGTTCAAAGATGTGCACACACTACAGCAGTCATATCTTCCTATTTAGGCAGCAAGATCTCAAAGAGATGCTCTTCCTCTTCTGCATTCAATATTCAAATTTCAAAAGAGACTCCACCTAAAAAGGAATGTATGGACAAGCATATCTTCCCCTTTGAAGATCAAAATTCGTGCATCCTTCCTATTCAGAAACAATTTGCGCGCTTTCCTCTTCTGAGAGCCATCTGCGCGCCACCTTCCTTTTCTGTAACAACTTGGGCAACAAGTTGAGCATGGGCAGCATCTTGGGCAGGCTCTACACTAATTAGGAAGTAAGGTCAGCATCTAAACTTATTTTGGAAGCATAATCTGCGCCTCCTTCCCTTTCTGAGACCAAACCGCGCGCACCAACTTCCTTCCGCAGTGCATTTTCGCGCAGCCTTTCTTCTGAAGCCGAAAAGCGCGATTCTTTCCTTTTCAGACACATCTTGGGCAGAAAATACCTCTTGGGCAGTAAGTATGACCTAGGGCAACACTTTTCAACTATAAAAAGCCACATAGGAAGCCTCTACAGGGTCTTGAAACCCCCCTTGGGAGACACCTACGAAATTCACATCTCTTCTTCTACCTTTCTTCTTTTCTTTTATTTTTAGTTTTGTTTCAGCCATGAGAGGCTGAAATCTTTTATTCTAGTTGAAGATTAGGTGATACTTTGGTTGTTTTATGGATTGGGAGACTTGATCAAACATTATTTAACTTTTGGTTGTTCAATATTTATGCAATTTCAAGCTTGATTTCAATATTGCTTTGTTGTTTAGATCTACGTTGATTCTTGATTGCAAAGTAATAATATGTTAGTTTGGATAATTTAAGTCCGTAATTGCTTAGATTATTCTTACATAAGAACACTTGGGATAAAACCCAAGAAAATTGTATGATCTAGCGTTATCTCCATACGTTTGGGTAGCTAGGATTGGATCTCTCTATTTCTTAATGCAATTGACAATTGTTTTGATGCCTAAGGCCCAAGGACGTTCTTTGGCAATTTGTTAATTAGTAATTAATTAGAGGACGTTCCCTAATTGGTTTAATAATAAGGAGAGATAATGGTGGTGAGAAGCGTCTTCCATCTCCATAACTAATCTATTGAATCAACCCAAAGGAAACTAAGTGTCAATGATCAATCCCAACAACTAAAGTGGATCCAATTCTTCAACTAGATCTTTCTTATTATTTATTTCTCTTTATTTTTATTATTTGTCTTATTTTTATTGCTTTCAGTTTTAGATTAATTAAATCAATCTCAAAACCCCCCCATTTTACTTACAGTTTAGTTGGTTTCAGTTTTATCTCGTTTTAGTTTATTTTGCTTTCCGTTTATTTCTCTTTCAGTTTTACCTTATTTCAGTTTTATCTCGTTTCAGTTTTATCTTATTTCAGTTTCATCTCGTTTCAATTTTATCTCGTTTCAGTTTATCTCGTTTTCAGTTTTCTTCTTTTGCAGTTTATTTTTGTTTCAGTTTATTTTATTGGTCTTGATAAGGAAAATAGGTAAGTCTTCAATTCCCTATGGATTTGATCCTTTAACCACTATCTGCAGTTGTAAATTGTTGATAACCAGAAAGGTTATTTTTGACTGGCTTCGACAACCGCTCTGTCAAAAATTGGCGCCGTTGCCGGGGAGTTGATCTAACTTGTTTATTTTTCTTTTAGGGCCAAATCTGCACTCAAGGACATTCTTCCTTAAGATTCCAAAAAAAAAAAAAAAAAAATTTGAGCATAAAAAGCTTCCATCGCAGATCTGAATCATGGATGAGGTAAGTACATCTAATCTTTCTTCTCAAATTCCTAACCTAGCCTCAAGTGTGAAAACCTACGTCTTAGAACTACGGGCTCGACGACTTGAGCTATCTCAGCCATGTAGGATATGTGCATATGTGGGACATCTAGCTTCTGAATGCCCTACACTTTATGAGGATGACCAACAAGCACATGCGTTTGGAAGATACTATGAACAGCCAAGGCATGATCCCTACCCTGACACATACAATCCATATTGGGGAGTCCAGCCAAACTATGGCTATGCTGAGGCTAACTATTACCAGGATTATCAAGAATATCAAGCCCAACCAGAACCTCCAAGTTACGACCAACAACTTAAGGAGATGATGGAGACATTTACAATTTCTTTGCAAAGCGTCCAACAAAGGATGCAAAACATCCAACAGTGGATGGAACGATGGGAAGATGCAGACATGGTAAGAAAAGAGGAAGAGCTTCAAGCTGATGAGATAAATGATGAAAGTTGGCAAGTACAAGAACAAGCTGCTGAAGAGGCACAACCAGAATACTGTTTGTTCAACCCAACTGATCAAACAGAACCTGTTGTTGATTTAGATATCATTGATTATTTAAGCAAAGATGTTTTTTATACAAATCAAGATGATATACTAAACAATGATCCTTGCAGGGAAGAGGGCCAAAAAGAGCCAGAACTGAAAGAAACTAACTGTTACATCCAACAAGTGGACTGCGAACACGCACAGAACAAAGGAGAGCCAATCGCACCTCTTCAAATCAATCTTGCGCAGTCAGAAGGAACTCCAACTGAACCACCTCAGCTTGGACCGCAGGACAGTCCTGCAACTCTTCTAGTTGCACCTCTTCAACTTCCATCGCCTGAAACCCTCTCCAGTCCTCCATTGAAGACTATTCTTGCGCAAGATGAAAAAACTGAAACTCCTTTCATCCTTCCAATGCAAACAGTCCATGCCCAGGAGGAACAAATGGTAGTCCAATGGTCCAAACCAAAGGAGCATGCAGATCAATGCTTGCCCAAACCTCCAGATAAGGTAGAATTTGTTTTGCCTGAACTTAATGCCAAATTGCAGCCACCCATGGAGAAATATCAATTGAAGTTGGAAGTGCTCAAAAATGCAAACATAAGGGCTAGAGGCACACCTCATCTGAAAGAGGAGAAGCTAATCATGTTACTTCATGAGTACATGGAAAAAGTAGGATGGGCTATGACAAAATCAAAAGGAGTGCTACACTTTTTGCTCAATGCAGTTGGGACTCTTTTCCCTTCCCCAATTACTTGAGCCTTGATCAAGTGGATCGCACCATGCACACCACACCCAGGGGAGTACTCAGTTTCCTTTGTTCTTTTATGTTTTTTTTACACATTGAGGACAATGCATGATTTAGGTGTGGGGGTGCATATTTCTGAATTTTTAAATTTTTGCTTTGATTTTCAGTTTGAATTTTTATTTTTCATTTTTCAGTGTGATTTTCAATTTTTCGTTTTGCTTTCAATAACACACACAGATAGCCACAGTTTTTTTTATTTATTTATTTTTGTTTCCGTTTTTGAGATGCTTTACTCATCATATAGACTATGTTGGATGAGCTTTTCTTTCCATGACCCCATTGATGTTATGACTCTTTAAACTTATGTTGAATCAATTGCAGTGAGTTATATTCATGTTTGAGAATTGCCTTTTGAATTGAATCTTTGAGTTTGCCATGGTAAAAAATATATTGATGACCCTCAATTGATGAGAATAAATTGAAAATTGTGTGAATGAACTTAATGTGACTTGATTTAGCAATTGGTGTTGATTTGCCCAAATTATTGAGAGAAAGAAAATTCAGCAAAGGCAAAGACCTCAAAAGCACAAATCAAAAACTGTTCCAATGGTCAAAAGACTAAGAACAGAGCTAGTAGCCACTTGGAAAGGTGACCAACTGAGTAACTGGGGGTGGGTATCACTAATATGTACCTTCACGTCAAAAGGTTGGTGACTTCTTCAAGCAAGATCTAAAGTGCAAAAAGCCTGAATAAAGTACTTCAAGGTAAGGGCAAGTCACTCTGAAAGCTAGAAAAAGTCTTATCTGAACAAAATGTGCATGTATGGTCTCTCTTGAGGAAAACAAATCCTAGCCATGGTAAGTAAAGGGAAACAAGGAAAGAAGGTGAGTAATCTTCATGCATATATTCTTCACTGCAATGATTCAAAATAGGTATCTAGAGTAAGAGATTAAGTGGAAATAAGGATCAAGTAGCAAAGAAAGCTTATTTGACTATGTTTATTTGCTTGAGGACAAGCAAAAGGCTAGGTGTGGGGGTATTTGATAGAGCATATTTTAGTCCATTTTATCATTATGTTCTTGATGTTTATTTACATCTTTTCTGCTTAATTTTGTGGTTTTAATTATGTTTTGCAGATATTAGTTGTAAAAAGACAATCTGGAGAAAATGCTCTTAAAACTGCCAAAAAGTGCCAAATATGGAAAGTGCCAAAAAAGGAAAGTTTCCAAATAAGGGAAGTTTCCAGAAAAGGAAAGTTTCTAAATGAGGAAAGTGCAGAAGCAAAAGCAAACAAGGAAAGCTCAGTCAGAAGATTATTTGAAATTCAAATCGCAGATCTTTCTTTCCTTGTTCAAAGATGTGCACACACTGCAGCAGTCATATCTTCCTATTTAGGCAGCAAGATCTCAAAGAGATGCTCTTCATCTTCTGCATTCAATATTCAAATTTCAAAAGAGACTCCACCTAAAAAGGAATGTATGGACAAGCATATCTTCCCCTTTGAAGATCAAAATTCGTGCATCCTTCCTATTCAGAATCAATTTGCGCGCTTTCCTCTTCTGAGAGCCATCTGCGCGCCACCTTCCTTTTCTGTAACAACTTGGGCAACAAGTTGAGCATGGGCAGCATCTTGGGCAGCCTCTACACTAATTAGGAAGCAAGGTCAGCATCTAAACTTATTTAGGAAGCATAATCTGCGCCTCCTTCCCTTTCTGAGACCAAACCGCGCGCACCAACTTCCTTCCGCAGTGCATTTTCGCGCAGCCTTCCTTCTGAAGCCGAAAAGCGCGATTCTTTCCTTTTCAGACACATCTTGGGCAGAAAATACCTCTTGGGCAGTAAGTATGACCTAGGGCAACACTTTTCAACTATAAAAAGCCACATAGGAAGCTTCTACAGGGTCTTGAAACCCCCCTTGGGAGACACCTACGAAATTCACATCTCTTCTTCTACCTTTCTTCTTTTCTTTTATTTTTAGTTTTGTTTCAGCCATGAGAGGCTGAAATCTTTTATTCTAGTTGAAGATTAGGTGATACTTTGGTTGTTTTATGGATTGGGAGACTTGATCAAACATTGTTTAACTTTTGGTTGTTCAATATTTATGCAATTTCAAGCTTGATTTCAATATTGCTTTGTTGTTTAGATCTACGTTGATTCTTGATTGCAAAGTAATAATATGTTAGTTTGGATAATTTAAGTCCGTAATTGCTTAGATTATTCTTACATAAGAACACTTGGGATAAAACCCAAGAAAATTGTATGATCTAGCGTTATCTCCATACGTTTGGGTAGCTAGGATTGGATCTCTCTATTTCTTAATGCAATTGACAATTGTTTTGATGCCTAAGGCCCAAGGACGTTCCTTGGCAATTTGTTAATTAGTAATTAATTAGAGGACGTTCCCTAATTGGTTTAATAATAAGGAGAGATAATGGTGGTGAGAAGCGTCTTCCATCTCCATAACTAATCTATTGAATCAACCCAAAGGAAACTAAGTGTCAATGATCAATCCCAACAACTAAAGTGGATCCAATTCTTCAACTAGATCTTTCTTATTATTTATTTCTCTTTATTTTTATTATTTGTCTTATTTTTATTGCTTTCAGTTTTAGATTAATTAAATCAATCTCAAAACCCCCCCATTTTACTTACAGTTTAGTTGGTTTCAGTTTTATCTCGTTTTAGTTTATTTTGCTTTCCGTTTATTTCTCTTTCAGTTTTACCTTATTTCAGTTTTATCTCGTTTCAGTTTATCTCGTTTTCAGTTTTATCTCGTTTCAGTTTTATCTCGTTTCAGTTTTATCTTATTTCAGTTTTATCTCGTTTCAATTTTATCTCGTTTCAGTTTATCTCGTTTTCAGTTTTCTTCTTTTGCAGTTTATTTTTATTTCAGTTTATTTTATTGGTCTTGATAAGGAAAATAGGTAAGTCTTCAATTCCCTGTGGATTCGATCCTTTAACCACTATCTGCAGTTGTAAATTGTTGATAACCAGAAAGGTTATTTTTGACCGGCTTCGACAACCGCGAGTCAATGCACAGGTTGAGTTTGGTGTTTGAATGAAAGAAAAGTTTTAATTTTTATGTATGTTGTTGATCATGTATGGGATTAAACAGGTTTACAGGTTACATGTCAGGCTTGCTACGGGTTCCGGCGGCCTTAAGCCGACCTGGATCCTAGCGCTGGTAGCGGTCCAATTTTCGGGTCGTTACACTTAGCTTTTTCTAGTTTTGATGGAATTCCGTGCATTTTCAAGTCCTGATGAGCTTCTGAGCATTCTCTAGCCCTTGTCGGTTTGGCGTATTCCCACCTTGTGGCCTGGGCATGAAATGTCTTACAAACATTTGGTGAAGCGGCACTAACGCCTGGTTGGTCAGCCTGGCGTATTTCCGCCTTATGGTCTAATCATATAGTCAGGTGATATCACCTTATTCGAGAGATCATTGATAGAGGAGATATCAAAATATACAAAGTAGACACAAATGATAACATTGCAGATCCACTGACCAAGCCTCTCTCACAGGTCAAGCATGATCAACACACTAGGTCTATGGGTATTAGATATTTGTATGATTAGACCTAGTGCAAGTGGGAGATTGTTAGTGTATTTACCCTAAGCCATTATCTTGGACCTTTTTGAATGTCACTTTGATTATTAATAAAAAATATTTTATTATCATTATTATTTGTTTGCATGTTACATAATAATGATTAACATCCCTGGTTACTTATTATTATGTTGATAATAATAAAATATAACTAGTATGATTATTGATTGATAATCATGAGATGATTATGTATATACTGATATAATTCAATAATCATAGATACTTGTTAGAGAACAAAGTATTGGATAGACCCGTATTGAGATCACTACATGAGTTATTGTCATAAGTGAATTTCAAAGTAGTTATATCTTAATCCTTTGACTTGAGATTGTCATAGTTTTCAACATAAGGACTGTTATATTTTGACATAACCAAACATTGCCTTTAATCGGACAATCATAAAGGTTATGATTGAGTATAATAGGAATTATGTAGAGGATATTGAACAATCAAGATAGAATTTGTCACTCTCTTTGAGAGAGATATCTTCTGGACCCCTTGATAAGTGAGACTGAGAAATGCATGGCAGTGCTCAAATGAATTGATAATATGATCAATATCATTTGATTTTATCAGTCTACTTAGAGATCGAGAAATTACAAGTTTGACATTGACCATGACTTATGTTCAAACTAAATATCGTGTGACAAAGGGATTAATACATGTTCTATTTATTAGGTTTTATCGGACTATCGATCCTCATATTAGTTGGGTAGTCATAATGCCTTGCTAGAGGTCGCTTATGATTTATAGGCCTTGTGGGACTGGACCTATTGTCAATTAATGTGAGTCTATTGGGTCACACACAAAAGAATGTCGTTAATGTGCCATGTCATATTAATGGGCTAAAAGCCCATTAGTATAATTAATAATAATAAAGATGTTATTATTATTAATATTAATTAATTATTATTATAAGATAATAATATTTAAAAGATCTGCAGTTTATCTGTAACTATTATAGATAAAAGATTTTTCGGTTTTCCTTATCAAAATAAACTATCACGTAAGATATTTGAGTATCTGCGAGATTGTGATAGTTGGTTATGAATACAACTCTTTTACGAAAAGAAGCGTGGGAAAACAAAAGACCAAAAATGAAAAAAAAACCCTTCTGCGTAGTGTGGGGGTAACGTTTTTAGAGAAATCATTTTAAGTTACAGATTGGGGAGCACATAGTTTATCCATCTTTGAGAGAGCTAGCACTCTAGAAGGATAAAAGACGTTCGTATGGATACCATAGAGGGTGTTCGTTTCAAAAGCAGCATCATTAGTACGGAATAATATCTTCTCATCGAGTCTAACATGTTAGTCTCTTATCCTTCCTTTCGAAATAAACGAAGCACTTGGATCTTGTGAAGCAAACCATAGATTTTTATTTTTTCCACTGCGTGTTTCGGGTTGCAGTAGTCTTTGAGTTTCCTAACAGAAATGCCTTAGAAGCATCTTGTGAAACGGGGCTAACACCCAGTCAGTCGGCATGACGCATTTCCGCCTTGAGGTATGGCATGAGATGCCTTAGAAACATCTTGTGAAGTGGGGTTAGCACCCGGTCGGTCGGCCTGGCGTAACTTGCCTTATGGTCTGGCATGAGATGCCTTAATTAGTGGGTCCAACTGGTCTTCTAGCCTGACAGATTCCCGACTTATGGCATTGAGACTAACACCCGATCTTTTAGCCCTGTCAAATTCTTGACTTATGGCCTCATTTTAGTGGCAATAACACTCTGTCTTCTAGCCTAACGGATTTTTGACTTATGACCTTGTTTTAGTGGAACTAACACTTGATTTTCTCCCCTGACGGATTCTCGACTTATGGCCTTAGTTTAGTAGCACTAACACTCAGTCTTCTGATGAGTTCTCACCTTGAGAATTTTGTTTAGTGAGTTCAATGCCCGGATGGTCTGGCAATTGCCTTATGGCCTTTATTTTAATGGGTCCATCACCGAGATGGCCTAGCAATTGCCTTATGGTCTTTTATGAGTTTGTTTCTATTTTCACGGTCCAATTCTCGGATTATGGCTGGCTGAAATTGCTTTTTGTCTTGGCATGAGATGCTTTGTTATGCGGGGCCAATGCTCGGATAGCCTTATAGTCTTATGAATTTGTTTATGTTTCCACGGTCCAACGCTCGAATTATGGCTTGGCTAAAGTTGCCTTATTGCCGAGCATGAGATGTCTTGTTATGCGAGACCAACATCCGGATGGCCTTATGGCCTTTTATAATTTTGTTTATGTTTCTACGTCCATGGCCTCACTGAAGTTGTCTTGTGGTCTGGCATGAGATGCCTTGTTATGTGGAACCAATGCTAAGATGGTCTTGTGACTTTTTAGTGGGACTAATACCCAGATGGCCTGACGAAACTCGTCTTGTGCCCCTTGTTCTTATCTTCACGCTTTCATCCATCCAATATTTCTGATTTTTCTATAAAAAAAAGAAGTTTGAAGAATACATCCTAATTTTATAATATTTTTATAAATCACAAATATTTTTCTGAGGATAAAATAAAAGATTCAGTCGTTTGTCTTGACCAATTTTAAAACTCAGAATTTGACCTAAGAGCTAAACATCTATGATATTCTCCTTATTGCCACCCCTATTAATACTCAATCCTCCTGCAATTTCATGAATAACCCCCACAAGTTTACTGTCAGGGATGATTCTAAAAATTGTTAACTCGAGCTTAGACCTCCTATCTTTTCAACTCTTTCTGATGAATTTTAGAAGTGTGTCGTTTCTTATTAACCTCTCGATATCATCTTTCAGCTATTGACACTCCTCCATTGTATGTCCTGGTCTTCATGAAAATGACAGTACTTGATCTTATCTCGCCTTTCAGCTTTCTTAGGGTTGAGTTTATGAGGCCATCTAACTTCCTTGTTATTTTTACTGACCCACACTAAAATATGTGTTTGTAAGTCATTCAGTAGAGTATAATTCTTATACTTACCTTGGTCATTCCTTCCTCGGGAGACCGAGTAACTTTTGCAGTCTCTCTCATATCTTTGCTTCTCCGGCTTTTGGCTCCTGCTTTTATCCTCTTCCCATCCTTCCCAGCACCTTTGAGCAGCCCGTACTAGCTTTTAGCCAGCGTCCTTCGGAACATCGTTTGATGGCTCCTTTTTCTTGAACTTGTCCTTCCCTTCAGACCGCGTCTAGATTGTCTCTATCCTAGTTCTTGAGGTATCTACGGAGACTTCCTCTCTTCCCTTAGGAGCCATGAATGATGCCTCCTCTCGAGCTTTATATTGCTCGAAAATAACCTGCAACCTTCTGATGTACTGGAGTATTTGCTCAGTGTTCAGATTATTGGGATATGCTTTGTTGACCATTGGGAGCGTGTTCTGTCTATTGCTAGGGGTGGAATAAACGATAATGCCGTCATTGGTAACAACATTAGCAGCAGCTCGTGAATTACTGACCATTTCGAGAGATAAAGAAGAGAGAGATTTTTTCTAAGAGAAAAGGAGTAAGAGACCGGCTTTAATCCAAATGAACAGAAGAATTCAATGGATTTTTCGGCAATGGAACTAAATGATGTGACAAAAAAAGAGAGCTGTGTTGTGATTGGCTAGACCTGCAAGAAAGAGAACGTGAGATGATAAGTGTCTACGGTAGTCACTATAACGTTCGAGTTAGTAAACTGAAGAATATGGCGAATGTAAAACTTTGAGAGTAATTGTGTAAGAGAATAACATATATTTGCCTCTGTGATCATTCTCTTTTCACATTATAATATTTTCTGATAAACCAACAATGATGTGGTCGGCTATTTGATAAGTGATCTCGCCAACTAATAGGTCGATAATCCCACAATCATAGACATAATAGAAATATGCTGGTTTGTAGTTGTTAATGGTAACTTATGCAGCCTCGCCCTATAGCTGAGAGGGCGAGTCCTAACGAACTGAATCGACTTAACTCGAGGTCGACCTGAAGTATC
Source organism: Manihot esculenta (assembly GCF_001659605.2). Taxonomy (NCBI): domain Eukaryota; kingdom Viridiplantae; phylum Streptophyta; class Magnoliopsida; order Malpighiales; family Euphorbiaceae; genus Manihot; species Manihot esculenta. The sequence continues at coordinate 4,141,841 of NC_035163.2, forward strand.
AGAATCTTCTTTCCTCTCATTTTCAGGCACCATGATCGTTCGGACCTTCTCTTCTATTTTGGTGGAATCGCGTATTAGTTTATTATATTTTTACCATATAACTCTATTTTATGGCGACAACTCACTATTTACCTTGATTGATTGTTGTGCAACATCAAATATATCTAAATCTTAATTTGCTTCTAATTTTAGTATTATATCTCTCAAATTCTTAACAATATAAGTAAGTTTTAAATAATAACTATTAATCGTGTATCTTACTATTCATATTTACATAGTTGATTCAAAATTTAAGAAAAATAAATAAAATTTACTTTTTACTATACCTGGTTATTAAATAATTCTTAAAGAATAATTGAAATTAAATTGATCAATATATTCAATAAATTATAAATAATTATTACTATATATTAAGAACAAATAAGTACTCCCTTGTCCCTTTTTTTTAGTTTATTCTTATTATTTTTATGTCTTGGAATTTTTTATTTGCTATTTTTTATTTTTTCTTTTAATTAGTTGAATCTTTCAAATCCTTTTGAATTTTTTTTATTTAATCGTTTAACTGTTAATTGAATTTTTACTTTTTTATCTATTTATTTTAATTATACGGATTTAAATTATTTTTCACTGTTTTATTTTCTTTTATTGTGGTTTCATTTGTTTTTAAATTATTTAAGTATTTAATTATTGAATTTACATGAATTTATATTATCTTTATTAAATTTATCTAAAACAGTTATTTTATAATATATTTAATTTATTTTAATAATTAAATATATTTTTAAAACTATATACATATAAATTCTTACACATTTAGTTTTTATCATAAGATAATGATGTTTTCTTTTAAAATAAGTTAGTTGATTTTTTTAAACCAATATTACTATTATTGTCTTCTTTTATATTAATTTTTTTAAACCAGTAGTATTATTATTATCTTCTTTTATAACTAGACTTCACCGTTGAATGTTTTATTATTAAACTACACATTGTTCAAATTATTATTATGAGTAAATAGTAAATATTCTTTTGTTAATAGTAGTTAATCTTAAACATAAAATACGTAAAATATTATAAATTATATTTTAGTCCATAAATTTTAGCATAATTAATAAATTGATTTCTATATTTTTAAAATTAAATAAATAAATCTTTCTATAATTAATCCGTTGAAATTAGAGGTAATACATAATTTTAGCATAATTAATAAATTAATCTTTATATTTTTAAAATTAAATAAGTAAATCTTTTTATAATTAATCCGTTTAAATTAGAGATCTCTCCATCCATTTTTATCGTTAAAAGTGTGAAAATATTTTTATTACACTTTTTAAATAAAAAAACTACACTGAAATTATTGAGTTTTAATATAATTACTGAAAAAAGCCCTGTATTTTTAAAATTGTATCATTTTTATCAAAAAGAATACTTAAGTCTCTATTAATTTTTGTCTATAATATCTCATTTAACTAATTTTTAACACCTTTTGTTCTTCAATTTTCATTTATTGAAATCTTAAATACTTATAATTTTAAAATTTTTAATAAATACTTGCAATTTCAACTATTTTTAAGTAGTATTAAGTAATTTTTAAATAAATTGTAAATTTTTATAAAGAATATTTTAAAAAGAATTTTTATAATTTCAAAATAAGTTTGACCATACACGAATTTTGAGTTAATATATATAATAAATAAAAAAAATTATAATTTTATACGGATTAAATATAAAAAAATTTAAAGATTTAGTTTTAAAAATATAAGAATTGATCCGTCAATTATATTAAAAATTAAAAACCGAAGTGTAGTTTATGCAATATAAAATTATTCACATATATTGAAAAGAATTAAGTGTTTAGAAGGATAATTTAAATATTTAAAATATTTATTTTTTCTTTAACGAATTGACCAACAGAATTATAAATAAAAATAACTCTAATTTAAATAAATTAATTATATAAATATTTAAGTGTTGAATTTTAGAAATATAAGAATCGATTTATTAATTATGTTAAAACTCTGAAATTTATCTAAATATATAATATAAAATTTATATTTAGAAAAATAGAATGGAGGGATAACAATATAATTACTGAAAATACTTATGTTCGAGTTTAATACATTATAAAAAATTGTCCTATATTTTATTTGGTTAAAAAGTAATATAAAAATTTATTACTATATAGAATTCTTTAAATTGTTTAGTTAAAATATTTTTAAATTTAAATTGTATTTTATTATGAGTATTATCCTAGAAGAGTTTTCTAATAATTAATTTCCACTTAATCAAAATTTTATTATAATTTACATAAAAATTCATAAAAACTAAAATAATAATTTTTGTAAAAATTCTAACTTTTTTTTATTTAAAAAAATTGACGCTAATAGTATTTTTTATATTTTTTGAGTAATTTCTTTTTAAGTCAAATACATAATACTCGACTTTTAACTTTAAATTAGTTATTGTCATGATATTTTTATTGTTAATTTTTTACTCTAATTTTTATAAAATATAACTATTTAATATTTAAATTTTATAAATTATAATTATTTAACTTTTAATTTTTATAAAATATAACTATTTAATTCTTATAAATTTGAAGTGCTTGTAAACTATATACATACTTAAAAATAAATAATTATACTTTAATAAATATCAAAGATTAAAAATTAACAATAAAAAAATTTAAATGCGAACCGACTTTTTCATATTGAAAGGTTAAATTATATTTTTATTTTAATAAAATAAATTGATATTTTAAAATTAAATTACTAATTAATTATAATTAATTACACCATTAAATATGAAAAGTTGATTGTATAATGTATACAACTGTTTTTTTTATTTATATTAGTTTTTCAACCCTTCACATAAAAATGCCTGTTCTTTAGCTTCCAATTTTTGTAATGGGCTTTCGCCAAAAAATAAAAACATTTATAATAATTTATATTTATATTTAATATTTTAAATATTGAATAATAAAATTAAATTTTTTTGATTTATTATAATTATAATTAAAAAAATAAATTAAATTTAAAAATATTAATGATAAATTACAATAATCTTTAAAGTTTTATATTATTAATAGGAAAAATTATTTTTTAGTTCCTGAGGTTTAACGTAATTAACACTTCTGTCCCTCTATTTTGGTGATCCAACACTTAAGTTCCTCATTTTCTCTTCTGTCCAAATTCGTAGTCCTTCCGTCCATTTAAACCGTTTGATCAAAGAGTCAAAAGTGAGATGTGATGATTTTTTTCAAAAATGCCCTTCTTTCAACGTGAAATTCAAGAAGAAGAAGAAGAAGAAGAAGAAGAAGAAGAAGAAGAAGAAGAAGAAGAAGAAGAAGAAGAAGAAGAAGAAGATGGTTAATTTTGTCAATTCACGTGTCCCAAACGACTATTTTGGACGGAAGGACTACGAATTTGGATTGAAGAACTACGAATTTGGACTGAAGAACTACGAATTTGGACAGAAAGAAAAGTGAGGGACTTAAGTGTTTGGTAGCCAAAATAGAGGGACAGAAGTGTTAATTACGTTAAATCTCAGGGACTACAAAGTAATTTTCTATTATTAATAAAATATATAATTTTTTAATTCAAATTTTATATTAAAATTAAATATATTTTATATTTATTATATGTAATATTAAATAAATATTTATTATAAATAAATTCATATTATATAAAGTATTACATATAATTAATATATATTAAAATATTTCATTGAAGGTTTACATTCAATATAATAAATTGTGTATATTTTTTATATTTAAAAATTTTTATTTTTTATTAATAATATTTTAAATAAAATAAAATATTATATATTTTAAATAGTAAAATTTTATTTTTTTTCATATTTTAATTTTTTATTAATAATCTATAATATTATATAAAAATAAAATAAAGAATAAATAATAAAATTAAAAAAGTGATATCGTTATAATAAAAATATATATTTAAAAATTATTTATTAGTTGAATATAACTTTAGAAATAATATTGTTATTTATTATTAATTTTTTAAATATAATTTAATTTTATTTTAATTATGTCAAATTAAAATTTTTAATTTTACTATTTAATATTTAAAATATTAAATATAAATATAAAGTATCATAAAGGTTTAATTTTTTTTATTCAATATCCATTCTTAACATTTTTATTACAAAATCAAATTTATTCAACTTGTTAAATGAGGTAATATTATTTAAATAATTCATATTATATAAAAAAATTTTAATAAAATTATAAATTGAACGTAAAAATATATTTTACATTTTATAATAAATTAATATATTAACGACAGAAATTATAAATAAGTTGATTATTTAGTAATAAATTAAACCTTTTTTTTTTTAATGAGAAGTAATTTGAAAATGATTTGTTACTAAAATTCACTGTTAACTCTAATAATTTATAACATTATCTTCATGTTTGGAGTTAATAATTTTATAAAAAATTAATTAATATAATTTTAAAATTTTTATTTGTAATTTATTTTTTTTAAATTAAAAAAATTAACTTTTAAATAAGTTTAAATTTAAATTTATCTTTTTTAAAATAAATTATTCAAATAGAATTTATCTTTATATTTTTCAGGTTTTAAAATTAATTAATTAATTTTTTTTATTTATTTTAACCATTAAATAGTATAAAATATTTAAAATATATTTTAACATAAAAGATTAATTACGTTTTTATAAATTGAAAAAATTAATTAATTATTTTTTTAAGTATAAAATTTAAATAATAAAATATTTAGTCATCTAATGAATAATTTTTTTAAATATTTGAGATATGTTAATATATTTTTTAAAATTAAAAATTAATTAATAAAATTAAATAATAATTTTAAAATAAAAATTAAGGCGGTGCGGATCGTCTCGAGTGCAGACAGCACAGCCAAACTGGTCCCCAAACGGCCATATTTCCATAATTATGTACGATTGTGAAGGCTATTTTAGTCAAAGCACACAGTACCATTTTTCCTTAATTGAATAGTAGGAATCGATTAGCTTTTCCCTGTCTTCTCAAAATATCTACCAGCCCTAATCGCAGCTTCTTAAGGTTGGGGTTGATTCGATCTATCTCCCTCTAATTTGGATTCTGTGAAGAATAGGTATATCTGCTATTTCTCTTCTCTATGATTTCTGTAAATCCTAGTTCTCTTCTTTATATAATACGTTTTTTAACTTCTGATCTTCTATTATTTTATTTTTTGGGATTGTTAGTCGTATTTTGTTTTCTTTTCTTGTGGATTGAGTTCTCTCGTTAGGTTTTCGATTGAATTTTCGTTGTTCTGATCAGATTTAAGTGTTGGTTTGGTGTTCCCGTGATTCGGAGGCTTATTTTGATCCTGTTATCTTTTGATTACAATTGCTATGTTCCAGATTTTTTCTTTTTTTTTAATAGGATATCTTTTGATTCGGAGGCTTATTTTGATTACAATTGCTAGGTGGAAGACAGCTGGGTAATACATATATGTGGGATACCTGCCATTATTGGAACCCCTTTCCATGGGTTTTTCTTCTTATAACTATAGGAATGAGGTTTTGATGGTTGAAATTATTGATTTCTTTTCAGCTGGTATACATGTATGTAATTAATCTAAACATGTGTGTAGTTTTTCATCTTGTGCTTTATTATATGATGTGTGGTGCTAATGATTTTGTATACTCCGGTATTCATTTACAGTGAGTTGCCATTTTTTTTTCTTGGTGGGGGGGGGGGGTATTTAAATCACAAATATACGGTTAAGTTGGATCTGTAATAAGGTCCACTGAAAAGCCCAAATTGACTGAATCGAACTGAAGGTAACTGAACCAGTGCAATTTGATTGATTTTGGTTTCCTTTAGAAGTTTTGTTTGGATTGCAAAATAAGTAACTTCAATTAATCCGCATTTGGCAGATCGGTTTGGTTTGAACCGAATGCTCACCCGTTTGAAGCTACATCAAATAATGCTAATGTTTCTGAATTCTGTCTCAGTTTCTACTGTTTTTCTATTAATTTCACCATTTTACTTTCCTTCTATTTCAATTTATTTTTAATTGAATGCTAATAGTTATTAAAAATTCAGTTTGATTGTTGTATTCCATTTGTTCAGCTTCCACCGTTTTGGATTCAAGGCTACTGTCTACTTTGCCTTTTGGTGTGTGTTAGCGTGTAAAATTTAGTCTACTTTTCTAGATTGCTCACCGTGCTTTAGTTTAATTCTTGAATGGTCAACTTGTAGCTTTAATTTACAGGTAACATATTGTTTAGTTAATGGAAATGGTAATAAAAGATAGATAAAGTTTTAGATTTCAGATTTTCTTTTTCTCTTTTGGGTTGAGAATAGGTCCTTCTTAGGTGTTGAGTTCAATTTATTTTGTTTAGCTGAATTAGATAAAGTTAAAAAAATAATGGAAAATTTATTATTTAGTTTTTATATTATAGGAAAACTCATTAATTAGTCCTCTATTTTGAAAAATATATCAAAATATTCTTGACATTTTAAAAAGTTTACTAATTAGTCTCTTCATTAATTTTATCTGTTAAATATTGCAAAAAAGTTTAAAATGCCTTTGGTACAAAAGCATTAATTATTAAACTTTTAATAAACGTGAGAGATTAATTAATAAGTTTTTTCAAAATACAAAGACTAAACAGTAAACATTTAATAACTAAAATTAATGGAGGGACTAACTAAAATTAGTATATTTTAAAAATTGAAAAATCAATTAATAAGTTCTTTTATATTATAAAGACTAAATAGTAATTTTTCAAAAAAAAGTAAGGCGGTGCAGATCGTCTAAAGCGCAGACAGCACAGTCAAACTGGGTCGAGACGACCATATTTCCATAATTATGTACAATTAAGAAGGCTATTTTAGTAAAAGCACACAGTTCCTTTTTTCCCTTAATTGAATAGAAGTATTGGATCAGCTCTTCCCTATAATCTTCCCAAAATATCTATGTGCCCTAATCACAGCTTCTTAAGGTTAGGGTTGATTCGATCTATCTTCCTCTAATTTGGATTCTGTAAACAATAGGTACGTCTGCTATTTCTCTTCTCTATGATTTCCGTAAACCCTAGTTATCTTCTTTATAATAATATGATTTTTAACTTCTATTATTTTATTGTTTGGGATTGTTAATCGCATTTTATTTTATTTTCTTGTGGATTGAGTTTTCTGGTTAGGTTTTCAATTGAAATTTCGTTGTTCTGATCAGATATAAGTGTGTCTCGGTGTTCCCGTGATTTGGAGGCTTATTTTGATCCTATTATCTTTTGATTACAATTGCTATTTTCCAGATTTTATCTTTTTCTTTAATAGGATATTTTTATTGGCAGTGAGGCATTGCGACTAAGCAGTAAATGTACAACGGAATAGGGTTACAGACCCCAAGAGGGTCAGGCACTAATGGGTATATACAAACCAACAAATTCTTTGTGAAGCCAAAAACTGGTAAAGTTGCTCATGACACCAAAGGATTTGAGGCTGACCAGGGTACTGCTGGTATCAGCAAGAAGCCAAATAAGGATATCCTGGAGCATGACCGCAAGCGCCAAATCCTTCTCAAACTTACTGTGCTTGAAGACAAACTTATTGAACAAGGATATACAGATGCTGAAATTGCTGAGAAGCTTGAGGAAGCTCGTGAGAATTTGGAGGCTGCCTCAGCCGCAGAGGGAAGCGATGGACCTGCTGCTATAGTGGCTACCGAGAAAAAGTAATTAGTCTCCATTTTGTTTCTTTATTTTTTTTGGTTGGGGGGTATAACTTTTATATTGGTATGAAAAGTAGAAGATTGTTTTATATCCAAGTAATTAAATCTTGTTTTTGACGTTTTGTTATTGTTATGAAATTGTTATGACTTTTGGTTGCAGTATGGTTATAACAGTGTTGGATTCTTAGTTAGCATATCTCGTTGCACTTGATTAGTTGAAATAATTTCATTCTTCAATTATGGATTTGTTAACCAAGCATGTCAAATGCAAATTTCATTACGGATTAGACAAAGTTTGTGCAGCTAGTGAATGATAATCATTTATGGTTACTACTGGAACTTTCTTTCTTATCTAGTTTAAGACTACATATGGTCAACATAGTTTGATGAAATTGAAGATTATAGTGGTTATGTTATATATATGCCAATAAGCTACCCTTTTCATGGCTTGATCAGGGTTTCTGATACGCAGTCCCATCAAATTGCTGCTAGAAAGGAAAAACAGATGGAAACATTAAGGGCGGCTTTAGGGATCAGAATGTCTGAACCCAGTGAACAAAATGTTGAAATGTCAGATGATGGACCACAAAATGGTGGGAAGACTGGGCCAACTGATGATAGCAAGTGGGGTGAGAAACGTGAACATGCCTTTTTGGATAGAGATTTTAGCCGGAAGAAATCTACGGCTGAAAATCAAAATGCCGATAAGAACGATAAGAAGAAGAACAAGAAGAAAGAGAGAGACGGGCTTGATGATTTGATGAAACACTACAAGAAGGGAGAAAGTGATGATAGGACTGACTCTGATACTGACTCTGACCCTCGCAATGGCAAGAAGAAGAAATCTTCAAAGAAGCATGTGAAAAGCAGAATACGTGACTCGGACAGTGAGAGTGATGATTCTGCTAGTGATGATGACACTGATTCTAACAGTGGGGGGAGGAAGAAGAATAGAACTTTGGCGAAATCCACAAAAAGCAAAAGGCATGACAATAAAAGTTATGATTCTGCTAGTGATGATGGCGCAGATTCTGACAATATGAAGAAGAAGAAAAAAAATTCAGATAAATCTGCAAAAAGCAGAATACATGACAATGATAGTGATGATTACACTGATTCCGACTATGGGAGGAAAAAGGAAAGCAGATCTTTGGAGAAAGCCGGGAGAAGTAGAAGAAGAAGATATGACAGTGAGACAGATGATTCTTCTAGTGATGATGGCACTGATTCAGACAATGGGCAGAAAAACAAAAGCAGTAAACCACCCATGAGAGGCAGAAGCAGAAGATATGACAGTGACATAAATGATTCTACTAGTGATGATGGCACTGATTCTGACAAAGGGAGGAAAAAGAAGAGCAAAACTCTGGTGAAACCCACTATTAGCAGAAGACATGACAGTGATGATTCGTCTAGCGATGATGACATCGATTTTGACAAAAGGAAAAAGAAAAAGAATAGAACTTTGGAGAAACCCAAGAAAAGCAGAAGAAATGACTCTGATGATTCTACTACTGATGATGATAATGATTATGCCATTGAGAAGAACAAGAACAGAACTTCTGAGAAGTATGAGAGAAGCAGAAGACATGATAGTGATGTGGATGATTCCTTGACTGATGATGATGATGTTAGAAAGGTTACTCCCAAACAGGAAGTTGGAAACTACAAGAAAATTCATAGGAGGCATGATTCTGACCTTGATTTGAACTTATCTAAGCATAGAACTGAGGAGATGAAGCAGCATGAGAAAATAAGTAGTCAGCATGACTCTGAGGATAGCTCTGACACTGATGGTGAGGTGAGAAGGGAGAAAAGTCCACTTGGTAAGCTTAGAAGTCAGGGAAATAGAAGTAGCAGGATAGGAAATGATGATAGCAATTTGGAGGATCGTTGGAAGAGTGAGGACATACCTGGGAGAAGTAGCAGGATTCATAGCAAGGATGATGAATTGAAACGCGAAGCCAGGAGGAGTGATCGGGATTATGAAGGGCATGGAGGAGAGAAAAGGCACATGAGGGATGAAGTGGATCGTAGAAGTGGAAGGTATCGAAGAGATGAAGAGGATGGTGAGCATCGAAGGCGTGGAAAGGATGATTATGATCAGCAGTATGGAAGTCGAAGACATGCAAGAGCAGAGGAAGAAGAGCGAAGAAGGAAAGGTCATGATGATAGGGATTATGCAGGGCGTGGAAGGGAGATGAGGCACCGCATGGATGAAGAGGCAGGGCATGGAAGGGAGATGAGGCACCGTAGGGAGGAAGAGGAACATAAAGAGAGAAAGTATAGAAGAGAAGAGCACGATGAGAAGTATGGAAAGCATGTAAAAGCTGAAGACGATCAACGGTATGGAAGTCGAAGGCGTGGAAGAGATGAAGAAGGAGAGCGAGGAAGCAAAAGTGATGTGAGGGACAGACAGATGGAATCCTCCAAGAGAGCTAGGTATGGTGATTCTCGATCAGATGAGAGGAAAAGATATGAAAATGATAAATGTGATGATGATCGAGCCAGGTACTGAGACGAGGCAGCAATATGTCTGGTGAGTTTGTTCTGTGAGATATTTCATATGTAGTGGTTGCTAACTGAGTTGAATGTTTTATGAATAACATAATGAATCCTCATTCATACAACAGTTTTAGGCTTTTGGATGTTGCCACCATCAGATTGCAGATTTAATGGGTGGTGGGAAGAAAGGAGAAAATTAGAGTAACATGTTTAATGCAAAAGATGCAATTGCTGTATTGAAGGATCTGTCATTCTTTCAGCTGTCATATTGAGGTTCAATGCATGCAAGGTTCAAACTCTAGTGCTTGTCAATGTTTTTAATATCTTGAATGAATGTGGGAACTCTGTAACTTGGATATCTGGATGTCACAGGGAGAAATAATAAATGAAGGTGAGTTCACTGTAATAAAGAATTCTTTCAGTGAATCATAGGAGGAACTATGTTGGAAAATAATGGCTTATGGTGCTTTAGACTAATATTGAGCATCATAGGTGCAGACATATATATATATATATATAGAGAGAGAGAGAGAGATGCACACATACATACAAGTGCCAAACATGCCTGAATCTTGTATGCATATTTACTGTGTTATTTACATCAATCTCAATATAGCTTAAGTTCAACTTAATGAATTATTGTTATTTGCAATCGTTGGAATTTGTTTTTGTCAATGCAATGTCAATTAAGTTTGTTATCCCATTATTTTCTATGATTATAGAGTTACATTTGTTTGATTGAAGTCAATTTGATGTTTGAGTGTAGGAAAGCCAGTGAATGACTGGGTAGAGTGGAGGACTATCTGTTGCTGAATTGGGAGATGCATTCCACTTGTAGTTGTGTCAACTGGATTGCCCAAGGATTCACTCGTCTTTATGTGAGAGACTTGCTGCTTTTCTGTCTACAACTATACATGGAAGTGTGTCGAAGATCTGGCAGTGTTTAAACAGAATAAACTTTTATCTTGTTATTTACTCTCCTTGTACAAGAATATCCTGCCCCTTTCATGGGGTCAGAGAGATGGTGTTTTGCATCAGTCATGCTATGTTGTTTTATTTCTAATTTTTGAGATGGAACATGGTTAGTTGGGCATGTGATCTAATGGTTGATTTTACGTTTATGGAAAAAATGAGGACTCTTGCCACTACTAGTTGTCTTCTTCTTGTTATTTATTTATATCGCCTATTGAGGCATGGTTGTGAATAGCACCATGAAAATATCAGTTTCTGTTTCTGATAGGTTAAGTATGGGTTCATTCTCTCTTGCGTCGAGATCTTCCCTGTTAATGGGTTCCAATATGATTATGCTAGGTGCAGGTTTTGGTTGGTTTAGCTATTAGAGTTGATGATGTGTTTGTTCAAGCCAATGCAACATTAGACCCTCCTTCAGATGTCTTGTATTCATCTCCTTGGCAACCTTCAACCACAATTTTTATTAAGTTAGATGTTGATGTTGCTACCGATGTTGATAGAAATTGTGAAATTATTGCTATTATTGCTCTATCAAGGCAAAATTTTTTATTGGTCCCTTACTTTTGAAAAGCATGTCAAGAAGTTTTAATTTTTATAAAAAATAAAGGTTTTTTGTAGATCTGGGTTGAAAGTGATTCTCTCTGTTATTAATGCAAGAGTGTTTCATCTATGTTAAGTATTCAAAATATGATCCTACATGTTTAGGAGCTTTCGAAGAGCTGTACTTTAGTTTCTTTTGTATTTGTTTGAAGGAAAGCTCATAATGTTGTACTTTAGTTTCTTTTGTATTTGTCCGAAGAGAAGCTAATAATGCTGCCCACTCTTTTAAGTAAAAGGTTCATTTAGGATGTGTCTTTTTTATGTAATTTTTCAAGCCCGTTGGACTTTGTAATGTCTCTACCATCTTAATGATTTTAACGAAATTTATCTTTGGAGAAAAAAAAGGTTGGTGTTTCAATGTTGTAAATTTATCCGAAATAGAAATTGGGAAATAGATAGATTAGGACATTGCAGATCCCATGGGAGAGTTCTTTCCCAATCTAGCCTTGTGTATCTTCTAGCATGCGTTCTTAAAAATGTATTATAGAGTTAATTGCAATGCATTCAAGTGGATAGCTCTCATTCTCATTCCGTATCATGAATTTTTAGCACCAGCAGATTCTTGTCTTTTCTTTTCATACAGAAATTAATAATTCACAAGGCAATATATCAATTGTATATGAAGTGAAAGAGACAGAACAAATACATATCCTAGAAAAAGTATAGTCCACACGTTGGCTTTTGAAGGAGTTGTCATACAAAAAAAAGTATAGTCCATTTTTTGCGCCCTTTTTGTCAATTTAGGTGGAAAATAAAAAAGATTATCTAAGTTAAAGATAAAATATTTGTGAATTTAGACTTTAATCGGTAGACAATAATCAAAATTGATTCCTGATACTTTATATCCATTATTTATTTATTTATTTTATTTTTTAAGAATGGTTTGACGCCTTTATAAAAGGCGTCACGTTCTTTTATAAAAGCGCTAAGAATCATTTTAGATGGCGATTAAACTCTAAATCCACAAATTTTATGTCTTTAACCTTGGCAATTTTTTTTATTTTCAACTTTAAATTGACAAAAAGTTCATTTTTTATAGTGGTGATTTATTTCCCCTATTGGTGCTAATTCCTAATTGCTACTTGCACTTCTTCTTTTACCCTACAATGTCAAAAAATTATAAAATCATATGACAACATACACAAGTAAAGTCTATACCTTATTCTAAATAAAATGGCTATTAAAAGTAGGAGCACACAGTTTTTGAGTTTTTTACTGTTTAAGATTAAAAAAAAAAATTTCTAAAACCTTGATTTAGGAAAAAATTTTTCCGAACAAGGTAAAAATTGAACTTTATTGCCCTTCAAAAACACGGTAAGTTCTCCATTACCATACTTCTTCAGAGCGGTAAATCATAATTTTTTTAAATAAAAAAAAATAAAATTAAAAAATAAAAGGACAAGATCTCTAGCGCGCTTTAGCTTTTGACCAACGGTATCACTGCCGCTAGTCACTGGCTTCCTCACCCGCTCTTCCCTTTTGACTCGCTTCCCTACTCGCTCTTCCCTTTAAAAACCTTAATATCTCCGCTCTCCCCTCTTCTTTCTCAAAACTCTAAACTCCTTCTCAATAAAAATCTCTCATATTTTCTCTTCCCTATAATTCTTCTCCTTTCTCTCATATTTCTCTCCCATAATTCTTCTCTCTTCTCTCATAATTCTTCATCATTCCCTCATATTTCTCTTAAAATACTCTCTCATAATTTTTTTCTTTCTTATATTTCTTACCATTTAATCTTCTATCGGAGAAAAATTTTTAATCATATGTATTTTTTTATAAATAATTTTATATTTGATCAAATTAATATAAATCAAAAGAATAATAATATTTTCTTTATTTTTATAATTTTATCTATTTAATCGGAAGGAATAATCTGTATGTGTGAAGTTGTGGTCAATTTTCATATAAGTAAATAATTATAATTATTTATAAATTTATGCAATGTTATTTTGTTAGTTATAATTAGGTAGTAAAGTTATGTCTAAAAAAATTATAGTTTATAGGTAAAGTAGTAGAATGAATTTTGATGGTGAATAAAAATAAAAAATTTTAATGTATATTTGTTACAATTAGGTTCAAATATATTATCAAAGATTTTGATGAAAAAAATTTTATAGGAATAGAAATGGATAAAAATAAAAAAAATTTAATAAATAAGTGCTTTAAATTTATATAAATATATGTTGAAAAAAAAAATTATAAGAATATTTAATGTGATACAAATACAAAAATTTGACATAAAAAATTAAAATTTCTTGATACATGATGTTTTGAAAAAATTTTGAGTTGCGATAAAATTAATAAAATTTAGATATTTAAATTTATATAAATTTTTTTTGTCTATTTTAAGAAAATATAACATATTATTAATGTTATTATACATTTTAATTTTTTTACAATTAGGTTGATATTGTAAATATTTTTTTTAAAAAAATTATTATATATTTTACTGAAAAATTTTGTTATAGAAATAGAAATGAGTTAAAATAAAAAAATTTAATAAATAAATGCCTTAAATTTATATATATATTTATTGAAAAAGAATTTTATAGGGATATTTAATGTGATAAAAATAGAAAAATTTAACATATAAAAGACTGAAATTTCTTGATATACAATGTTTGAAAAAATGTTAAGTTGGGATAAAATTAGTAAAATTTAGATATTTAAATTTATATAATTTTTTTTATCCATATTAAAAAATATAACATATTAATAATTATTATCATACATTTTAATTTTTTATAATAAAGTTGGCATTGTAAATATATTTTTTTTTAAAATTATATATATTTTACTGGAGATATTTTTTATAGAAATAAAAATGGGTTACAATAAAAAAAATTTTAATAAATAACTGCCTCAAATTTATATATATATATTTATTAAAAAAAATTTATAGAGATATTTAATATGACAAAAATAGAAAAATTTGACAGATAAAAGACTAAAATGTCTTGATATACTATGTTTGAAAAAATTGATAAAATTTAAATATTATTACTTGTTATCATACATTTTAATTTTTTATAATTAAGTTGATATTGTAAATATTTTTTAAAAATAAATTATTATATATTTTGCTGGAGAAAATTTTTATAGGAATAGAAATAGGGTTGAAATAATAAAAAAATAAGTGTTTTAAATTTATATATATGTTTGTTGGAAAAAAAATTTATAGAGATATTTAATATGATAAAAATAGAAAAATTTGACATATAAAATATTAAAATTTCTTGATATACGTTGTTTGAAAAAATATTGAGTTGAAATAAAATTGATAAAAAAAATATTGAGTTGAAATAAAATTGATAAAATTTAGATAGTTGCGTTTATATAAATTTTTTTTGTCTATATTACAAAAATATAATATATTATTAATTATTAATTTTTATTTTACATTTTAATTTTTTATAATTAAGTTGGTATTGTAAATATTTTTTTTTAAATTATTATATATTTTACTAGAGAAATTTTTTTATAGAAATATAAGTGGAGTTAAAATAAAAAAATTAATAAATAAGTGCCTTAATTATATATATATATATTTGATGAAAAAAATTTATAGGAATATTAATGTGATAAAAATAAAAAATTATGAATAAAAATTTTTCACTAATGGGCTAACTAATTTAATATATGTCGTGCGACATATTTGGATCAAATATAAACGAGACATACTTTTACACATGCATGTGCAAAAATAATTTAAAATAATGATATGAAAGCATCATGTATGAGGTGATAGGATTTAGTAACGAGACTTTAGGTTTTGAAGTTTGTATTAATGGCACCGTAAACAAGCAAATTGTTAAATTTATTGAAAATATATGCGCGTGTGGTAAATTTCAAGAAATGCGAATTCCATATTAACATGCCATAGCAACTTGTCTATCCAAATTCATGGATTATTTGATACATACTACACCTTGGAATGCACATTAAAATGTTCAATCCGTTAGAATATTTTGATTACTAGTCAGAACCTGACGGTAAATTTCTAATTCTTGATATACAAAGAATTAAAAAAAAAAGATTTTTCAAGAAGCAGCATAATTCAAAACGAAATGAATTTGAGGCCATCAAATGTTTTTTTGACATATAAAAATTATTATATTATATGTGGAAAGTCTAGTCATAATAAACAAACATATGCGGTTAGACATTGTTAATCTATTTTATGTTAATGTAATATTATAATTTCTTTATATTATTTATAATAGAATTTATTTTATAAATTTTTGTTATTAGATAATATGTCAATGACATCTACAAGTAGCAAATAATTATACAATAATAAAAAATGTAAGACAACATTACATATCAGTGATAATAGATAGGTAATTGACAAATATAAAGATCCTTGAGGTTATAGGTATGGTATTAAAAGACGTTTTGAAAACTTGTCGTACTATGCTTTCATATAAAAAGGGGATACAAATCATATATTTGTAGTATATCGCTCAAAAAACATACAAGATTTTGGTGAGACAATCATTGCCGAAGAGTCTGAATAGGGAAAAATTGTGAAATGTATATTGCGAAATAGAAATATATTGTCATTTTCATGACGTAAATATACCAAAAGTAATTTATGCTGACTTATCCTGAACAACAAATGACGATATTAGACAGATTAATAAAGCACTGCAAATTGAAATAAATATTATATTTAATCGTCTTAATCATTATCATATGTATAATTGCCCAAATGAGCATGTAATGGCTAATCAAGAGACTTTACAGTTGATGAATAATATTATTGTCGATCAAAATATTCTTGATTTTAATGACAATGTTGTTGGTGATTAAAAGAGATTATATATACAACTCAGTATATCTTATTATTGTAACTTATTTAATATAAAATTATATTATTGTAGGACAATGTCCGGTTTGAGATATACACCGAGTGACATATTTAGAATAACAGGACATTGTTGAGTACTGGATGATGATTTTATATATCCGTTAGATCCAAATCAGTATAATTCTAATAAAGTTTATAATTTCATGAAATTTGAATAGTCATATATGATGGATCAGTCAACGGTTTTACACGAGGAGATTATTTCACTAAATATTAAAGTATCAAAAGAAAAGATTATTAATATATCAATCAATAATGTTAATCAGCTCCAAACTGCATTATATTGTAAATGAGAAGAAAACAATCATATTAAAATATGATTAAATAGGTGGTATTTTATATTCAGAGCTAAAGATTTTAAGGCGGATAGTGATATTAATCATTATGAAATTTTCTATAATTTAAGAAATGCGCCAAAGTACTAATCTGATGTGCCACTGTTGGATGATGATTGTAATAATTGAAAATAATATTATAATAGTTTATAAAATGTTTGAGTTGAAAATAATGGTTTTGTGCATGAATGGTTATGATTCTTATGCGAAGCCTTTTTTTTATGAAAATTCTTGAGCATATTATATTCATAACACTTCCACTGTAGATTACATAACAATGCAATTATTCTTCATCAGATATATTAAACTGTAAATGTAGATAACATAAGAGCACAATTACTCTTTGTCAGATATTTTTTCATCAGATACATAATTTGGATAGTTCATTATATTTCTTACCTCAGTTTTTATGAGTTCACGATCAATCGTATCTGCTAGTTGTTTTGCTAGTTTATACATGTAAAACCTGCAACGACGAAGTAATAATTTATTATTTTATTTTCGAATTATACGTAGACTTTCTTCATATACCCTCATATTATTCCTTGCTATGTTAAGAGAAAGAAATTTTATAACAGGAGCACACAATATATGTAAATCAGTAACAAGTTTGTTTGATTTGTCAACCCTAAAACTCTACTATTTTCTCAAGCCAGAATACTATTCTTTATGATCTCTATACTTCTCATTCTTATAGTCGTCACTGAAAGTTAGAAACAACCACACTCGACCCTCTTTATTGAATGATAAACTTCCAGCCATTAAGGGTTTCCTTTTCATTGATAGAAATTCTAGTAGAGTTAACTTGATGTTTTTGCCTCTTATTGCTAATTTATATAGAGTCGGCATATATAGTTGGAGTTTAGCTTGTCTTGCTTGGTTATGTTGGAAACTTTGTCGGGCCACTGATCTGAGAGTGTCTTAATTAAGTGGAGCCCTACACATTCTCCAGATATGGGCATGTGACCGATTTACTTCAATAGCACCATTTATAAATATACGAGATCCACACAATAATATCCCACTTGGAAGTCGGTTAGTATTTTATGCTTATTATGACATTATTACGTTTTGCATATGATGCATTCACATTAAATTCTTAAATTTTTTTTTATAATAATGTTAGGTGGAATAATGCACGACATAGATACGCTATAAATTTGACAGAATGAGCGATCCAGAGGTATTATATAAAATATTCTATGTACTTTGATTAGTATGATATTTTTTATACTATTGTAATGAATCTATTTTTTTTCAGATGGTATATGAGTCATATTCGAATGATCTTTTTGCATCATTATCATTATATTATATGCAAGAACGTGACATTTAGAGAGCAGTGGTTTCTTGATCTACTTCCACATGGTAGAATAACATCAACCATATAGGGTATTGTGGCATGCAACAACCAATACCAAATCCACCACGCTAGTCAGCTAATTAATCTTTACAATACATCTTTACTGTCATCTTATAGTTGTAATACCCGGCTAGACTCCGGTATCGGAATTCCTACCGTCCGGTGGAATCTCGGATGTCGGAGACCTCTAGAAGGGTAAAACCATGTTTTCACAAAATGTTTTAATGTATTTGATGCTTTTAAGTAAAAAATGAGTTTTTGCATGAACATAACCTTGGAGGAAAACCCAGGTTCGACCGCCGAACATGCAGGCATTTTGGGTGTGCCTTAGGCCCCCGAAGGCATAAGTGAGGAAAGTCCAGGTTCGGCTGCCGAACATGGCATGCATGCAGAGGCACGTTCGGCCCCCGAACGTGGCCTGGCCAGCCACTATAAAAGGGTCCCTTAGCCGAAATGGGCGAGCTTTTCTCCCCATTTTCGGCCAAGGTGAGCTCTCCGCTGTCCCTCACCAATCTTTGAGTTTTTCCTTCAAATCTTTCACGATTTTCACAAGTTTTCATCTTGTTTTGAAGATTTTCAAGTTTTGAGCAAGTTTTGAGCTTGGAGACCCAAGGAAGTTGAAAATCTCCCATCTCCGAGTTTAGGTCGTCTCTCTCTCGATCTTCAAGAGGTAAGAGCCGATCTTAAGCTCATTGCATGTTTTAAGTAAGTTTTATGAAGATCTATGGGGTAGAATGCATGTTTAGCTTATAGTTAGGTTTATGAGTTTATGTTGTGTTTTTGAACAATGTGGCTTGCCGATGCATGTTTGATGTGTTGTAGATGAGGCTTAGGATAGTTTGAAGCCCCTAGGAGCTAGTATGCTTGTGTATGTGTGTTGTAGAATAGGTTTATGCATGTTTGGGAAGTTTTGGAGGCGTTTATGCATGGAAGAGCTTTCGGCAGCCGAAGGAACTTTCGGCCGCCGAACATACTTGTGGAAGCAGCCTTCGGCTGTCGAAGCTTGCCCCCGAAAGGAGACTTTCGTCTCTGTCTGGGAGTTTCGGCCGCTGAAAGTGCCGTCGAACATGCATGAGTTTCGCCTCTGTCTGGGAGTTTCAGCCGCCGAACCTGCCTGACTTTCGGCTCTGGAGGGACTTTCGGCCGCCGAACCTGCCGCCGAAAGTGCCCTGTCCAGCCCTCTTTTGCATGATTTGCTATGATTATTTCATGATGTTCTAGGGGGTTTTTGGGGGATGTTTTTAGAGTTATGTTCTAGTTGTTTGGTCCCTCATTTGAGTCCACCTGTGTAGGTTCGGACTCGAGGAACCGAGGACCCCAGCAGTGAGTTCAGCTGCTTCTGAGTCAGTAGAGCTTCAGCCAGAGGTGAGTGGAATAACTCTTATGCTTTTAAATAAAGAAATCAGTTTTAGCATGATTCACGCATCATGAATGCCATGAGATATAATAGGGTGTTTGCATTAGACTCACGAATATGTTGCATTGCATAATATATTGATGATGCGGATGAATGTTGAATGATCCTTTAGTCCTCATATGTTATGATATGATGATGATACGGTACGGAAGACCAGTGAGGCCCATTCTACGCCTCTGGCACAGTTGGAATGTTATGTTATGCTATGTTATGATTATGAAAGAGAAAGACCAGTGAGGCCCCCATTCTACGCCCCTGGCACAGTTGGACCATGTAGAGGACTATTGGTGACAAATTCATCCTTGATGTGATTAGCTGTGATGTGATGCATTTCATGTTATTATATATTTTAAATGTTTTATTATTCTGCTCACTGGGCTCTTGTAGCTCACCCCTCTCCCTTAACCCCCAGGCTTGCAGGTACAGGGTAGACCAGGAGGTCAGCAAGAGTAATGAAGTCTTGTGTATGTAATAGCTAGAATGTGGACATGACAAATTGTATAATGATGTAGAGTTGTGAATAGTTATGTAATGTAATGACATTGAGGATTAGAGATTGTGCTTGACCCTATGTGTATGGTATCCCTTTTAATACATGATCTTAGATGTTTCGTAATGCTTATGTAAACCAACTCAGCACATGTTATGCCACCCATTGGGGGCATTGATGAGGTCCCACAGAGGGGCCAATGTTTATGATTATGTTTATGTTCAGTGCATGCACAGGTTGAGTTGGTGTATGAGAGAATGAATGAAAGAAAAGTTTTAATTTTTATGTATGTTGTTGATCATGTATGGGATTAATCAGGTTCACAGGTTTCATGTCAGGCTTGCTACGGGTCCCGGCGGCCTTAAGCCGATATGGATCCTAGCGCCGGTAGCGGTCCGATTTTCAGGTCGTTACAGAATGATATCAGAGCCCTAGGTTCATATAGTCGGACCTAGAGTGTTGGGCTCATAGATGTTATAGAAGGTCAAGCACAATAGGAAGATCATGTCCACTAGGATAGGATGTGGAGTCCTGTCTTGCATGATGATGTCAAATGCCATAATTATATGCATGTGCATTAATGATATGTGATGTATGTGATGAGGGTTCATGTGTGCCCACATGAACCATATAATGCTAATGTTTGCTTGTTATGTGCTGCCTTTCAGAAAACAGGATGAGAGGAACTCGTCGATCTGCACGATTGACTGGAGTGTCACCTGAGGATGAGGGCATGAGCGCCCATCCTCCTACATTTCCTAGGGCAATGTCTAGTAGGTCTAACAGAGAAAGAGCAGTAAGAAATCCTAGAAGGTCTCTGGATCTGGGTAGGAGCAGATCAGTGAGGGGAACAGTTCAGGGAGGAATGTCAGAAGACATGGGGGATGATATGGATGTAGAGCAGAGGAGGGATGGCAGTCTGGGAGTTAGCATGTCAGAAGAGGGAAAGAGAGAGTCCCAAGGAGGCACTCAGGCCTCGGGATTTGTTCAGCCACCCCACTACCCACACTTCTCACAAAATCCCAGGTATTCGATGGGAGGTACATCAGATTACCCTAGCTTCACCCCTTATCCCACACAGATGCCATACCCACCCTACTACCCACCATATTCACAATACCCAATGTATCCACCCCCACCTTACTATCCAAATCCAGCAAACCCTACCTCAGAAAATGTTGCACCACCTCCACCACCTACAGAACCAGCAACCCCAGTTACTCAACCTTCTAGACCTAGCTCAGCCAGTGTGAGCAAGGTCAAGATGACCGACTACATGAAACTGGGTGCTCCTCAGTATGAAAAAGGGGATGACCCATTTGTGTATCTTGAAAGGGTTAAGGTGATCACAGATGAGATTGGGGCTGATGACAGTAGAGCCATTCAGATGGCTGGGTTCACGCTTAAGTGCAAGAAGGCACGAGAGTGGTTTAAGAATTATGTGAACCCGAGAGTGGACAGCATGTCTTGGGAAGAGTTTACAAATGAGTTTGCAGGATGGGCTTTCCCAGATAGTTCAAGGGAGCTGAAGATAATAGAGTTTGAGCAGTTGAGGCAGACTGATGAGATGAGTGTAGAGGAGTTCACAGATAGATTCTTGGAGTTGTTGCCATTTGCAGGGCAAAATCTTGACTCGGACCAGAAAAGGTCAAGGAGGTATATCATGAAACTCCACTCCAGATATTCCTCCTTGATCCAGTCAGCAGATAGGGAGAGCTTTCATGCCATAGTGGATATGGTCTGGAAAATGGAGGCCAGTGCCATCGTTCAGGTGACAGTTAAGCAGTCAGTGGCACAGCCTTCTGGTTCTAAGACCCCAGGCTCTTCTTCTTTTAGTGCAGCAGCTTCAGGCAGCAAGAGGTGGAGCAGTACCACCAAGAAGTCGAAGAAGAACAAGTTTTGGAACAAGGTCAAGTCCAGTCTGGGACTAGGGAGTGGCTCAAGCTCTGGTGCGGATAATGCAGTTTGTGCAAAGTGTAGTAGGCCACACAGGGGAGTTTGCCGGGCTGGGACAGCAGCCTGTTTCAGATGCGGGCAAGAGGGACACATGGCTCGGGAGTGTCCTAGGGCAGCTTTTGGAGCACAGTCTCAGCAGACAGCTTCTGGTAGTGTGGCTCAGCCAGCAGCTCCAGCCGCGACTCAGGCCAGTGGCAGAGGTAGAGGGAGAGGAGCAGCCTCTTCTTCAGCGGGTTTCAGAGGTGAAGGTCCATCAGCTCCAGCACGGATCTTCACGATGACTCAGCAGGAGGCAGATGCATCTAACACCGTGGTGGCAGGTAACTTAGTCATTGGTTGTTCAGATGTGTATGCCTTGATGGACCCTGGTGCATCTCATTCTTTTATTGCTCCGAGAGCCATCGAGAGGTTGGGTCTGATGATCTCTGGGTTAGAGTGTCCTCTCTGGGTCAGTGGACCCAAGTGTGATCCATCAGTGGCAGAGTCAGTCTGCCAGTGCAGTCCAGTCTTTGTTGAGGAGAGATGCCTTTCTGCCGACCTTGTGGTTCTAGACTTGACAGATTTTGACGTCATTCTAGGGATGGACTGGTTATCTACCCATGGTGCTACCTTGGACTGCAGGGACAAGGTAGTCAGGTTCAGAGGTCAGGATGGGTCAGAGGTTGTCTTCAAGGGAGACAGGAGGGGTACACCTAGAGGTCTGATATCAGCTCTTCAGGCTCGTAGGTTGCTTAGGAAGGGATGTCAGGGGTATTTGGCTCATGTGAGAGAGCTTAGCAGTCAGGTTAGAGAGCCCGCCTCAGTGCCAGTGGTTAAAGAGTTTATAGACGTCTTCCCAGACGAGCTGCCAGGTTTACCACCTGCTAGGGAGATAGAGTTCGAGATAGAATTGATGCCTGGAACTCGACCGATCTCTATCCCTCCCTACAGGATGGCTCCAGCCGAGTTGAAAGAATTGAAGGAACAGTTGCAAGAGCTAGTAGAAAAGGGCTTCTTCCGACCGAGCACCTCACCTTGGGGTGCACCAGTTTTGTTTGTGAGAAAGAAGGATGGATCCCTTAGGCTTTGTATCGACTACAGGCAGTTGAACAAAGTCACTACCAAGAATAAGTACCTGTTGCCTAGGATCGACGATCTATTTGACCAGCTAGCCGGAGCAGGTTGTTTCTCCAAAATAGATCTGAGATCGAGGTACCATCAGCTAAGGATAAGGGAGGAGGATGTGCCGAAGACAGCCTTCAGGACCAGATATGGGCATTTTGAGTTCCTTGTAATGCCGTTCGGGTTAACCAACGCCCCTGCAGCATTCATGGATCTCATGAACATAGTGTTTAGCCAGTACCTGGATCACTTCGTTATTGTCTTCATAGATGATATCTTAGTGTATTCCAGGAATGCAGAGGAGCATGCCCATCATCTGCGGTTGGTTTTGCAGACCTTGAGGGAACATGGCTTGTATGCCAAGTTCTCTAAGTGTGAGTTCTGGCTGAGGAACATCTCTTTCTTGGGGCATGTGGTGTCAGAAAATGGAATCGAGGTAGACCCCAAGAAAGTAGAAGCTATAGCTAACTGGCCTAGACCCACTACAGTGACAGAGATCAGGAGTTTCTTGGGTTTAGCAGGTTACTACAGGAGGTTCGTTCAGGACTTCTAAAAAATTGCAGCTCCTCTGACCAGGTTAACCAGGAAGAATCAAAAGTTTGTGTGGACCGACCAGTGCGAAGAGAGTTTTGAAGAGCTTAAGAAGAGGTTGACTTCAGCACCAGTGTTAGCTCTGCCATCTAGTGATGAAGACTTTACAGTCTTTTGAGATGCGTCCCGCGTGGGACTGGGTTGTGTACTAATGCAGAATGAGAGGGTGATTGCTTATGCTTCTAGGCAGCTGAAGAAGCACGAGTTAAATTACCCCACGCATGACCTAGAGATAGCAGCAGTAATCTTTGCACTCAAGATGTGGAGGCACTACCTCTATGGGGTAAAATGTGAGATCTTTACAGATCATAAGAGCCTACAGTACATCCTGAGTCAAAGAGATTTGAATTTGAGACAGAGGAGATGGGTAGAGCTGCTGAGTGACTATGATTGCAAGATTCAGTATCATCTGGGTAAGGCGAATGTCGTGGCAGACGCCCTAAGCCGGAAGTCATTAGGCAGTCTATCCCACATCACGGCAGAGAGGAGACCAGTGGTGAAGGAGTTTTACAAGCTCATTGATGAAGGTCTACAGTTGGAGTTGTCTGGTACAGGTGCTTTAGTGGCCCAGATGAGAGTGGCACCTGTGTTTCTAGAGCAGGTGGCTCAGAAACAGCATGAGGACCCAGAGTTAGTGAAGATTGCCAGGACTGTTCAGTCAGGCAAAGATAGCGAGTTCAGATTTGACAGCAAAGGGATCCTCCGCTACGGGAGCAGGCTATGTGTACCAGATGACATAAGGCTAAAGGGAGACATTATGAGAGAGGCTCATAATGCAAGATACAGCGTTCACCCCGGAGCCACCAAGATGTATCAAGATCTGAAGAAGGTTTATTGGTGGCCAGCTATGAAGAAAGAAGTGGCACAGTTTGTGTCAGCCTGCGAAGTGTGTCAGAGGGTGAAGCTGGAACATCAGAAGCTGGCTGGAATGCTTAACCCGCTACCTATTCCAGAGTGGAAATGGGAGAATATAGCTATGGACTTCGTAGTGGGGTTACTGGCGGCGTCCAACAGATTGGACTCCATATGGGTGATTGTGGACAGACTCACCAAATCTGCTCACTTCATCCCTGTCAGGAGTGGCTATTCTGTGGACAAGTTGGCGCAGGTATATGTTGATGAGATCGTCAGGCTGCATGGGGTTCCTGTTTCAATAGTGTCGGATAGAGGGCCCCAGTTCACCTCCAGATTTTGGCGGAGTCTACAGAATGCCATGGGTACCAGGTTGGATTTTAGCACTGCTTTCCATCCACAGACGGACGGACAATCAGAAAGGACCATCCAGACCATAGAGGATATGCTTAGAATGTGTGTGCTGGACTTTGGCGGTTCTTGGAGGCAGCATCTACCCTTGGTGGAGTTTTCCTACAATAACAGCCATCATGCTAGCATCGAGATGGCTCCATATGAAGCTTTGTACGGAAGGAAGTGCAGGTCGCCTGTTTGCTGGGAGGAAGTTGGAGAGAAGGCCTTGGCAGGGCCTGAGCTAGTAGAGATTACCAGCAGGGTGGTACCTATAATCAGAGAAAGGATCAAGACTGCTTCAAGCAGACAGAAGAGTTATGCAGACATCCGCAGACGGCAAGTAGAGTTTCAGGAGGGGGATCTGGTATTGCTCAAGGTGTCTCCAATGAAAGGAGTGGTTCGCTTTGGGAAGAAAGGTAAACTAGCCCCACGATACATCAGACCCTTTGAAGTCTTGCAAAAGGTTGGGAATGTGTCGTACAAGCTGGATTTACCTGCTTCAATGGAAAGAATCCATCCGGTTTTCCATGTTTCCATGTTGAGAAAGTTCGTGTCAGATCCGGGCAAGGTTCTTAGTGAGCCTGATGTGGAGATCCAAGAAGATCTCACCTATGTTGAGCAGCCAGTACGGATCCTAGACACCCAGATCAGAAAGCTGAGAAACAAGAAAATCCCGATGGTGAAAGTCCTTTGGAACCACCACAATATGGAAGAATGCACTTGGGAGACACGGGAGTCCATGCTCCAGCAATATCCTTATCTTTTCTGAGGTTAATTCCTTGTGAGTTATATGTGCTTTGTATGTATGATATGTGTACGCCATGCTATGTGCTAGTTGAGGAACATTCGGGGATGAATGTTCTTAAGGGGGGAGAATGTAATACCCGGCTAGACTCCGGTATCGGAATTCCTACCGTCCGGTGGAATCTCGGATGTCGGAGACCTCTAGAAGGGTAAAACCATGTTTTCACAAAATGTTTTAATGTATTTGATGCTTTTAAGTAAAAAGGAAAATGAGTTTTTGCATGAAAATAACCTTGGAGGAAAACCCAGGTTCGGCCGCCGAACCTCAAGTTCGGCCGCCGAAGATGCAGGCATTTCGGGTGTGCCTTAGGCCCCCGAAGGCATAAGTGAGGAAAGTCCAGGTTCAGCCGCCGAACCTCAAGTTCGGCCGCCGAACATGGCATGCATGCGGAGGCACGTTCGGCCCCCGAACGTGGCCTGGCCAGCCACTATAAAAGGGTCCCTTAGCCGAAATGGGCGAGCTTTTCTCCCCATTTTCGGCCAAGGTGAGCTCTCCGCCGTCCCTCACCAATCTTTGAGTTTTTCCTTCAAATCTTTCACGATTTTCACAAGTTTTCATCTTGTTTTGAAGATTTTCAAGTTTTGAGCAAGTTTTGAGCTTGGAGACCCAAGGAAGTTGAAAATCTCCCATCTCCGAGTTTAGGTCGTCTCTCTCTCGATCTTCAAGAGGTAAGAGCCGATCTTAAGCTCATTGCATGTTTTAAGTAAGTTTTATGAAGATCTATGGGGTAGAATGCATGTTTAGCTTATAGTTAGGTTTATGAGTTTATGTTGTGTTTTTGAACAATGTGGCTTGCCAATGCATGTTTGATGTGTTGTAGATGGGGCTTAGGATAGTTTGAAGCCCCTAGGAGCTGGTATGCTTGTGTATGTGTGTTGTAGAATAGGTTTATGCATGTTTGGGAAGTTTTGGAGGCGTTTATGCATAGAAGAGCTGAGTTTCTGCCACTAAGGGAGAAACCAGGTTCGGCAGTCGAAGGAAATTTCAGCTGCTTCTGAGTCAGTAGAGCTTCAGCCAGAGGTGAGTGGAATAACTCTTATGCTTTTAAATAAAGAAATCAGTTTTAGCATGATTCACGCATCATGAATGCCATGAGATATAATAGGGTGTTTGCATTAGACTCACGAATATGTTGCATTGCATAATATGTTGATGATGCGGATGAATGTTGAATGATCCTTTAGTCCTCATATGTTATGATATGATGATGATACGGTACGGAAGACCAGTGAGGCCCATTCTACGCCCCTGGCACCATGTAAGAGAAAGACCAGTGAGACCCATTCTACGCCCCTGGCACAGTTGGAATGTTATGTTATGCTATGTTATGATTATGTAAGAGAAAGACCAGTGAGGCACATTCTACGCCCCTGGCACAGTTGGACCATGTAGAGGACTATTGGTGACAAATTCATCCTTGATGTGATTAGCTGTGATGTGATGCATTTCATGTTATCATATATTTTAAATGTTTTATTATTCTGCTCACTGGGCTCTTGTAGCTCACCCCTCTCCCTTAACCCCCAGGCTTGCAGGTACAGGGTAGACCAGGAGGTCAGCAAAAGTAATGAAGTCTTGTGTATGTAATAGCTAGAATGTGGACATGACAAATTGTATAATGATGTAGAGTTGTGAATAGTTATGTAATGTAATGACATTGAGGATTAGAGATTATGCTTGACCCTATGTGTATGGTATCCCTTTTAATACATGATCTTAGATGTTTCGTAATGCTTATATAAACCAACTCAGCACATGTTATGCCACCCATTGGGGGCATTGATGAGGTCCCACAGAGGGGCCAATATTTATGATTATGTTTATGTTCAGTGCATGCACAGGTTGAGTTGGTGTATGAGAGAATGAATGAAAGAAAAGTTTTAATTTTTATGTATGTTGTTGATCATGTATGAGATTAATTAGGTTCACATGTTTCATGTTAGGCTTGCTACGGGTCCCGGCGGCCTTAATCCGATCTGGATCCTAGCGCCGGTAGCGGTCCGATTTTCGGGTCGTTACAATAGTAATTAGATTACAGTTCATACGTATTGGAACATCCACATGAAAGAAAGAACGTTCATATAATAGAAGAGGATATTTGCATCAGGTTTAACATTATTTATTAACTTTATTATTTGTATATATATTAACTTATTTTTATTATATTCCACAATTCCTAAATATTTACATTGTTTCATTTAATTTTTTATATTTTTTATTAATATTTATAAATTAATCATTATAAAATTAACAAAATAAAATGAAAAATATAAAAAAAATATAATGTTATATTGTAAATAATTTAAAATAATTAATATTTATAATAATACTAATATAATTTTTATAACTATATTTATATAAATTTAATATATATAATCAAATAAATTATATAAATTAATAAAATAATTTAATAAATATAATGTTATATTACAAATAACTTAAAATAATTAATATTAATAATATTATTAATATAATTTTTATAACTATATTTATATAAATATAATATATAACTAAATAAATTAAATTAATAAAATAAAATAATTAAATTAATAAAAATTAAATTAATAATTTAAATTAATTAAAATACAGTATTATACAGTACATTATCGCACTTACGTGCTGACTGGCCATCAATCCGCAGGCACTTTTTTAAATGTTAATTTAAAAAGTGTGATAACATTTAATATTTACTTAATTAATTATTTATTGTGCTCGTAAAGGGCAGTAAATAAGAAAATTTTTCCTTATTATACTTTAAAAATATGGTAAGTTCTACTATGCTTTTCAAACACAATAAAATTAACTCTGATTCAAAAAATATTTTTTTTCGAATTAAAATTAAAATTTATTTTTTAATTTAATAATTTTTAAAATCTAAACTAAACCGAAAAATTTTAAAAATTCAAATTTACTTTCACTGTTTTAGTTGGGCGGCTGATTTTTTCATTGAGAATCAAATTGATCCTAGAACTTTACTATACCAAAACCAAACCGAGAATTAATGATATATATGTATAATTTTTAACGATATCATATATTTTTTAACATAATTATATAATAATGGACAATTTATAAACTATTAATATCTTTTATTCACTTATTTTAACTTTAAAACTTAATTTACAATTTCAGCATGACTTTTTATTAAAAAAAAATGAATTTATTTAAAAATTAAGAACTAAATAAAATACCGAAGAACCAAGAACAACAATCCAAAACCGAAGTAATAAGAAATTAAAATGAAACTATAGTAAAATTTCGGTTTGATTTTGATTTTTAATTAAATTCTAAACAGGAAGTGTGCACCTTTAATGAATTTTTTTTTTCAATAGTTAATTTTTAACATAATATTTAATTTAATTCTATAAATTAAAATTAATTAGAATTCCGTAGAATTCATTTGAAATGAAATTTATTATTTGGTTTGATATAATTTAAAATATGGAATTCAATTGAATTTTATTTAATTTATGGTTGGTTTAATTTCAGAATTAAAATTTATTTGCTCTCAATTTCTTAACTACTCTTATATATAAAATTTCTATTATGAAAAGGTTTGATATAATTTAAAATGTGAAATTTAATTGAATTTTATATAATTTATGTTTGATTTAATTTTAAAATTAAAATTTATTTATTCTCAATTTCTAAACTACCCTTATATTTTAAAATTTTATTATAAAAAAATCTTGTTCACTATATATTTTTAATAATAATAATAATAATAATAGTAATAATAATAATAATATACAACCATTTCGAAAAAAATAATAATATACAAAAATGTAAATCCATTAACAATATTTTTTTTAAAGCAAAACTATTGATTGTATTAATAAAATTACATCAAACAAAGAGGGATATCATCTCCAATAGATAGACAATTATGCCTGATAGATTATCTAGTCAAAGTATAACACCCCCTACCCGGTCATTTAATTAACCGAGTTGGAGATATCACATTTTGTAACAGTTCTCTTATTTTTCCTATCATTTATATCATGTAATTCATGACTTTTTTTTTTGAAAATTCGGTAGAGTTTCCCCTAAATATGAGCTTAATTTCACCTGTGAAAAGTAATATCACACTTCTATATACTTCAACCTTAATCCCCTATACTTCTTTTAACATCAACACAAATTCAACTCAGATCAAACACTTCATAACATCTCATTATTCTCAACACAAAAACTTATACTAATAATCCATATTTACATCAAAATTAAAATATTTAAATATATCTAATTCAAACCATATATAACTTTATCTCTAATACATGTATATGTTATATTTCCAAAATTAACTTTATATAAAATTTTCAAAATATACCCCAAGATAGTCAATAGTCAGTGATGTAACTCTGACCGGGTTGATGCAGATCTTGATCTACTGTCCTTGAATCTACTGCCTGCTCAAGAAAAAACAAATTCCTATGCGCTAAGCACATTGCTTATTGGTGCTCAACTTTTTTGTTATAAATAGAACATTTAAATCAAAATTCATTTAACAACGGTAAATCAAACAAATGACAATAAACTATATAGCAAATAATTTGAAATAAATCTAAATCATATTATTGTTTCTCACATATATACATATTTTAATTTCATAATTTTTTTCTTTTTCTTTATTATGTAAAAAGTTTTATTTTCTCTTAATATTTTTATTATTTATTTTTTTATATATTTATTTTGGCCCCTATAAATTTAAATGGGACGGTTAAGTTAGATAAAAGAGCGATATCTATAGGACACAAAGTGCCAAATAACTATATGGCTCAAAAGCCGATTCTATAACTGTAGGGTACCTCATTGTAACCCAAATATCAGTGTAACTGTAGTGCAGTACTGCAAGATCTATATATGGCATGCCACTCCCTTAAACTAACTCACAATTCCCACCAAACTTACTAGAGTCAGACTTTAAATAATTTATACATTTAAACAGAGGGGACAAAAACTTTCAATACAGTGTAACTGTCAATTATTCTAACTATAATACTTCATCATATTATAACTGTGCTTTAAATATTGTCATATCATGTAAATCTATTAATGTAATTCAACTACATAAATTACAAATTCATCATTTAATCCTTAATTAATTAACTATTATTCTTTTTATTATTATTATTTTTTTCTAATATAATATTATTTTTTTCTATTTATCACAATATACCTTATTTTATTTTTCTTTCTTTTTTTTAAATTTCTATTTTATCTCATATTATTCTTATTATTTTTAAACATCATATTTACACTATATCTCACTTTTCTTATTCCTTTAATTTCTATTTTTTTATTCTCTAATCTAATATCTCTCTCTTTTTTTTAGTCTATTAAATTATTTTATTGTCACTATATCTATCCAAATTATATTTCTATCAAAGAATATAAAGTCATTTCATTGGATCCATAACTTAAGTTTTGGTTAAATTACATATTCATTTTAAAAATTTTCTATCTATTAAATCTATTATTTCTCAAACTTTGACTATACAATATAACTAAACTATTATTCACTTGGTTTATTCCTACTAGGGTAGTAAAATTTTCACATAGAACATAAATAATAAATTCTTAAATTTATTCAAATAAAATTGAGCACAAACCTTAAACCTTCCAAAATATTCTACAAGTTTTAGTTCTCTACTCTTCCTTTCCTTTCCCTTTGGAACTTCCACTCTTCCTTTGCACTTTTCTTTATGAAAAAAAATAAGCAAATAAATCATATTAATGCAATCTCATTCATAAATTTTCACATAAAAAAATTATAAGAAACATTTTTATATCAAACCTCTAATATACCTTTAAAATTTCCAATATTTAGTTATTATTCCTCTCCCTCCACCTTGAATTTTCTCCTTGATTCTTCCTCCTACCTTGAATATTTAACTAGGGAAAGAACTTGGATGAGATAGGCTAGCAAATTGGGTGAAAAATTGGAAGAAAATGGAGTAGAATTGAAAAGAATAATTTTAGGGAAAAAAAATGGGGATGGATGAACGGGACTCTTCTTTTTTTCTTTCTTGGAAAGAAGATGATCTCCTCAACTCTTTTCTTTTCTTTTTCTTTTATAAAATTAATTTGGTTAAGTGGCTAGCATTAAACCACTTGTCTCAAATTAAATTTTTAATTTATCTTTTCTTTATCTTCTCTCTCTTTTTTATTCTTATTATTTATTTATTTATTTATATTTTTACTTTATTTTATTTTATTTTATTTTATTTTTGGATGTTACACAAAATAACATTATGACAAACCCATCTAACAGAAATATTAGTTATAGAGTCTAACAAAAATTTACAATTATTCAAAATTAAACCTCTGCATAAAATAATTTGGCAAAAATGCTCATCAAGTGCATGTCTAAATCCCTGCATAAGATAATTTGGCAAAGATATTCCTTTCTTTCTCATCTTCCGAGCATAAATCATTAAAGTCTTCCGAACAAAACCACGGAAGATAGTTTATACGAGATAAAGCTCGAATAAGGTTCCAAGACTGACGTCGTCATTGCGATTCTGGAAACCCATAATAACTAGTAAACCTCCATTGAACATTATCTTCCGAAACAACTGAATAAATAAAATTTGAAAAAAAGCCAACCACAGAAACAGAACCATGACTCTTCCACATTAATGAAAGGTCTCTTCTCAATTATTGTTTATTGACTGAGAAGTAACAATCAAAATGTAAAAAACTACGAAAAAATTCCATACGATAACTAAGAATTTTTGTTTCCATAAAAAATAAAATGTCCGGCTTGTAACTAGGAACCAAATTCTTCAATGCAATAACTGTCCGAGAATTGCTGCCATAAATCTGCCAAAAAAGTCTGCATATTTTGAAAATTGATTGGATTGTATGTGAAAAACATTCTCACTCTACAGAAATCATAAGTGATGATCGGAATATCTTTAGAGCTCTTAATAGGGACAACAATATCTTTTTCTTCATCGATACTCAATTGACACAAATCGTTTTTCATGGAAAGAGAAAAGAAAAGTTAAATTTAAGAAAGAGAAAAATGTCAGAGTATCGAGTCACAAAAAGATCACACATGGAAACTTACAAAATTAACAATATTTTAAAATCAAAATAAATTAACAGTGATTTCAACATTATTTTTTTTAACTTTACAAAGAGTTAATTTCACCGTATATGAAGGAGAGTTTCCATTTCATTCGACAATTTAAGGAAATATGAAAGTTTGACATCGTTGTTTACTAATATTTATTATTTTTATTTAATTTTATAAAAATAATATAAAAATTAAAAAATTATTTATTAAAATAATTTTTAATCATTTTTTAATAATTAATATTTTTAATTATTTTTATTTTTTATTTAATTAATTAGTATAATAAATAATAATCGATAGGAAAAAATTTTGATATGGGTATTTTAGTCCGTAAATATTATTATGTAAGATCTGTGAAATTCTTTTCGATTTTCAACAAAACTCGAAGAAATTGAATTTAATTATAATTAATTCTATAAAGATTTCTATTTAAACTAAATATAAAAATATAAAATTCAAATTAAATTCTATAAATGAAATTCAAACCAGCGACCCACATCAGAGATTAAAATGGGCTTAAGATGTTAACCTCATGTGGACCCAAATAAAAAGCCTAGCCCACTTCACAAACAGATACTATAACCAATTACCTCTGGTGCGAAGATGTTCAAAAACCTCCGTTGTTTCACTAGATCATTCCCCCGATCAGCCCCTCGCAGTCGCATTTGATGGAGGAAGGAGAGAGTGTATTGGAAGCTATTTACGAAGTAGACGACGGATTCGAAGAGGCTGAAGATGTTGAGATGCCCGATGTGGAAGAAGGAGAGCTGCTTCAGCCCAACTCCCAAAATGATGGAGGACAAAGCAGTGGTGGAGAGGGTTTATGCGATACCCATGGAATTCAAGCTTCACAGAGCAAAAACCGCCGGCGTAGGATAAATAAGAAGAAGAATAGGAAAAAGAAAGGCAGTCTGGGGCCAAACGTTACTGATATAAACAGGTAAATTTGCTTCTGTTGCTGCTGCGAAATTCTTCAATTCATATTATTCTTCGCTTGTATATATGTTTTCTTGGATTAGTTGTGTTGTTTGTGTTCTATGCTTAGGAGGGATTGACATCTAATATATGTTTTTATTTCTTCTGTTCTCTAGGTTTGTGCTAGATACGTGTAGACGGCTGAAAGAGAAAAAATCATACATGATTTATACTGCCGTAGGTTGTCTGGGAATTTCTGCGTTAAGTGATATGGTGAAAGAGGTAGTTTCAGAGAAAGTTTATTTGATTATTTTATTAGAAAGTCTGATTTTTATTGGGCTATGTTTGATGTCTTATTTTGCTAGCAAGATTTTGATGTGATATTTTAAGTCAACTTTGCATTCCAATAATTGTTTGGATGACATATTTATGGTTACTGATGCTGATTAAATCATTGGCAGAACCACATAGTATGCATTAGATTGTGTTTTTTGGAGTTATTTTTCCATTATTAGACACTTTGCTGCATCTTCATGTTCTTTACAATTGTCCTTTTGTCATTAGATCATTGGGCTCCATTATACAAGCTTTGCAAGCTTTTTTCTTTAAAGCATTGTGTATTCTCCCTTCACTACTTGTTTATAATGTAAGTAGCGTTTGTGTTTTGTGATATGTCTCTCTCTATCATCATTCTGGAAATGGTTTCTCTTGTTACTGCTTGGTGTTTCTGGGAATGATTCTGACCGTACCCCTCTCAATATAGCCTCCTATTCGCACCCAATGACAATATCTCTAGAAACAAACCACCCCCCCGATAGGAAAGGTGATAATTTGGTTTTGGACCGGCCCAGATGTACCAATGTATATCCCTTCTGTTTAAAGTCATTCTGAGTATCTGATGCTGTATTTCTTCCCTACCCTTGCAGATTTTCATGACAAAAGCATTTTGCTACTTGGATTCTGTGCTCTGAGACCTTGGCTGAACTACTGCATCATTTTCTCTTTGTGTAGGTTATACTTAATTAATTAATTTCTTATACTTTGTTTTAATTTGGTATTCTTGTGAATTTATTTCCTCATCCATATAGGTGTACATGCTGCATATATTAAGCAGACAACCATAGAAATAGATGCTTTCCTATGTTCTTTGGAAAAGTAATTCTTTATGTTTGTTCATGTAGACGAGATGATAACTTGATTTGGTTAAAATTGGATCTTAATGGTATGATAGTTATCAATCTCATAGATAACCATGTATCCATTCTGAAGAGTCCTATAATAAAGTTTGAGTCTTACATATTCTTTTGTTTCTTTTTTTCTTTCTTTTTTTTTATTTTTCTTGGCTTTATGCTCAATGGAATACATGTTAGTTAACAGATAAATGTATAAGCTAACCATTCCAAGTTTGCAACTAACATAATTTCCTAAGGAGATCATGTGATTTTCCTGTCTTACTTTTATGTAGAGTACCAGTAGTCTTATGATTTGTCACCCACAGATGCTGGGACGTGTAATCACCATCTTGTTGCTTAGCTATGTTGTCATGACTACTAACTTTTTATTCATCTGTTTTTTCTTCTTTTTTATTTTAATCTACCAATTACTTGCCTCATCACATTGATAGTGTTTGCAGTTCACAATATATTTTCCCTTTCATTTTCTTTTTAGTAGGATTATCTCCCTTCTCTGTATATATTGCTTCATACATGCTAATATATTGATATTTCAGGTGGATGCAATTCAGTCTTGTGGAGGGCAGATGACTGCTGATGGTAGACGTTTACGAACAGGAGGTGGAATATTATGGAACATTATGAAAACAAGAGAACCAATGGCCTATAAAGAAATCATGAAAAAGGCCAAGGACTTCGAGGTGTGTAATAATATTCCAAAAAATATATCGAGACCATACCATCTATGCAGGCTAGTCCAATGTGATTTTCCATTAATATTTATATGTCCATGCGAATGCTTTATTTTTTACGTGTCTATATTGTTGGTATCAGCAAATTGCATTCACAGCCTTCAGGCATTGTCTTTTTGGTTATTCTGAACAAGATTGTGAACTTCAAACAAATCATCTTATCTGTGTGCTCTTCAAGGTTTTGTATTGCATTGTGCAACTACCGGGCAGTAGTCCTTTTCAATATTATACTATTTGAAAAGTAATCTGTACCTTCTGGATTTAATTTTTCAGAAGCAATTTAAGCGACAAAATATCCAGCAAGCTCAACAGCAAAACAAGGAGGGTTCCTCTCAAGAAACTGCAATTTCATTAACTGATCCAGCTCCATCCAGTGTTCAAGAAGGTTCTCAACTGGTGACTCAAGCTCAGCATGAACATTCCAACACTGAGAAGAAGCACAGATCTGTTCATGACAGGATCAGGGTACCTGTTTCATATGATGACCTACTTGGTGATGATCCAAAAAATGATTCTGTGTGATTTTTGGGAAAATTGAAAATTGGCTTGGCTTCACTTTGGCACTTGTGGCTTGCTGACACCTTTCTTTTCTTTTCTTTTGATAGACACTGATATCTTTTAAACGGCTGCAAGATATAATTTTTCTTCACAATTTTGAGACGAGAGGTTATTGAAGAGTCATATTCAATTATTGGTTTTGTAGATTTGCAATTGACACGTTTGGCTTCTACCTCTTGAATATGGTATATTGTTTCTTTGCCTCCTAATCATTTACAATAGCTTATTATCATGTATATTATCCTTTTTTTACTTGGGTGAGATCATTACTGCAACCAATCCTTCTAAGGACAAACATGCAATTGCCTTGGTTCAAGAGGTGATGCTTATCTATGCAATCAATAGAAAGAATGGAGCTTAAAGCCTTGGAACCATTATGATTATCTTTTTTAAAAAATAACCTATAAACAAAATTAAAATATTCTTGGCATAAACTAATATACATACCGTCTAAAAATATGGTACACATATTGTACAAATTAATACGGATATTGCTTAAAATAGTTTAATACTGTGCACTATATTTGTCATAAAAAATCTAAAAGATAAAATTAAGATATAATAATATTAATGATAATAATTATTATTATTATTATAAGGTTGCAAATGCAATGAAGTACTTACAACAACGATTGTAAAAATTGCAAACTATACAATGACTAACACTGCGGTAAAAGGTTTTGAAAACAAAGTTTAGCTACTGTACTAGCCAAAAGATTAAGATTTCGTGATATATGCCAAAAAGAGAAAAGTTGAAGCCAATAAGAAAAATGTAAAATAGATGCTACTTTTAGTTTAATTTTCCAAAGCGGAAAGTTACCAGGATGCTGAAGCATAGTAATGAAAGGCTGAGAATCTAATTCAAAGGCAAGGGAAGTGAGGCCAAGAGATGAAGCTAATTTAACCCCTTCCAACAAAGTATGTAAGTAACCAACAAGGGAGGATATGTAACACTTTTATTCGTCTATAAAATAATTTAATAAAAAATACCACATACTATACTATACACAATTATATATGTGAATTTAAATTAGTTTTTACATTATAAATTATTATTTAATTTATTTAAATATATCTTAATTCACAAAACTAATTTTAAATGGAAAAAAATGCAAGAGTCTCTCTCCTTATCAGCAATTATCCCTGTAGAATATAATCATAAAATCTCAATATTTACTCAATTCACTATTACCAAACCACAGCAAGTCTATACCCGATTCAGTCATGGATTCAAGTCAAAGCAGCCACATATTGAGCCTCTGAATTAGTCAAATATTTCAGTTATTTTTCAGTTATCCTTTAGTTAATTGTTTTAATGATTTCCTGTTTGTAGGAGGGTATTCCTTCATTTTTTATTTCATGTGGTTAGTTGAGGAGAGTGTTCCTTTAATGATTCCCTGTTTGTAGGAGGGTATTCCTCCACTTTTTATTTCATGTGGTTAGTTGAGGAGGGTGCTCCTCCATGTTGAATTAGTGCTCATTTGATGTAGGAAACAATTATACTTCCTTTCTGTATTTAAGCAATAACATCAATGAAGAGGATAGCTTTCAAAATTAGTTAAGTCTTGAGCGCTTTAAGTCTCGGAGGTTTCAGGTTCCCTCTTTTAGAGCCTAAATTATTAATGACTAGAGGTCGTAAAAAGACTCTTAACCCAAACACTCTTAACCCAAACACTCAAACTCCTACCATACCCTTAGCCCACATACCCATAACTAGATCCACAACTCGGGACCATAACAGTTTAGTATTAGAGCCAGCAGTTATGGGGGACTCTGTTTAAGATCAACTTACCAAGTTCTTTGAATTGTTGTTGGCCGAGCAGCAAGCAAACAAAGACCGAAATGAAAAAGTTGAGCAATTGCACGCCAAATTGGATGCAATGTCTCAGGAATTGGAATCGACTAAAAAAGGGTTGCAATCTAGCAGCACTAGCAATCAAGCAAAATTAAGGAGAGATAAGGGAATTTCGGGTGCTTCGGTTTCTGAAAGTTCGGGAGGAAGTTCAATAATACCGAAATTCACAAAACTTGATTTTCCTCGTTATGATGGGCTGAAAGACCCTTTGGGGTGGCTTGCCCGATGCCAGTATTTTTTTAGGCACTAACAAACACTCGAAGAGGAGAAGGTGAGTTTAGCTTCGTACCATTTGGAGGGGATTGCTCAGCTGTGGTATATGCAGCTGCTGGATGACATTCCAGATCCCAATTGGGATGAGTTCACACATAAATGCAATCTTCGTTTTGGGCCTCCAATCCGCAGCAACAAATTAGGCGAATTGGCGAAGCTAAAGTAAACTGGTTCTGTTGCAGAATATCAAAACCGATTTGAAGCCTTGGTATCACGCATTGGCACCCTCACGCAAGATCAAAAGGTCCAGTTGTACCTTAGTGGATTGCAGGACTCCATTACTGTTGAGGTCGAGTTACATCATCCAAAAGATTTAGTGAATGCAATGAGCATCTCCCAGCTGTATGAACGGAAACTTGTAACGATCCGAAAATCGGACCGCTACCGGCGCTAGGATCCAGATCGGCTTAAGGCCGCCGGGACCCGTAGCAAGCCTGACATGCAACCTGTAAACCTGTTTAATCCCATACATGATCAACAAATATACATAAAAATTTAAAACTTTTCTTTCATACATTAAATCATACACCAAACTCAACCTGTGCATGCACGAACATATACATAACTGTAATACCCGGCTAGACTCCGGTATCGGAATTCCTACCGTCCGGTGGAATCTCGGATGTCGGAAGCCTCTAGTAGGGTAGAAACATGTTTTCATAAAATATTTTAAAGCATTTCATGGTTTTAAATATGAAAATTAAATGAGTTTTTGCATGAAAAGTCTTTGGAGGAAAACCCAGGTTCGGCCGCCGAAAGTCAAGTTCGGCCGCCGAACATGCATGCGTTTTGGAGGCACGTTAGGCCCTCGAAAGCATGAGTGAGGGAAGTTCAGGTTCGGCCGTCGAAAGTCAAGTTCGGCCGCCGAACATGACTTGCATGCGGAGGCACTTTCGGCCCCCGAACGTGGCCTGGCCAGCCACCTATAAAAGGGTCCCTTAGGTCCGAACGGGCGAGTTTTTCTCCCCCGTTGGCGGCCAAGGTGAGTCTCCGCCACCCCTCCCTCGATCTTGAGTGTTTTCCTTAGATCTTCCATGATTTTCACGGGTTTTAACTTCTGTTTTGAAGATTTGTGAGTAAAGAGCAAGTTTTGGGTACTTGGAGGTTCAAAGAGCTCAATCTCTCCATCTCCAAGCTAGGATCGCCTTTCCTCTCGTTTCTTCAAGAGGTAAGCTCGGATCCTCCCTTGTTATGTGTTTTAAACAAGCTTTTAAGTTGTTTTATGGGTAGAGATGCATGTTTAGGCTTGTTGATGAGTTTATGGGTTTTGATGTTTTGATGAACAATGTATGTTGTTTGAAGTGTTGTAGTTGGGGTTTAAGTTAGTTTGAGGCCCCTAGGAGCTTGTATGCTTGAGTATGCATGTTTTAGAATAGGATTATGCATGATTGGTTGTGTAGGGGGTTGAAATGGGCATGAAGAACCAAGTTTCTGCCCTTTGGCAGAAACCAGGTTCGGCAGCCGAAGGCACTTTCGGCCGCCGAACCAGCTTGGGAGGCAGCCTTAGGCTGCCGAAGCCTGCCCCCGAAAGTGGGAGTTTCGGCTCTGTCCGAGACTTTCGGCCGCCGAAGGTGCCGCCGAACATGCATGAGTTTCGTCTCTGTCTGGGAGTTTCGGCCGCCGAAGGTGCCGCCGAACCTGCCTGACTTTCGGCTCTGGAGGGACTTCCGGCCGCCGAAGGTGCCGTCGAAAGTGCCCTTCCCAGCCTTTTCTTGCATGTTTTCTAGGGATGTTTTGAGGTGTTTTTAGGAGGTTTTTGGGGGTATGTTTAGAGTTATGTTCTTGTTGTGTGGTGCCTCATTTGAGTCCACCTGTGTAGGTTCGGACCCGAGGAACCGAGACCCCCGGTTGTGAGATAGTCGTTCAGAGTCCGTTGTTAAAGCTTCAGTCACCAGGTGAGTGGAACAACTCCTTAAGTTTTAAAGTAAAGTAAATGAATAAATGAATGAATCATAAAGCATTGCCCATGCATCATTATGCCATGCAATATTTCAGGATGTTTGCATTAGAATTCACGAATATGCTGCATTGCATAAATTGATGTTGATGTGGATGGTTGTTGGGTGATCCATAGTCCTCTGATGTTATGTTATGATGATATGTTATGGAAGACCAGCGAGGCCCACTCTACGCCCCTGGCACTATGTAAGAGAAAGACCAGCGAGGCCCATTCTACGCCCCTGGCACTTTAGAATGTTATGTTATGTAAGAGAAAGACCAGTGAGGCCCATTCTACGCCCCTGGCATTTGGAGATGTTGAGGACTAATGGTGACAACACCATCCTTTATGTGATTAGCTGTGATGTGTTGCATTTCATGAAAGCATGAGAAGAAAAAGAAAAAGTTAAATAATATGATGAAATAATAATAATAATAATAATGATAATAAGAAAAAGAATAATAAAATAAACAATAATAAACCTAAAAATGGAGGAATTAAATCAAATGTTTTTAGTTTCTGCTCACTGGGCTTTATAGCTCACCCCCTCTCCCCTAACCCCAGTCTTGCAGGTGCAGAGTAGATAGAGAAGTCAGCAGAGTAAGAGAAGTCTATGTAATAGTATAGTAGTGGACATGGTTTGTTTGTAATGTAAAAGTATGAGATGTAATGTAATGAAAGTTTAGAATGTGCTTGACTGGAGTTTGTTTTAATCCCTTGTGTATATGATCCTAAATGTTTTTATGATGTTTATGTTATCTAAGCCTATCATATGTTATGTTACCCATTGGAGTATTTGATGAGGACTCCAATGAGGGGTTTATGATATGTTATGTATGCACAGGTTAGGCTTGGAAAGAAAAGTTTTAATTTGTATGGATGTTGTTGATCATGTATGGGATTAAACAGGTTCACAGGATGTATGTTTGGCTTGCTACGGGTTCTGGCGGCCTTAAGCCGACCCGAATCCTAGCGCCGGTAGCGGTCCGGTTTTCGGGGCGTTACAGAGTGGTATCAGAGCCTTCAAAGCCTGGGCCTCATGAGTACGGTGTGCTGAGCGAGGACGCTCAGGCCTTATGGGGGGTAGAAGCCCTATGAGGTGGATTGAAAGTATCCCACATCGGAAAGAGGTAAGGAGGGGGGACGCCTTATAAGGGCAAGCCCCAAGAGACCACAGTAGACGCGTTTTGAGGGGAAGGACGCTTGCGTGAACCCTCAGAAACAAATCCGTGAGGGGTAAGATGGGCCGAAGGTGCTCTCCCAAAGCGGACAATATCTACTGTTGTGGGCCCAGAGGATGTTACAATTGCTCTTCGGGCTCATAGATGTGATAGAAAGGTCAAGCACCATAGGAAATCATGTCCACTAGGATAGGATGTAGAGTCCTGTCTTGCATGAAAGTATGATATGCCATGTT
The DNA here is from genome assembly GCF_001659605.2 of Manihot esculenta. Taxonomy (NCBI): domain Eukaryota; kingdom Viridiplantae; phylum Streptophyta; class Magnoliopsida; order Malpighiales; family Euphorbiaceae; genus Manihot; species Manihot esculenta. Next base: position 4,183,768 of record NC_035163.2, read on the forward strand.
ATGTGATATGTATGTGATGAGGGTTCATGTGTTTCCACATGAACCATTTGATGCTAATGTTTTGTTATCTGTGCTGTTTTTCAGTAAACAGAATGCGAGGAACTCGTCGATCGGCTAGATTGACTAGAGTACCACCGGAGGATGAAGGCACGAGCGCCCGTCCTCCAGCATTGCCAAGGGCAATGTCAAGCAGGTCCAACAGGGACAGAGCAGTGAGGGACCCTAGAAGGTCCTTGGATCTGGGTAGAAGCAGATCAGTAAGGGGTACAGTTCAGGAAAGAAGGTCAGTGGATGTGGGAGAAGAGATGGATGTGGACCAGAGGAGGGATGGTAGTCTTGGTGTGAGTATGCCAGAAGAGGGCATGGGTGAGTCTCAGGGAGGCACTCAGGCCTCGGGGTTTGTTCCACCACCCCAGTACCCACCTTTTTCACCATACCACGGGTATTCGATGGGAGGTACATCGGATTACCCCAGTTTTAATCCTTACCCTTCTCACATGCCATACCCACCTTTCTACCCACAGTATCCACAGTACCCTATGTACCCACCTCCATCCTTCCATCCAGGCACGGCAAACCCTATCCCAGGGGATGCCGCACCTCCACCACCAGCAGAAACCGCAGTTACAGAAACCCAAAGACCTCAACCTACCTCATCTGGAGGGAGCAAGGCCAAGATGACCGACTATATGAAGTTGGGTGCTCCCCAGTTTGATACCGGTGATGATCCGTTTGTGTACCTAGAGAAGGTCAAAACAATTACAGATGAGATAGGGGCTGATGACAGTAGAGCCATTCAGATGGCTGGTTTCACTCTGAAATGCAAGAAGGCACGAGAGTGGTTCAAGAACTATGTGAAACCAAGGGTGGACAGTCTGTCATGGGAGGAGTTTGCGAATGAGTTCGCAGGATGGGCTTTCCCTGACAGTTCCAGGGAGCTGAAGGTGATTGAGTTTGAACAGCTGAAGCAGACAGACGAGATGGGTGTCGATGAGTACACCGATAGGTTCTTAGAGTTGTTGCCATTTGCTGGGCAACATCTGGACACAGATCCGAAGAAGTCGAGGAGGTATATCATGAGGCTCAATTCCAGGTATTCCTCTTTGATTCAGTCAGCTGATAGAGAAAGTTTCCATGCCATTATAGACATGGCCAGGAGAATGGAGGCTAGTGCCATAATGGAGGGAAAAGTCAAGCAGTCAGTGGCACAACCTTCTGGTTCCAAGACCCCAGGTGGGGGAAGGATAGACCCTTCATCCTTGAGTTCAGGCAGTAAGAGGTGGAATAATACCACCAGGAAGACAAAGAAGAATAAGTTCTGGAGCAAGATCAAGTCAGGTCTGGGATTAGGAGGTGGCTCAAGCTCTGGTGCTGATAACGCAGTTTGTGCGAGGTGTGGTAAGCTACACAGGGGGGTATGCCGGTTCGGGACGACAGCCTGCTACAGGTGTGGGCAAGAGGGACACATGTCTTGGGAGTGTCCGAGAGCAGTTCCTACGGCACAGCCCCAGCAGACAACTTCGGGTAGCGTAGCACAGCCAGCAGCTTCAGCCGCAACACAGGCTAGTGGCAGAGGCCGAGGGAGAGGGTCAGCCTCTTCTTCATCAGGTTACAGAGGGGAAGGTCCGTCAACTCCAGCACGGATCTTCACGATGACGCAGCAAGAGGCGAATGCATCCAACACCGTGGTGTCAGGTAATATCATCATTGGTTGTTCAGATGTTTATGCCTTAATGGACCCGGGTGCAACCCATTCTTTTGTTTCTCCGAGAGCGGTCGAGAGGTTGGGTTTGATGGTCTCTGGGTTAGAGTGTCCCCTATGGGTCAGTGGACCCAAATGTGACCCGTCAGTGGCAGAGTCAGTTTGCCAGTACAGTCCAGTTTTCATAGAGGGAAGATGCCTATCCGCCGACCTTGTGGTTCTAGACTTGACAGATTTTGACGTCATTCTAGGGATGGATTGGCTATCTACCCATGGTGCTACCTTGGATTGCAGAGACAAGGTAGTTAAGTTCAGATGTCAGGATGGGTCAGAGGTTGTCTTTAGAGGAGACAGGGGGAGTACACCTAGAGGTTTGATATCAGCCCTACAGGCTCGTAGGCTGCTCAGGAGGGGTTGTCAGGGTTATCTAGCTCATGTGAGAGAGCTAGACAGAGATGTCAGAGAGCCCGCCTCAGTGCCTGTGGTTAGAGAGTTCTTAGATGTTTTCCCAGACGAGCTGCCAGGTTTACCGCCTCCTAGGGAGATAGAGTTCGAAATAGAATTGATGCCAGGAACCAGACCGATCTCTATCCCTCCCTATAGGATGGCGCCAGCAGAGCTGAAGGAGCTTAAGGAACAGTTACAAGAGCTGGTAGATAAGGGTTTCATCCGACCGAGCACCTCACCTTGGGGTGCACCAGTCTTGTTTGTCAGAAAGAAGGATGGATCCCTTAGGCTTTGTATCGACTACAGACAGTTGAACAAAGTCACTACCAAGAATAGGTACCCTTTGCCAAGGATCGATGATCTATTTGACCAGTTAGCAGGAGCAGGTTGTTTCTCCAAAATAGATCTGAGATCTGGGTACCATCAGCTGAGGATCAGAGATGAAGACGTACCGAAGACAGCTTTCAGGACCAGATATGGGCATTTTGAGTTCCTTGTAATGCCGTTCGGGTTGACCAACGCCCCTGCAGCATTCATGGATCTCATGAACAGAGTGTTTAGTCAGTACCTGGATCACTTCGTTATTGTCTTCATAGATGATATCCTAGTGTATTCTAGGAATGCAGAGGAGCATGCCCATCATCTGCGGTTGGTCTTGCAGACTTTGAGGGAACATGGCTTGTATGCCAAGTTCTCTAAATGTGAGTTCTGGCTGAGGAGCATTTCGTTCTTGGGGCATGTAGTGTCAGAGAATGGGATTGAGGTGGACCCCAAGAAGACAGAAACTGTGGCTAACTGGCCTAGACCCACTTCAGTGACAGAGATTAGAAGTTTCTTGGGTTTGGCAGGTTACTACAGGAGGTTCGTTCAGGACTTCTCTAAGATAGCAGCTCCTCTGACCAGACTAACCAGGAAGAATCAGAAGTTTCTGTGGACCGACCTGTGCGAAGAGAGTTTTGAAGAGCTTAAGAAGAGGTTGACTTCAGCACCAGTTTTAGCTCTGCCATCTAGTGATGAGGACTTTACAGTCTTTTGTGATGCGTCCCGTGTGGGACTGGGTTGTGTACTGATGCAGAATGAGAGGGTGATTGCTTATGCTTCGAGGCAGCTAAAGAAGCATGAGTTGAATTACCCCACACATGACCTTGAGATGGCAGCAGTAATCTTTGCACTCAAGATGTGGAGGCACTACCTCTATGGGGTAAAATGTGAGATCTTTACAGATCATAAGAGCCTGCAGTACATCCTGAGTCAAAGAGATTTGAATTTGAGACAGAGAAGGTGGGTGGAGCTGCTGAGTGACTATGATTGCAAGATTCAGTACCATCCGGGCAAGGCGAATGTCGTGGCAGACGCCCTAAGCCGGAAGTCACTAGGCAGTTTATCCCACATATCGGCAGAGAGGAGGCCAGTGGTGAAGGAGTTCTACAAGCTTATTGAGGAAGGTCTACAGATGGAGTTGTCTGGTACAGGTGCCTTGGTGGCCCAGATGAGAGTGGCACCCGTGTTTCTGGAGCAGGTGGCTCAGAAACAGCATGAGGACCCAGAGTTAGTAAAGATTGCCAGGACTGTTCAGTCAGGCAATGATAGTGAGTTCAGATTCGACAGCAAGGGGATCCTCCGCTATGGGAGCAGACTATGTGTACCAGATGACATAGGGCTAAAAGGAGACATTATGAGAGAGGCTCATAATGCAAGATACAGCATTCACCCCGGAGCCACCAAGATGTATCAAGATTTGAAGAAAGTTTATTGGTGGCCAGCGATGAAGAAAGAAGTGGCACAGTTTGTGTCAGCCTGCGAAGTGTGTCAGAGGGTGAAGCTGGAACATCAGAAGCCAGCTGGAATGCTTAACCCGCTACCGATTCCAGAATGGAAATGGGAAAATATAGCTATGGACTTCGTAGTAGGGTTACCGGCGGCGTCCAACAGAGTGGACTCCATATGGGTGATTGTGGACAGACTCACCAAATCTGCTCACTTCATCCCTGTCAGGAGTGGCTACTCTGTGGACAAGTTGGCGCAGGTGTATGTGGATGAGATCGTCAGGCTGCATGGGGTTCCTGTTTCGATAGTGTCAGATAGAGGGCCCCAGTTCACCTCCAGGTTTTGGCGGAGTCTGCAGAATGCTATGGGTACTAGGTTGGATTTCAGTACTGCCTTCCACCCCCAGACGGACGGACAGTCCGAAAGGACCATCCAGACTATCGAGGATATGCTTAGAATGTGTGTGCTGGACTTTGGCGGTTCTTGGAGGCAACATCTACCTTTGGTGGAGTTTGCCTACAACAACAGCCATCATGCTAGCATCGGGATGGCTCCATATGAAGCTTTGTACGGAAGGAAATGCAGATCACCTGTTTGCTGGGAGGAAGTTGGAGAAAAGGCCTTAGCAGGGCCTGAGCTAGTAGAGATCACCAGCAGGGTGGTACCCATAATCAGAGAGAGAATCAAGACTGCTGCCAGCAGACAGAAGAGCTATGCAGACGTCCGCAGGAGACAGTTAGAGTTTCAGGAGGGGGATCTGGTATTGCTCAAGGTGTCTCCAATGAAGGGAGTGGTTCGCTTCGGGAAGAAAGGTAAACTAGCCCCACGATACATCGGACCCTTTGAAATCTTGCAAAAGATTGGGAATGTGTCGTACAAGCTGGATTTACCTGCTTCAATGGAAAGGATCCATCCGGTTTTCCATGTTTCCATGTTGAGGAAGTTTGTGTCAGATCCGAGCAAGGTTCTTAGTGAGCCTGATGTGGAGGTCCAAGAGGATCTCACCTATGTTGAACAGCCAGTACGGATCGTAGACACCCAGATCAGAAAGTTAAGGAACAAGGAAATCCCGATGGTGAAAGTCCTGTGGAACCACCACAACTTGGAAGAATGCACTTGGGAGACACGGGAGTCTATGCTCCAGCAGTACCCTCATCTCTTTTAAGGTTAGATCCCTATGTGTTTTATGTGCTTAATATGTATGTTATATGTTTGCCATGTTATGTGTTGTTTGGTGAACATTCGGGGACGAATGTTCTTAAGGGGGGAAGAATGTAATACCTGGCTAGACTCTGGTATCGGAATTCCTACCGTCCGGTGGAATCTCGGATGTCGGAAACCTCTAGAAGGGGAAAACCATATTTTATGAAATGTTTTTAATGTATTTTATGTTTTTAAGTGAAAAGGAATTGAGTTTTAAATGAAAAAGACCAAGGGAGGCTTTGCCAGGTTCGGCCGCCGAAAGTTAAGTTCGGCCGCCAAACATGGTAACGTTTTGGGAGCGCCTTAGGCCTCCGAAAGCCTTGTTTGAGTGAGCCAAGGTTCGGCCGCCGAACCTCATGTTCGGCCGCCGAACATGCATGAGATGTGGGGGCATGTTAGGCCGCCGAAAGGTGGCAGAACCAGCCCTATAAGAGGCCCCGTGACCGAAATGGGCGAGGTTTTCTCTCCCATTCCGGCCGACGGTGAGTTCTAGCCTCCTATAGTGATTTTTAAGTGTTTTCCCTCAGATCTTTTAGATCTTAACAAGTTATGTTTGGTTTTTGAAGAGTTTTGAAGTTTAAGCAAGTTTTGGAGCTTTGAGGTTCAAGAACTCAAATCTCCCCCATCTTCGAGCTAGGATCGTTTCTCTCTCGATCTTCAAGAGGTAAAAGCCGATCTCTAGTTCTATATGTGTTTTAAGTAAGTTTTATGCAAGTTTTCGGGGTAGAAATGCATGAGTAGGCTTGATGGGTTTTTTTATGAAAATCCATGGTTTTGATGAGTGTTCTTGAACAATGTGGCTTGCTTGTGTGTTGTAGATGGGGTTTAAGTTAGTTTGAGACCCCTAGGAGCTTGCATGCTTGTGTATGAAGTTTTGTAGAAGAGTTTATGCATGTTTAGAAGTTTTGGGAAACTTTGGAGGCAAAAGGAGCCAAGTTTCTGCCCTTTGGCAGAAACCAGGTTCGGTAGCCGAAGGGAGTTTCGGCCGCCGAACATGGCTTGGGAGGCAGCTTTAGGCTGCCGAAGCTTGCCCCCGAAAGTTGGAGTTTCTGCTCTGTCCGAGACTTTCGGCCGCCGAAGGTGCCGCCGAACATGCATGAGTTTCGTCTCTGTCTGGGAGTTTCGGCCGCCGAAGGTGCCGCCGAACCTGCCTGACTTTCGGCTCTGGAGGGACTTCCGGCCGCCGAAGGTGCCGCCGAAAGTGCCCTGTCCAGCCTTTTCTTGCATGTTTTCTAGGGGTGTTTTGAGGTGTTTTTAGGAGGTTTTTGGGGGTATGTTTAGAGTCTTGTTCTTATTGTTTGGTACCTCATTTGAGTCCACCTGTGTAGGTTCGGACCCGAGGAACCGAGACCCCCGGCTGTGAGATAGTTGTTCAGAGTCAGTTGAGCTTCAGTCATCAGGTGAGTGGAACAACCCCTTAAGTTTTAAAGTAAAGTAAATGAATAAATGAATGAATCATAAAGCATTGCCCATGCATCACTAATGCCATGCAATATTTCAGGATGTTTGCATTAGAATTCACGAATATGCTGCATTGCATAAATTGATGTTGATGTGGATGGTTGATTGGATGATCCATGGTCCTCGATATGTATGATAAGATATGGCATGTTATGTATGAAAGTCCAGGTTGTACCCATTCTACGTCCCTGGCACAAAGAAAGAGAAAGTCCGGTTGTACCCATTCTACGTCCCGGCATATTGGAATGTTATGTTATGATATGTTATGTAAGAGAAAGACCGGTTGACCCATTCTACGTCCCGGCACTTTGGAAAGGAAGAGGACTAATGGTGACAATACCATCCTTGATGTGATTAGCTGTGATGTGTTGCATTTCATGAAAGCATGAAAAAGAAAAAAAAAGAAAAAGAAAAAGTTAAATAATATGATGAAAAAAATAAAATAAAATAAATAATAATAATAATAAGAAGAAGAATAATAAAATAAAATGAATAATAAATAATGAATAAGAATAAAGGAAATAATAAAATCAATGTTTTTAGTTTCTGCTCACTGGGCTTTATAGCTCACCCCCTCTCCCCTAACCCCAGTCTTGCAGGTACAGAGTAGATAGAGAAGTCAGCAAGAGTAAGAGAAGTTTATGTAATAGCTTAGTGGTGGACATGGTTTATTTGTAATGTAAAAATATGGTATGTAATGTAATGAAAGTTTAATAGTGTGCTTGACTAGAGTCTGTTGTATTCCCTGTACACATGGTCTTGTATGAGATATAATGTTTTTATGATGCCTATGTAACCCAAGCCTATGTTATGTTATGTTACCCCATTGGAGTTTTTGATGAGGACTCCAATGAGGGGTTTATGTTATGTTTGTGCATGCACAGGCTAGGCTTGGCAAAGAAATGTTTGAATGAAAGAAAAGTTTTAAATTTTTATGTATGTTGTTGACCATGTATGGGATTAAACAGGTTCACAGGATGTATGTTTGGCTTGCTACGGGTTCTGGCGGCCTTAAGCCGACCTGAATCCTAGCGCCGGTAGCGGTCCGGTTTCCGGGTCGTTACAGTCCCCCCTGTCTACAAGGGAGGTGAGAATTATTGTAACGATTGCATCGATGATAATGTATAATTACTATTTTGCCCCTATAATAAAATAAGTAGCCTGTTCATGAATTTCCATGTTCAGTTCTTATCTTTTGTGCCTACTGTGAGGCTTCTAATGGAATGCTGTCCGTTGGCTTCGTTGTTCGTTTATATAACATTGACTAATCAGGGTATTCATGTTCACAGGATATTGGGTGATTCTTAAGGCTGACTTGGCTTGAAGGTGTTCAAGTCAAGTGCCGCACGGTTCCTGGCGATTGCTAAAATCTGAAACCGTGACAATTGGTATCAGAGCAAGAAAGATCTGCGAGCAATATAAAGGAATGACGAAGTTTGGCATATGCACGAAGACTATTGAGAGAAGGGTGAGAATCGTGCTGCCTGGTTGGTTGTCTATACCACTTAAGAGGAGAAGGCGTTGAAGATTGATTCTGGTTAGAAGTGCTTTGAGGCACTAGAAAGGAAAAAAAAAATGAACGTTGTTGGCTATGATAGCCAAATTGGCGAGAGATTGAGGCCATCCAAAACCTCTTTCATGCGAATGACACCCAGTGGGGTGATCTTGAGCATAAAGTGGTGAAAGGGGGAGGTAGTGACCTCCCAATTATGAAGCTACGAGGAGTAATAACACATTGTGAGGCAAAGAAGACAAAAGCATGAGCCTTCGGGCTAGACTGGCCATATTAACTAGAGGTGTTGCACGCTCCATAGGGACACCATTGGGAGAGAGGTAATGGCCTAGTACTGCACACTCCATTGGAAATGTCTTCTGGAGAGAGGGTAATGACTAGGTGCTACCTACTTCCTTTTAGTGGCCTTGGAGAGGGAGTAATGATCTCAGGGTATAGTGATAAGGGGGAGGATGAGCCAATAGAGCTTGAGGCCATCTGAGAATCCCGAGATTATTTCACTCAAAATTAAGGCAAGAGGCCTCACGAGACAAAATTAAGGCGAGAGGCCTCCTGAGACATAATTGAGGCAAGAGGCCTCCTGAGATAGAATTGAGGCAAGAGGCCTCCTGAGACAAAAGTGAGGCAAAAGCCTCTCATGTATTGTTTTGCTTGCAAGAATGGTGCAAGAATATTAAAGATAACATAGGAGAGACTATGAGCAATACTTCAGAAGTGAACCAGAGGAACATTTATTAATGGCGTGCGTTACGAGCTAATGCCTATGAAGTAGGCAAGGGTGGAATCCCAGAACCTCAATCCGTGTCGTGGGATGGAGGTAAATGATTTTCTCTTTAATATGAACTTATTTATTAATATTATTGGGAATTGTGATTGTGCATATATATAAAGAACAACATTTATGTGATCGAACTATAAAGCTAAATTTATTCCAAGGATGAAAGTGTAAAGTCCTATGGATAGAGAGCGTTCCCACTGGACATGAGAAAAGGGATATGAAATGGTAAGCTTCAATTCTACTACAAGAATGTAACATTTGTTATTCAAGAGAGTTGGTAAACTCCAACCAAGTGTTCATAAGGAAAGTACATAAAGGAATTGTTTAGCATATATGGCTAACACAAAAGAATGTGGCACTTGATTTTAATAGAGTAAGCGGATTGTGACAACAAATTTAAGAGACATGGATGAGCTTAAAACCTTCCTGAATAAGGTCAAAACTTGGAGGAATATGGTGTAGAGCAAAGGATGACTAAGATTGAGTTAATTCTATTACCAAGGAGTTAAAGAGATGTTCAACTCTGGTATCTAATTGATAGCCGCCTAAAAAGATGGGCTAAAGCAGTAAGTGGGGGAGCGATCTGAAATGTGATTAACAAGATGACATAGAAATGGCATAACTAAGCAGTATGAAGTGTTCTCTATGAAGGAAGCCATATTATTCTACAAATTGCTTGGGCAAAAATGCTTCGAAAGGTCTTGAAGGACTTGGTGAGTAAGGGAGGAGGGAACATAAGGTATAAATCATAGAGTTGTCAACTCTAGGTTGTTTGTACTTTCTTGTTCCTCATCGTCTAAGGTAGTATTGTTCGCGTGAAGTGATCAAGCATGATGGAAATATTCTGCGAGTTGTGTGTCAAATAAGGGACATGGGATGGAGGAGGAGATCTTTAAAGTCTCATGGAGGACTTTAAGAGAGGAAATGAGAATTGGAGCTAGTATAAAACAACATATCATTGCCCGGTGTCAGGTATATTGGAGTTGATGCTACAAAGCGGGCACAGATACAAGATTCGTGGACTGTTTACACAATTGGTAGAATCAAGACTAAAACTGAAGTGGATGATATGAGGAAATAGAGATAAAGCGGACAACTTGAGTGCAGGGATTAATGTGAGCATGTCCTTTGACAAACTCGCTTGATCAAGGACATCGAAAAGCAAGATGGACTTCACAATTCCTTCCTGTAGTGAATCTGAAACGTTAATGGGTGTGGCGTCTCCTAAGAAAGACACAAGTTATCTCTGTATTGTCCAATAATTGTTCCTTAATAAAGGAGAGGTAATCGAGAGTAGTGAGGAAGAAGCTAGTGGCTATCCAGCACGATGGGGTGCAAGAGTAAACTCGACAAAAGTAGCATTCGATGAAGTATTGTCTATTTGTGAGTAAGTGGAACAAAATAAGTAAATAAATAAATAAATATATGTGGTGATTATGAGAAATGAGTACCATGGTTATCAACTGTTATGATATTCTTTTATAAATTACTTGATCCTGGTGCGTAATTAGTGAGCAAGTTATTGCTCCTATAACTCTTGCTATGTTATGCAACGTTGTTAGTGCAGAAAGAAGAGTCTTGAGGGATCCATGTGAAACACTGGTGTGGATGAGATGGTGATAGATCAAAAGTGGTAGTTGCCTCATCTCTCAAAAACATATCCTTTACAAGAATACAGAAAACGAGCATCAAAATAGGAAGGGCATACCCTAAAAAGGAAAATAACAATTACAAGAGTATGAAACAATGGATGATAGGTGCCAACCAACTATGATTGCCGAGCACATGTTCATTCTCTTTGAGGTAAGTGAACATTTTGATCGGACAACCAAGAGGCATGTAAGGTGACATTGGGCGAGAGTTGTATCAAATTTCATTGAGAGCAACAGGGTTGTGAAAGCAAGTAATTCAGTCGTCCTACGACAAAAGAAGGAGGATAAGTGGAAACTGGCAAAAGTGAGGACCAGTGAGCTAGTCAAAGGAGTGTGGGGCTCAAGGTAATGAAGAGAGATTGAGATCCTTAGTGACAATTCAGTACGAGAGAAGGGAATTTAACAAGAGGGAACTCTCTCACATCAGACAAGTATAATGCTTTGGTGTTTCCTGATATCATTCTTTGTCTTACTTCATTTTAGTTATTCATTCTGAGATATTTTGTGTATTATTGAGTCAGGTTCCTCGTGATGTGGGGCTTGACAAGTTGGTGCTAACAGATATTGTGAACATACAGGGTATAGCTTCCTTAAAAAGAGGATTGGAAAATAATGTGTAATTAAAAGGACATATTTAGTCCTACCCTTGTTGTTGAGCAGGAAAGAGACCTCATGGCCAAACAAAAGTTCTCACAAGTGGATCAACGTGGAGGAGGACCGAGGTAGGTCGAGAAGCACAGGTTGCTTAAGCCAAGTTGGTGAGGCAAGTCGATGTTGAGAGCTATGATGAAAGCGGCATAATAAAGGGTGTATCTTCTAGTAATTTCTTATTATTGAATCATAATGATGATATTAATTGCTTTATGTATAGTCAATCTTAATAGCTGTTTTGAGTAGTCTTCTGCGGCTCATAGGGTTCAGTGGTCGTGGTTACTTGGTGTGTAATGTGTGTCGGTTTGTAAGCATTTTGCATTACCTACATTCTTAGGGAGAGAGAAAAAGGAGATAAAGTGAGCATAATACCGGAGCTTATGAAAGGAGGACTGTAAAACGGACAAAAGAGAAAGAGAGTGTGGAGTGATCTCTATTGACAATGGAGACACCAATTTCTTAGGAGTATTCGTCGAGCTTCACTGCAAGTGGGATAACGTGGTGTTATGTCAAGAGAATGGGTAAAATCAGTTCAAAGTCTTAGTGGTCAGGTGCGGTTGGCACACCTGTTGAGTTGTAATGGGTTGTATTTTAGATGACTGGCTATACTAATTTGTATTTGCATCTGACGTGGGTGGTACTAATCTTTCTTATGAGACTATTACAGGTTAATCACGATGTCATGTGGCACGAGTGTATGCAGGTTGATAGATTTGTTGCCCGACGGGGTCGTGCTTTTGAGGCGAGGAGTAAGGTCGACAATTAAAGACGAGTAATGGCGAGACAGGTTTAGGAGAAAACAACTAGTGATCAATGAGTTCAGGCAATAAGTTTGTGCTGAGGAGTAAAGTAGCAATTTCTCGCACCATATGCAGTAAACTAAGGAATCAATGGCAGAACATTTACCACTAGAAGATAGAGCTTTTGTAGTTTCATCATCATTAAGAACTAGCAGTTCACAGAGATACCAAGAACGGAATCATTTCATACCAAGGATTAAGGCTGCCCAACAATTTAATCAAGCAAGACTAGGGTCAGATCCCATTGTGAGCAAGCATAAAAGCGTCGGACTCAAAGGTTGAAGAACCCCAACAAACTCAGTCGACGAGGACGTCGACCATTTAAGTGGGGGAGTGTCAGGGTCATAGAGTTTTCAGGGACCAAAACTGTAATTTTCCAATATTGGAATTCCTAGAAAGCAATATTGGGATAAAATAGTAGAAATTAGTAGGAAGATAATGGCCGAGACAATTTGTTGTAATTCCTTTTCATGTATTTATTTTAGGGGGGGTGTCATATGAGACATGTTGATGTCTCCTCCTGCCACAAGCCAAGTTGTTCCTAAGGCTCTTTAGAGGGGAGTGACTAGTTGGCCACCAGCTGGGGCTGGGCCCAGTTGGCTACCGTAGGCCTACGGAGATCCAAGTTGTGCCTTCACTCCTTGTAGACCGTCCCCCCTGTCTACAAGGGAGGTGAGAATTATTGTAACGATTGCATCGATGATAATGTATAATTACTATTTTGCCCCTATAATAAAATAAGTAGCCTGTTCATGAATTTCCATGTTCAGTTCTTATCTTTTGTGCCTACTGTGAGGTTTCTAATGGAATGCTGTCCGTTGGCTTCGTTGTTCGTTTATATAACATTGACTAATCAGGGTATTCATGTTCACAGGATATTGGGTGATTCTTAAGGCTGACTTGGCTCGAAGGTGTTCAAGTCAAGTGCCGCACGGTTCCTGGCGATTGCTAAAATCTGAAACCGTGACACCTATCATGTGCGGCCAAATTAGTGTTTTCAAAATTGCTAGTTGATGCCAATCCTGCCACAAATCTCGGTGGAGCAGAATTGCCGGAATCACGCAGCTACAGACTTGTTGGTCTCTCGTTCCGACCAACAGGTGCTATGAGGAAATCACTCCAACTAAACTTGATATTTTCTTTCTTCAACCTCAGCAGCAAGTCACAGAAAGTCTCCACATGACCCAAGTTTCCATATAGATAGCAAAAAATAGTCAGTTTTTCGTATTGAAATTTCACAGTAAACATAGTACCATCATCTCCAACAAACTTCTTTCGTCGTTTCAAAAGTTGTCGAATGTCCAAACAAACTTTAACTCTCATAGGGTCCGGCGATATAGTTGAAGCATTTTTCATATCGTACTCTTTATAGTGGCCAACAAAATCCCGACCAATTTAGCCAACGTCTCGTTATAATTATCAGAAAGGAGGTCTTTAATCAGAGCTTAAAAATCAGAATGAGTTAGAGGGATATGGAGAGGATTAAGCAGGAATCGATTGCCCCCATTCCCTATATTTTCAAAATTAATATCATTAAAAAACCAAAACAGATATCTATAGTTCCATAATAGATACCCCTCTAAAAGATGTCATAAATCTATCAAAGAGGTCTGCATATTCTAAAAATTGATTGGATTGTATGTGAGAAACATCCCCACCATACAAAAATCATAAGTAATGATTGAAATATCTCTATAGTTTTTAATAGGGACAACAACGTCTTCTTCTCCATCGATAATCAATTGACGCAGATCGTCTTTCATGAGAAAAGGGAAAGAAAAAGTTAAGTTTAAAAAAGAGAAAAAAATAAGAGTATTGAGACACAAAAAGATTATATAGAAAAATTTCCGTTGAAAATAATAGCTTTTGAGTAAATCAACTCAAATATTCTATATATTTAATCAATATTATTATATATATTTTATATTATATTGAGCGATAAAAATTTTAATATGTATAAAAGCAATAAAAATAAAATATAGAATATTTAATGATAAATTTAAGATATTATTTTATTTTTAACATTATAATTTAAAATATATAAATTAAAATTTTACAATTTTATTAATCCTTGCTAAAAGCATTGGACAATTCCTAGTCTTGTATAAAACATGACATAAATTAATACATATATTATAGTATTTTTTTTTCTGAAAAGATATAAAAAATTTTAAATACTATAAATTATAAAAAAAAACATAGCTTAATTAATATGAAAAAGGATAAAACCAACCCTAAGTCCCTAACCAATAACTACATTTCTCTCTCAAGCCTCAACACCTTGCCCGCCCCTTCCCATTCCTCTTCCCCTTCCCTGTTCTCTCTGTGAGGCTGTCAGGCGTTATCCGCTTGTCCCTCTAGTCCAGCCGCGGGCCTGACGCCGATCGTCCCTCTGCGCTTCACGCTGTCAACATCGTGTTCGTGGTTGCCGTCTTCACTCACCTCCGCCGATCCCTCTGGTCCCACTTGCTACGTCCGCTAGTCCAGTCTTTTCGCCGTCCGGTGCTGCTCCTTGCAGCTGGTCCTCGTCCTCAGTCACGCTGCTACTCGCTACTCTCGTTCAAGTTCTCAGTCACTGCAGGTTTGAATGAGTTTTGAGATTTGTGTTTTCTGAAATTTGTGTGTATGTGTGAATATATTGAGAGTTGTATTTGTGAGATTCGTTGAAATGGGTTTCTGAAATTTCTTTGCTTGTAGCTGCCATTGTTGAACAGTAGACCTATCCAAACTCAAGTCCGCAAATCCTCAATTCTTTATTGCTTTGAATTGTCCCTTCTCTACCTGTTGTATATTATATTCTTTGTATTGTCAAATTTAGATTGGAGACTAGCATAGTATATATCTGAGTAAATCTACGGTTGGGATTAGTAATTGCTAGGTGGAAGACAGCTTGGTACCTCATATATGTGGGATACCTGCCATTATTGGAATCCCTTTCCATGGGTTTTTCTTCTTATAACTACAGGAATGAGGTTTTGATGGTTGAAATTATTGATTTCTTTTCAGCTGGTATACATGTATGTAATTAATCTAAACATGTGTGTAGTTTTTCATATTGTGCTTTATTATATGATGCGTGGTGCAAATGATTCTGTACTCTGGTATTCATTTACAGTGAGTTGCCAATTTTTTTTGGGGGGGTGTTTAAATAACAAATATAGAGAAGGCCCACTGAAAGGCCCAAATTGACTGAATTGAACTGAAGGTAACTGAGCCAGTGCAATTTGGTTCAGTTTGATTTCCTTTAGAAGTTTGGTTTGGATTGCAAAAATAGTAACTTCAATTAATCTGCTTTTGGCAGATCGGTTTGGTTTGAACCAAGTGCTCACCCCTGTTTGAAACTACATCAAATAATGCTAATTTTTCTGAATCTGTCTCAATTTCTACTGTTTTTCTATTAATTTCACCATTTTACTTTCCTTCTATTCCAATTTATTTTTAATTGAATGCTAATAGTTATTATCAAATTCAGTTTGATTGCTGTATTCCATATGTTCAGCTTCCACCGTCTTGGATTCCATATGTGTTAGAGTGTAAAGTTTAGTTTTCTATATTTCTCACCGTGCTTTAGTTTAATTCTTGAATGGTTTCTCGTAGCTTTAATTTATAGGTAACATATTGTTTAGTTAATGGAAACGGTAATAAAAGATAGATAAAATTTTAGATTTTAGATTTTTTTTTCTCTTTTGGGTAGACAATAGTCTTGATCCGATGAAAATACAACAATACTCTACTATAATGAGTATTGTAGAGTACAAAAGGTATCTTTAATGTATGTACAAGTGCACCTATATATAGGGTATCCAGATACAAAGGAAACTACAAGAAGCTACTAGATCCTACTAAAAATAACTAACTATCTAACTACGTATACTAACATTCCTCCCTCCTCAAGTTGGATCAGGATGCAAGGCAACCGGAAGCAGCTTTTAGACCAGTAAGTTTTTGTTCTATTAAAAATGTAAGTAGCTGTCAACATACATTTAGACCAATAAGTTTTTGAAAATTGAGCTTGGAATTGAATGACCTTACCTATATTTAGAATATGGTTATGTTTAATTTCTATTGTGCCATTCTGTTGAGATGTATAGGAGCAAGTGGTTTAGTGAATAATTTTGTGAGAAGCAAGTAAGGAGGCACACTTTTGATTAAGAAACTCCCCTCCATTATCAGATTTAAGAATTTTAATTGTGGTGCCAAATTGTGTTTTGACATATTGAAGGAAGGAGGTCAAAATAGAATATGTTTGATCTTTAAATCTAAGCATATAGGTTCATGTTGCTCTAGTTTTATCGTAATAATGGTTAAAAGAAATCTAGCACCAGTGATAGAATGTACAGAAAAGGGCCCCCCATGTGAACAAGGTTAAAAGGATTTGCAGTGAGACGGTTACTGATATGAAAAGGTAACCTAGACGTTTTAGCTAGAGGACACAAAGTATACATGTGATTAGCATCAACAAATTGCTTAAAACTAGGTATATGAGACATTTTATAATAAGAAGAATGCCCTAGTCTAGCATGAAAAACAAAAAAGGCATTTGTAAGAGAGGCAGCCCTTTTATTACAACTATGAAATTAAGTAGGATTTACAATGAGGTTTGAAGCAATCACATTGCAAACATAATCAATATAGGACTGAATAGTAGAAACAGAAAAACTGTTATTATCTAAAATGTATAACCCACTAACTATTCTTCCGGCGTCTATAATAGACCTAGTCTTCCGGTCCTGAAAGAAACAACAAGACAAATGGAATTTTAATGTCAAATTAGAGTGTTTAAGCAGTTTGGATAATTAATTTCATGCGTGTGTGTGATGCTTTGGTTCTGGTGTGTGATGCTTTGGTTCCGGTGTGTGAGACCTACATGGAAGAGCCATTTGGTAAATGCACAGTTATTGGTGCAAAAACAGAAGAGACAAACAACATATGGTGTTTGTGGTGTGACATGATCGGTTGCCTCCAGTGTCAATACCATGCCTCCGTTCTAGTTATCACAGTGCAACAAGCAAAACCTGAAGAAATTTTATGATTGAGATAGCAAGAGTTGAGGTCATTACGAGACCAATCAGATGGATGATAGGCGTAGGTTGAGTGTGAATTGACTCTGTTTACCATAGCAACTGTTTTACCTTTGATTAATCTGCTCATCTCTTGCTACAGTAGCTCAAGCTTCGTATTAACTTCTTAATCTTGTTCAACACTGTGGTGATTGATCTAGTGTCAGCTATTGGTGTTTCCGGGACCGATCCTGCATTGTGACTTTCGGCATGTGACATATAACCTGCATATCTTGGTTTGGAGGGGTAAAGTGCTTGTTCTTGTTCTTGAACCATTCTGGATAACCGATTAGCTTGAAGCATCCTACTCGTGTATTTCCATTTAGGTTGCAATGGTCGTAGTGGCCTTTTCTCATGTCATATTTCCTGTATTCTCTCTTGTTGCCTTGAGATTGGATAGCCAGAGTAGTGACCTACTGCAAGGTTCATTTGAACTTCCTTTTGTGATTACACTTGCAGAACTATCAAGAAGACTTTATTCACTGTTGGTACTGAACCTGATCAAAGGCATCGTTGAGTCCTATAAGAAATTGCATTAGATGATCGCCATTGCGGATTTCTGTTGCAAGCTTCTCAGATCCAGAGCTGCATGGAGCTATCGACACAATATTAGAAAGCATGTTTTAGCATCCATTAGTACAAAATTGTGAAATTGGAGATGGGATTTTTTCTTAAGCTTTGTTCGTGTTGGTCGAGCTTAACATGTATATGGATAATGTCTGTATGTTCACAGGAAGAAGTATGATGAGCAATAATGTAAAATGAATAAATAAATAAATATAAATAACATCTTGAGAGGTCCTAATTTCAACCAGCCTTGGATTAGCTTTCAATAGAGTTTGATTTTGAAAATCCTAGCTAGTTTGCTTATCAAGTATTCCAGCTTCATTTCGTTTGGTTTTTGAGAAAATGTAGTCAGAAGACAAGGTGTAGTTAGGTCTATTGGTGAAAATTTATAAATTAATATTAATCATTCTGCGCAATATAATTTCCGCCTTTTCTTTATTTTTTCTTGCTCATGAACAGGGAATGCATAAAGCTCAGTAAAGGTATGATCTACTGTTATTATTATCAACTAATTGGGTGATCAAATTGAACTTTCAGGTTGCTTAAATATGCCCAAAAAGAATTCTTCAAAGGTAACTTTGCAAGCAGAAGAATGTACTGTGGTAGAGCCGCAAAAACCCAGTTCAACTCCGAAGAAACCCAAATCCAGCAATGAGATCGATGAAATTTTCTCTGGGAAGAAGAGGAAAAATCCTGAAAAACAAAAGAATGATGAGGCAAAAGAAACTGAAACTAATAAACCAAAATCGTTGAAGAAGAAAAAGAAGAAGTCTAAAGAAGGTAAAGAGGAAAGGCTTAGAGACCAGAAATCTAAAGAAGGTAAAAAGGAAAGGCTTACGGACCCACCTTCTAAACATCGAAAGAGAACTGAGGATGGGCTCAATATCTATACTGAAGAGGAATTGGGTATTAGTTCCTCCAATGCTGGTGGTACACCACTTTGCCCATTTGATTGTGAGTGTTGCTTTTGATTATTTTCATCAATGGAGAAACTGCCTGGTTAATGGACTACCTAGATTTCAATACAAGCTTTTGATTCTCATTTTGATTATGGCATTCTGGTTTGTTCTTTTCAACTTTTTCGTACCCTCGTCATCTTATAATTTTATCCATCTTTTTTTTAATCTTAAAATTATTGTTCAGTTTTATTTTTTATATTATAGTTGTATATTGATTAATTATTATAACTCTATTTAATTTTATTTTATTTTTAAAGTAATTATTCATTAGTTATTATTTTTCTAAATGAGTATTCAAAATATTATTTAGTATTTAAAAAAATTTAATGTTTTTTTAGGTATAATTGAAAAATTAATAAAAAAAAATAATTTTTTTTAATGTGTGAAAAAGTAAAATGAATAAATTATGGGATGAATAGAATATTATTATAAAATTAACCAATGTTACTGCTAACTAACCTAGCAAATCCATAAGCATGACTTCCAACTCAATCGAGGCCAATATTATGGTACTGTGATGAGCGAGGACAAAATTGAGTCATTTAAAAGATTGCTGAGAAACTCTGCACTTTTATTTGCTATTTGATAGCCTTTTTAGGGGATCTTACAAAATGCAATGATGATACTTGTGCATTTGCAACTAGGACTGAGGAAAGTTGCTTGAATAAGACAGACTTTGGTGTGTGCTCTCATGAATCTACTTCTAATTGCTCCTATGAATAGAATTGAAAGGTATTAGTTGGCGTGTAATATTTTATTTTGGCAAAAACCCT
Source organism: Manihot esculenta (assembly GCF_001659605.2). Lineage (NCBI taxonomy): Eukaryota > Viridiplantae > Streptophyta > Magnoliopsida > Malpighiales > Euphorbiaceae > Manihot > Manihot esculenta. The sequence goes on from NC_035163.2 coordinate 4,203,101, forward strand.
ATTTTTGCACTTAAATTTAGGTTAGATAAACTCTTAATTTTTTTTTACTTCAAACAGGCCTTCAACTATTACAATTCTTTAATTTTTTTTTTAAATAAATTAAAAATAAGTTCCAACTTTCTGAAATTTATAAAAAGAGAATAAACTATATTTAACTTCAATGTACCTTACTATTCATGAGGTTTTTTTCAGTTATTTTTTAGAATGTGATAAAAGGATGTGGCTTCAAAGAAAAACTTATTTGATATATTTTAAAAATTTAAATTATTTATTTAACTTTTTTTAGAATTTGAAGCTCTTATATGTTTTTCAAGAACATATTTAATCTATTATTAAAATTTAAATATTTTATTTAATTTATTTTAATAGTTGAAGGGTATATTTAAATTCAAAAAAGTTATTTAACTATTAATTTAAAATTTGAGAGTTAAAATAGCCTTTTACCTTTTATTTTCAAATCAGATATATTATTTCCTAACAATACCTTAGGTTTTATAGGGCTGAACCCAAATTGTTGGAGGCAAAACAGATGTTAAAACTTGCAAGTGACAGACATTCGTAAATAACTGCTATCACCAAAGCGATAGATGATAGCAAGATCTTCATCTATTTTAGTAACAATCTCAGTAAGGAAATACATCATATAACATTTCATCTCTCTTACCTTTGGCTTCTAAATTTGATTAGGAAGTTAGAAATCTGTTTATTCGATCAGCCAACCGCAGGAAGATGTGATGCTTATCAGCAATGCTAACAATAACTAGAGAGAGATTCTCTCTTCTTACTTGCTATTTTTGTTTGGGAGTGTGTTTCCTTTTTGTTGTCGTTAATCGCTCCGTCCGGATAGAGAGGGGTTTACCTGAAGAGTGGATTTTCCACTTTCCACTTTCAGGTGGTTTCTCTGTTCTTTTATTTTCTCTTTTCTTTTGTTTTCTATTTTCAATAGGAGGGTTCTTTTGATCTAATGCCTTGGTTCTTTTTACTTTATGTTTTTCTTTGAGTTGGTTGTTTGTATGTAGGTGGTGGGGCTTCAACTTTTTGTTTTGTTTGTTAGGGATCATCAATGTGTGTGATAGTAGTTCTTTTGCAGTTTGGGATCCCCAGTGCTTCTATGTACCCGTGTGGAGCCATGCGTTGGAGGATAGACCGCCAATGCATAGCTCCCTTTTTTGTGGAGTACACTTCAACATTACCAGTTGCCTTGTCGACCATCCAGTCTCTCAAAAATAAAAAGATATCAAAGAACTATGCGTGTTGCTCATGATTCCACCTTGGCTCAAATCCACCTGCCTGGTCATGTGCTTTGTGTTCCCTGCTTCTATTTAATGGGCCTTGATTTTTTTTTTTTTATGGCACTTCCTGAGTTGATTTCATGAGAGAACAGCTCCGAGTTTGTTTCATGAGAGAACAACTCCAGATTTATTATTGTTTCTCTCCCTAGGCTTATTTGCCAGTGCGATGGCTTTGAAATGCCAGTCAAATCATAAAACATCTAATCAATGATCAAATAACAGTAATTATATTCTGTAGATTTTGTCAAACTTCAATAACATTCCTGTAAATTACTCTAATTTAAAATTAATCACAATTAGACTAAATTAAATTTAAAAAATAAACTGTAAATCATAATATATTCTTTAAAGTTTATTTGATTCATAAAATAGTCATTCAAAGTAAATATTTTTACTTTAATCATTATGTTAATTATATTATTTCTCAATGTCATTTTATTAATTTTAATGTGTTAATAAAAAAAATTAAAATTTAAAATTAATCCACAATTGAAAAGAGAAAAATAATTGACAAAAAAAATATTTTAAATTCAGTGTACATGATTAAAATGAAAATACTTATTTTAGATGATTATTTAATCAATTTAAAATTTACTGTTTATTGTGAATTTATAATTGGATTTATTATTTTATAAAAAACAAAAGATGCAAATGTGACTCAAACATTTAGCTTTTTTCAATTCAATATAAATCAACATCTGACAATTCTGAGGACAGCATCAAATTATCACATAAGAATATCAACAAGAATTTGAATAAACCCAATCACTTGCAGAGGCCTAAGACAACAAAAGAAAAACTCACTTGCAGAGGAATCAACCCAATCACAGCAAAACAAAAACTCACTTCAGAGAGGAATCAACCCAATCAGGCAAAGCCAACACATATTCAAATCAAAAGGGAAAACATGCCTTCATTGAATTTGAGAACAAAGAATCAGAATTTTTTTTTTTTTTTAAAAAAAACAGAAGTTCATTCCTACTTAAGTTAAAATTGTTTACAACCCAAATTAGGTATTGCCATACAGAGCTTCACAAGAAAAGATGTTTCCCAAAGCAAAATATCAAAGCCAAACTTCTGCCAAAAAGGGAATTGCATCCTGCACTTTCAATCAAAAATAATTTAGCAAGCATCTAATAAAACTTAACTTATAGCCAATTTGGTTGTATCAGATCAATTGAATAGTTAAAGAATTTAGCTGCTCAAAATTTGAAGGAAGCAATTAGCAGAATCGCTCCTCCAATCGTGAAAAGTAGCTCTATATAGGCACTATGCAAAAGGTGAATTGCCATTATATTTCATCAAACACCCGTGTCTGACTGAGTGCCATCTCACAAATCAAAAAGGCTATATAATCAAGCTCTATAGATCTGCAAGTTCATAGATAGAAGATCAGATTGAAATCATAGAACACTGACAAAAGGGTAAAAGAAAAGAAGGTTGTGGCCGGATTATTGTGACATGAAACAACGGTGAGTTTCAAGGATCTTCATCCGGCCAAAGAGATTCAATTTTGGCTCTACGCGGCAGACGGGTCGCCATCGATCGGCGCCTGCTGTTGACTCGGATTCAGAGCCATTAAGAAAAGACCCAGCTAGCAACAGAGCAACATTATCAGGTTAGATCTACCTGAAACTCATCTCTGAAAACTAGCCAATGACTGAACCCAGAAGGCTGCAAATTACTATACCTAATCTCTGTTAATAAGAAAGGTCACTTCTTCGATTTCTGAAGAATCTAAAGATTATTGGGCTACAGAGTTTTTACTAACCAGAGCTGCTCAGAGGCATTGAGATTGGTAGGAAAATAAGACTGCAGAAACTCCTAGTTATATAGCAGCTTCTACATAACCCTAAATTACACCCTGTTTGGATAGGGGAAAAATGGGGAGGAAATAAAATTTGGGAGGAAAATAATGGGGAGGAAAAATACAATTTGTTTCCATTGAAAGAAAAAGGCTTATGGTATAAAAGAAATTAAATATTTATTATTTTTATATTTATATTTTAACTTTAAAATTTAAAAAAAAATATTTTTTTTTCATATTTAATATAATTTTAACTATTTATCTTAATTAATTTTATCAAAAATTTTTAATTTATATAAACTATTTAGATTAAAAATCTTCAATAAAATATTTTAATATGTAATATTTATATATAATATTTTATATAATAAAAAATTATTTGTAATAATTATTTATTTAATATTAGATATGATAAATATAAAATAAATATATTTTCAATATAAAATTTAAATTAAAGAACTAATGTATATAGATTTTAGAGATTATATTATAATTTTACTATTAATTTTTTAAATTTAATTTATTTTTTTATTATAATTAATGATAAATTAAAAAAATTTTAATTTTATTATTTAAAATTTAAATTTTAAAATATAAATATGAATTAATATAAATATTTAAATTTTTTTATCTAATAAATATTTTAAAATATTATACTTGAACTATAAAATTTTTTGTTAAAATTGATTAAGGTAAATAACTTTATCATTCAAGATTTTAAAATTAGAATATAAATATAAAAAATAGTAAATATTTAAATTTTTTATTTAAATTAAAAAAAATAAATTTTATATTCACCCTTATTTTCTCCCTAAACTGGAGGGAGAATGGAAAAAAAATTTTAAATTACAAATATGGATCTATATTTATTATAATGTTTTTGAATATCCACTTGGCTTTTCATAATGGGCTATTTTAAATAAACATTACTTATAATAATAAAAAAAAAAAAAACTAAATACTTCTTCTTATCTTCTGAGAATACATCATTCTATGAGTGTTTGAGTTTACTTATAAATTTTATTTTATAAACATTACATGTTTATAAATTAATTTAAACTTATAAAAAATTTTAAATTTTAAATTATTACATATATAATATATGGGTGTATAAGTGATAAATAAAAATTGATATATTTAGTTAAAAATAATTTATGAACACATTTATTATGAAATAATTAAAAAAATAAGTTTTTTTTATTAAATAAGGGTACATGTTATAAATTTTTAATAAAAATACTATAATAATTTAATTTTTAAAATTAACTTATAAAACAAATATGTTATTTAAGTTTTAGAGCTTATAAAGTGGTGAAGGCCAAACTCCCTTGTAATTCACTACACCTTTGACTTCTTGGGCCAATCCCTATTTTCTAGCCAACTATGCCACATATGAGCACCTCCAATGAATTGAAAAAATCGTTAAAGCAAGCATTTTTTCCAACCAATGCCATATTGCCTCCCTTTGATTTCCTCAAAATATGATAGTTAAATCCCATTTACATAACATCTTTACTTCACTCGAGTCTTTTTTAAGAATTTTACTCCATTTACCATCAATAAACATACAATTTTATTTTCGCTATGGATACACATTTATATTATTATACCATTTTTCGTTATAAATAATACCACTATAACCACCAACGAAATTTATATTTTGACCTATTCAAATTTACTATCAATTTCTCTGATCGTATATAGGCAAACAAACCCAACATTAGTTATGACTCCTAAACTAAATCATAACCTTAATTCCAATCTAAGTCTAAATTCATATACAACCACAACTTCATCCTCACCAACGTGTCATAAGACATGTGTTTAAATAGTTTAGTATACTACTTTCAGCACACTTCTACCTATATCGCCAAAAATATCTGAGAATATAATTATTTACATGAATCCATCGTTTCTTCTTTTACCACCATCGCCATTAAATTAATCAGTATTCCTTAGCAAACTATCACTTTTCTAGCCAAAATGCTCTTTCTCATCCTTGTAAAATCCATAAACTCTCTCTTGATGATGTTACAAATATTACCAACAATCCAATTCCTTGCAAATAACTACCACAGCTAGCAATGATCCTAAAACTATAGCACAATTTACCAAAATCAAAACTATCCAACACGAGCCCTGCCTATCATACCCTCTCACATTACTGTGAGATCATCATCATGCAAAAGTGAGATGGAGAATGCAATTCAACATTTTCGCAACGTTGATCCACCTTTTGCCTCTTTAATTAATCTCCATCTCTCCTTAATTTTTTTGATACTTTTCCCTAGACTCAAAGAATTCTCTACTAGTATAAATTGTCATGTGCCTTTGGTGATGGCACCAAAAATCCCTACAATTTGAGAAAAAATAGGCTGAAGGTGTCAAAAGGGCCAAAATCGGCCAAATGATGCAAATGATATAAGCGATGGCCAATTAGTAGGCCAATAGGCCAATTCTACATTAGGGGCATATTTGATCTCGCAAGGTGGATAGTCAATTGCGCTAGCCAACGAAGCGTAATGCAAATAGGGCATTTTTGGTAGTACGCTGAATGAAGTTCAATGTATGGGAGAAACAATGGTTGAGATGGAGCTGCTAGGTATCTGGATGGGAGGGACTGGCAGGAGACTGGGTGCATGGTAGGGCAGCATGGATGTGAGGTTAATTGGGAGTGTGTGCCAAGGTGTGGTAAGGTTGCTAGACTTGTTGTTCGGCCATTGAAATAGTGATAGGGCGTTGGAGGCTGGATTGGGCTCAATGGGGGCATGGCAAGCCGCAAGAGTGAAGAAGGGACGAGCACAACACTGTAGAAATGACTTTCATTGCCACAATGATGGAATGGCGTGAGATGGGCCTGTGGGAGAAGTAGCGTGCTAGGCCTAGTGAAGGGAGTTGGCTCAGCGTGCCAATCAGAATGTTGTTGGCGCTGGTGTGTTGCGAGTTCACGGAGACACTATAGTAAGCAAAAGATGGCAAAAGCGCATAGAAATAGGCTCTGCAGGTAGGCGCAAAGCCTAATGTGCAAATGAGGTTCAGAGCTGCATAATGACAAGAAGAAAACGATAAGAGCGCACAGTAACGGTTAGCCAAGCATGCACAAAACTAGGCTAGAGCATGCCTAAGCCTGCCAACACGCCAGGAACACCCAAATGAGGTTCAACTGGGCAGGAAAATTTCAAAACATAATGGAAATGCTGGGAGACGTCCAAGACAGCGAAATGGAGGATATTTTGGAGCCCAAAGAAGCTTCCCTTGGAAGCTACTTGCGGGCCACGAATTCTAGAAGGAATTAGGGGGTTATTTTATTATAAATCAGGTCATATCTTCTTCCAATGTCCCTGAGCAGTACAAGCATGGCTAGTCTCGCCCTTAATGTCAAGGGTAGCGGGTCTAAGCAGTTCATCGCCAAAAGAATACTGGAATGAATTCAAGTCAATTTTGAGAAGCAGTAACCCGAATGCAAAGTTAGAGTGAATGAAAATTTTTCTGATGTGGCAATTATGGAAAGGGCAAAATGAACACATCTTCGATGATACAAATATCCAGGCAGATCACCTAGTTAACACAACACTGAGATATTTGAATGAGTTCCTAACTAGTCTACCAGACACAAGTCCTATGCAAAGGCAAGCTAATCAAGTTGACATAAAATGGAAAAACCTGATAGGGAACAATTAAAATCAAGTTTGATGGGGCAGTGGATAAGACTAAAAATAGAAGATCCATGCAGTGATTGTCTGTAATGAGGAAGGAGCGGTGCTGAGCTGGAGATGCAAGAGAATCATGGGATAACTAAACCTTTAACCTTTTAAGTGCCGGTAGGCAATTAGTGTGGCAACCGATTATAATGTCAAAAGAGTTTCTATTGAAGGAGATTCCCTAATAGTTATTAAGCTTTAAGAGGAGCTGAGCCTATTCTGATTATCAAAGGGATAATAGCAAACTCTTTTATGCTCAAGGCAAGTTGTTCTCATGCCATTTTTGTCATGTCAATAGGAAAAAGAACAAAGCAACTCATTCTCTAGCGAATAAGACTCTAGTTGACATCTCTCTTTTATAATCTTTTGACAAAACTAAAGTTTGTTCTTTTCTTTCTACAGTTTTGAAAGTTAGTAATATATATATATTTAAAAAAAAGTATATGACGACGGTTGAATCTTAAATATTTAGGTTTTGACTAAGTCCGCGTTAAATAGAAAATTGAATATTGATTCTATTATAATTCAATACACGGATCTATTTCTTATACAAATTCAGGACTTTTCCCAACGAGTTAGGTTGGGTGCGAGTCTTTGCGTAAAAAACTTAATTTCGGATATCCATTAGCTCTGCAGGATAATAAATTTTGTAATTTCTGAGATCATATCAAAATGAAATTAAATAACCATGTGACGATAAAAAAAAAAAAGCGGTATATTTGCACACACAATTAGCATGACTATGATAGAGTAAGAGCATAGAACGTCATTAGAAAATAAAAATTAAAAATTAAAAAATAAAAATAAAGAAGAAAGACAAATAGAACTTACCAAATATATTAGTCTAACTCTTTACTGAATCTCAGACATACATCATTATATATTTTATTATATTTTAAAAATCAAAATATAATTTATTCTAATTAAAAAATATTTTTAATTGATTTAAACACAACATCAATATTTATTAAAGATTTTGGAGGAAAAATTTTCATTTTACTGAAAAAATAAAATTACATTATATTTTTTATCACAAATTAAATAATAGAATTCTATTTGAAAAAAGTCAAATTACATGTAATCTTTTATAATATAAATTTAATTAAACTCATATAATTTTATTTAAGGATTAAATAAGGTCCGATTTATTTTTTTTAACAAATTTTTATATTTTTAATTGAGGATTAAATAAATTTTTATTAAATATAATATTATTTTTAATAATAAAATATTTTTATATGGTAATTCTTTTTAATAAATTTAAAAATTATTTATTTCTATATATTTTTTAATTTTTATATTAATTAAAATATTAACATTTTTATATTTTAAATTATAAAAAATAATATAAAATTATGTCAAAACTTATTTAATGTTTAATAAAAATACACAGATTAATTGGTAAAAACTTTAAATTGAATTTATTTGGATTTTGAATAAAAGTAAATCGATTAATTCGACTATTATCATTTTTTTTACATATATATATCAAAGCGGGTTGATTTTTAAAAGGCCGGTCAACGATTTGATTTCGCCAACCAATCCTGGCTTCAAGGAACCCACCTACCTATCCCAAAATCGCCGTTGAAGTTTGACTTGGACCAAACTTCTAGTATTATTTTATATCAGAGTGCCGCTCGGCCCGGCCACGTCCCGTCCCGTTCCCCGCCCGAGTTCTCCACCTCTCCATCTGTACAGCCGCGCGCGTCCCTCCTCCCGCCTATCGTCCCTCTGCTTTTCACGGTGTCCACATCGTTGCTGCGTCCGCTGGTCCCGGTTGCTTCTTCGCCCTTCTCCGCCGCTTCCTCTGGTCCTCGTCGCTGCTACTGCTAGTCCAGTCCTTCTGCCGTCCAGTGCTGCCCCTCGCCGCTGGTTTTCGTCCTCAATCACGCCGCATCTGCCCCTCGCCGCGCCCTCGGATAACTGCAGGTTTGTATGGGTTTTGGGATTGTAGTTTTAAATGTGTGCTTTATAGGATTTGAGAGATCCATTGATGTGGGTTTCTGAAATTTGTGAAATGTTAACATCTATATGAATGTACTTGGGTTTGTTTTTGTGTGATTTATTGAAAATTTGTTGAAATTAAGATTATTGTGAATGGATTGAGAATTGTTTTAGTGAGATTATTGAAATGGGTTTCTGAATTTTATTGAAATGTTAATTTGATATTTCTGAAATTCTTGGAAATGCCAAGATTTATGTAAATGTGCTGAGGGTTGTAATTGTGAGATTTATTGAAAAATTGTTGAAATAAACACTGTTGTGAATGAATTCGGAGTTATTTTAGTGAGACCTTTGAAATGGGTTTCTGAATTTTATTGAAATGTTAATATGATATTTCTGAAATTCTTAGAAATGCTAAGATTGACGAAAATGTGCCGAGGGTTGTAATTGTGAGATCTATTGAAAATTTGTTGAAATAAACACTATTGTGAATGAAATCAGAGTGGTTTTAGTGAGATTATTGAAATGGGTTTCTGAATTTTATTGAAATGTTAATGTGATATTTATGAAATGCTTGAAAAATGCCAAGATTTATGTAAATATGCTGAGGGTTGTAATTGTGAGATATATTGAAAATTTGTTGAAATAAACACTATTATGAATGAATTCAGAGGTGTCTTTGTGAGATTGAAATGAGTTTCTGGATTTTATTGAAATGCTAATGTGAGATTTTGGGGTAAATTTCGTTTGTAGTCCATAAACTTTATTATATTTTTCAATTTGATCACTCATCTTCAATTTCTTTTTCTAAAACTCTTTCAACTTTGATTTAAGTATTATTAAACTTTCTCTAACCTGCAGTATTATTAAACTCCCTCTAACCTACTATTGCTGGAAAAAGGTTTTCAGATTAATTTAATTAAAATATTATCCTTACATCCCATATAAGCTCATATTTTCTAATTAAAATTATTTCTCTCTCTTTGTATTTTGTTAAATATTATTATTATTTTCATATCATAATTATTATAAGCTACTATTGTAAACATAATGTAAATATTTTATCTAAAAATAAAACAAATAAAAAATAAAATAATGTAATTAATGAATAATAATAGAAAAATAAACTAGTTTAGTTCCCTAACTTTTCTTTTTCTTTTTCTTTGATTTACATGCTTTATTAAAGGTTAGCAATTAACATGGTTATAGAAGTTTCTACAAATTGAAATACATTGAAGGGTACTAACTGTATAATTGGACAACAATTAAAATAGACAACATTAGCAAATCTCACCCTATACTAATAATAATAATTCCTTAAAATTATAATACATAATATATTTAATAAATAATATTTAAGTTTAAATTTAAACTTTAAAAATTCTTGGAACTGGAGATGAAAATTACCCGAGACCTTGTGTGAAATTCTCTTTTTTTTTTTCTGGTGATCATGAGGTAATCGGGTTTGGGTAGTTTCGGGTAGTAAATGGATTTGGGAAGGACACGGGTAGTGAAATCCAATTTCTAAATGAGTTTGGGATGGATTTGGATAGTATATTTGCAAATGGGTTCAGGTTTGAGTACTTAAAATTCCGCAGGTACCTTGCTCGGTACCATCACTGTATCAGATCTCTACCCATTTTCCATTTCATTTTGTCTTCTTTAATGCTCATCTTTCTTTTTCTTCTTCTATGATTTCTTTTTTAATTATTTCTTTTTTCTATTATTTTATTAGTATTATAATTCACAAGATCGAGGTTATGGAGGCAGCGACCTTCCCTGCTGCGCATCCACAAATGAGATTTCTCGGTTCCAATCATAAATTGTAAGTCTTTTTAGCATATTCTTTTGACTTTTTCTTTTTTCTTTTAATTGTTTACTTAAGTCGTGTAAATTCATTGAGTTGAATAGTTGGATCAAGTGAATGACTTTTGGCTCTAGTGATTCTACTATGAATGTGTTGCATTTTGCCCCTCTGTTTGGAAATCCTTTTGAACTTGTGACTTTCAGCATGATTTTGTTAGATTTCATTAGATAACCACAATAATTGTGTTTAAATAGCATTTGGGGGTTACTAAGATTTTCTTTTTATAGTTTACTGGATTAGCAGTGGAAACATCATGAAATGGCAAAGATTATGTTGCTTGAAAATTAAGCTGATTGTTCTAGAATGCCGCTCAAGCTTTACTTTATAGAATTGTCATTAGAAATCTACAGCGCTTATGGAATCATGTGCTCAAGCTCTGTCCCATGTGGAGTTTGAGAGCATGCCCATGATAAATACCATTTCTCGAAATGGGAAAATTGTAATTGATTTTTTTTTCTGCTGCAAGGACACCTGCTACATGATCATGAGTTATTATTTGGTTTTTAGAGTCTATTTTTGCAATGGACTCTGTAGATTTTTGAGAATGAATGTTAATGATGTCTGAAATATTTTGGCTGCACAGTTTGTTTGTGTTTATATCTAGTTTGTGATTTATAAAGCTGTCTAGATTTCAATTGAGTTCTTTCATTTACAGGTCAAGGCCCCAGGTCAGGTCTATATCTGTTTCTGGCCACTCATATGGGGAATTACTGGATTTTGATAAACCAACTTCTCAAGCAGTGGTTGCTTTAAGTTCCAGTTCAAGTGGTAAAAGCATTGCCATCAGCAGGGGATCACTCCTGCTCAGTCCTGCTCAAAAGAGACATCCAGTTGGACAAACATTTTGTGCAGCCTCTGCAGGAGAATACACATACGGTGAAAGTCTTATTGAATCTCATTCGGACACCACAGAAGACAGGGTTGGTGTGCTGCTCCTGAATCTCGGAGGGCCAGAAACACTGCATGATGTTCAGCCATTTTTATTCAATTTATTTGCAGATCCGGTATGCTTTACATCATTTCTTTGTTTTCCTTATGTTTCCTTTGTTCTGACGTAAAATTTGGTTAGTGTACTAATAATGATCATATTTAATACAGGATATTATAAGACTTCCCAGGCTGTTTCGATTTCTTCAGCGACCTTTAGCTCAATTAATTTCTGTGCTTCGTGCTCCTAAAAGTAAAGAAGGGTATGCTGCCATTGGAGGTGGCTCACCTTTGCGTAAAATAACAGATGAGCAGGTTGAACACAAATTCTTCATATTGTGTGTGTTGGTATTTCTTTTCATTCATTCAGCCTTTTTTGTGTAAAACTCATTGTTATTCTTCTTCTTTGTTTATATATATATATGTGTGTGTGTGTGTGTGTGTTGATTTTTCTTTTCGTTCTTTCAACCTTTTTTATGTAAAGTTCATGGTTATTATTCTTCTTTGTTCTGTCATTTTTGTGTATTAAATTTGGCTTGTCTATTCTAGCATATGCATTTAAATGATGAGATGCTTGTTGCAGGCAGATGCAATCAAAATGGCCTTGAAAGCAAAGGGAATGCCTGCAAATGTCTATGTTGGAATGCGGTATTGGTACCCATTCACTGAGGAGGCAATTCATCAGGTGAGACTTCAAATTACACGTTAAAAATATAAATATATTTTGAAGTTGATTGTGGACTTCCCAATTATGACTTCTTTGCTTGCAACTCTGTTTAAAAATGTCGTTTGTTTTATTTGGCAGATCAAGAGGGACAGAATAACAAGACTGGTGGTGCTGCCACTTTACCCACAATTCTCCATCTCCACAACTGGCTCAAGCCTCCGTGTACTCCAGAATATATTCAGGTATTGTATCTTATCTGATTCTGTACTTTTATTTTAAAGCATACTAAAAGGTATCCTTGACCTTTGTTAACCTCTCCTGTTGTGGATCTTTCAGTGAAGATGCGTATCTGTCAAGGTTGCCTGTTTCTATTATACAGTCCTGGTACCAAAGAGAAGGTTATATTAAGGCTATGGCTGACTTGATTGGGGAAGAACTAAAGAAATTTCCTAAGCCTGAGGAGGTGTGTTTCACTGTTGCTTGGGTTTATTTTATATACTTTTGTTATGCACGCTTACATGTTTTTGAGATTTTGTGTTCAGTGCATTATCTTTAATTCTGACTACTTAGATGATCTTTCTTATTTTATATGGAAACTTAGGTCATGATATTCTTCAGTGCCCATGGAGTGCCTGTGAGTTATGTGGAGGATGCAGGAGATCCATACAAAGATCAGATGGAGGAGTGTATTTACTTAATAATGCAAGAACTAAAAGTTAGAGGATTCAATAACGATCATACCCTTGCCTATCAGGTTGGTTGTGATATCTAAGCTTATCATGTTGGGCTGCTGTATCCATTGCTTATTGATTTCTCTCAACTCTATTGTAGGTTGTTGCTATTATATTGTATTGGTCACATCTTATTTGACTTTTCACTTCTGTTCCCTTTTCCCCCTCATTTTTTGTCCAGAGCCGAGTTGGGCCTGTACAATGGCTGAAGCCCTACACTGATGAAGTTCTGGTTGAGCTTGGCCAGAAAGGTGTGAAAAGTCTCCTAGCTGTCCCTGTAAGGTATGCAAGTTGAAACTTCTCTGCATATAGTTAATCACAAAGTTTAAATAATCGACAATTGAAAACTTTAGCAAGCGAGTTTTTCTTTTTCTTTTTTTCTCTCCAATGGGTTATGAATGACGTGTTGGTACTCATATTATTTATTTGCTCTTTTCTAAGATGGTGAGCTTTAGTTACTTTATTTGGTACCTGAGCGCTGGCATGTGGGTTTTTAGGGACTAATGATTATTGACTTTGAGGGCAATATCAATTTTGTTAGTCCGATTGATTTTACTCATTGTATGAGATCCACTAATACACTGCACGTCCCATTTCTCATTTAATATGACAAAATACTTTATGGCAATTTTTGGTTGTATGACTACAGGCTTGAACTTCTCCGCATATGGATTTTAAATAATTTGAAGTTATAGGATCTCTGGATAACTTAAGTTTGAAGGTCACAAATTTGACCTAAAACTTTTTTCTTGCAATAGTGATAATATTTTGTTTTCTTCCTACTTGAAATTCCAGCTTTGTGAGTGAGCACATAGAGACTCTTGAAGAGATTGACATGGAGTACAAGCACTTGGCCCTTGAATCTGGAGTTGAAAATTGGGGCCGTGTACCTGCTCTAGGTTGCACCTCAACTTTTATTACAGATTTGGCAGATGCAGTAATAGAAGCCTTACCGTCAGCTAAAGCCATCTCAACCTCAAAGAGCACCTCAGAAGAAGCTGATTATGATCCCTTGAGTTATGCTATCAAAATGTTTTTCGGTTCAATCTTAGCATTTGTTTTGCTCTTGTCCCCGAAAATGGTTCATGCATTCAGGAATCATGTGTTTTGAAGATGATAAAGATTAGAAGGACTCCCTCGGATAATAAAGTACATCAAGATTGGCAAAGTCACAGAATGGTAAACAGGATTCCTCTTGATGTTAGTTTTGTGTTTTTGCTTGTTCCAGACTTGATATTTTACATTGGGATGTAGCTGGAATTAGTGTAGTTTTTCCCAGCATTCTATTAGCTTGTTTACAACTACTTTGAATCACACGAAGAAGAGGTGTTAATTGCAATTGACATCTCCCAAATTACATGTATCTGCATAATATTTTGTGCATAATCAAAAGTTAAAGGTGAATTTGGAGTTGCAATTAGTTTGCTATAAGCAAAATTTTTTCAAGTCACTACAACACATTGGAAACTGTAGCAGCTTCAGGATGGACTCGCTTTGCCAGCCAAAAACGAATGCTCTGGAAGAAATTTCTCCCAGTTGAATTTTAAGATCTCCTCTAATGTCAGCAGGAATTGAGAGTTTAAAAATCTTGATCTGGTTTTCTCCCAGAAAGGAAAAAAATATACAAAAAACAAAGTCCCAAAATTAACCATGATTACTACCTCATAATTTTAGACAAAGATTGAACCTTTTGATCTTCATTGACTATAAAAGGAAAAAGAAAAAAAAAATTGAAGCTTCGTCAATTCAACTCCCAAGGCAGATCATATTTGACGCAGGACTCAAGCATGGTACCTAGTAAATGTGAATCCTCGATCTACAATTTCTCCAGCACAAAACCATGCAAAGCTCCCCACTCCAAACAAAGCAGTAATGCCAACATCCTCAATCCTGAGCTCCCCACTTACCACAATGTCCTAGCTCTAGTAAACCAACCAACAAGCTTTCTCTCTCCATGTCAACTATGTTAGCCTCAAGTGGAAATAACAATGGAAGATTTTTAAACACTTGCTAGAAATGAGGATTTCTGAGTTTCAAAACAACCTTCAAAGAGCAAATGCTAGAACCAATTCTTACTTCCATGGAACCCTTACAAGAAATGCTACTACTGGAGCCTGAGCTCCCTTTAATCATTTTGCTTGATCTTCTTGTTTGAAGGCATAAATATTATGCTTGTAATTTCTCAATTTGAAGGCATTATTCTTTGCTTGATCATTAAAAATGGGCTAAAGAGAAATGTTACGGTAGTTGCTTTTTCCAAATAATTTTCCAACGCTCTCCACCGTTTAACAGTATTTATTATATATATATTTTTAATTAATCAGTAATCATTATACTTTTTCATTATTAGGATGAGAGTGTTGGACAGTAACATTTTTTATGAGCTAAATACAGTAGAAACAAGCAGCCAACAAAGAAAATCCATCTTAGTTTGGCAATAATTCTTCTTGAAAATTCAACAGTTTGGAGTTGGACATGGGAAAATTGAATTGTGGAAATTAAAAAATTCTTCCCACTCTCACAATGGTATTCTGCCAAGATGTTAACCGTTGATATTCTTTTGTCCGTTTTTCCCTAACTTGAGTTGGAATTTATTTTGAACGAGGATTATTAAGTATTTTCCATAGTAATTAATAGCAAAATGACACTTACATCCTACTCAGATAGAAATGAGTATAGGGTTAGCTTGATCTAAAATTAAACTCAACTGAATAAATCAAAAATTAAAATTTTTAATATTTATAAAAATGAAATCGATTTAGTCAGAAATTAAATCAAATCGAATTAAATTAGTTTGATTCGGTTTGATTTAGTTCAATTTAATCGGTTTAAATTTTTAATAAATTTTTTATTTTTATACATTATTTTAGTATTTTAAAATTTAATTAGAATATTCTAACTTTAATATGATCTAATCTAAAATAATATATTATTATCACTAATTGGTTCGATTTGATTTTTTTTTCGATCAAAATCAAACTAAATTAAAATAATTGATATTTTTTAAATTAAAAATCGAATTGAACTAAAATAAATAAAAAATTAAACTAAAATTTTAAGTTAATTCAGTTCGATTAATTTTTTTAATTTAAACCGAACTGCTTCCGATGAGATGTTATTATTTATTAAAGAAAGTTAAATTTTAAAGACATTAATAAAATTTTAAAAATATATAAATATTTTTATTAATTAAATTAATTCTCAGAAACATAATAGTAATTTACCTTTTAAAAATACCATTCATCACATTAATTATAATAAAGTCTTTATAAAGTTTTATTTAATTAATATAATAACCATTTCATTTAAATTTTATATTTAGAATAATAACTTAGTACCCAAATATTACACTTTTTCAAATTTTTACAATTCTATTTTTATATTATGAAAATTATCAATTAAATTTTAAATTTTTTTAACCCTTTACTAATTCTCCTATTCTTGAGAGAATTTATATCACTAATAGAAGCACCATATAATCATAGTACATCAACCCACATTAAAACAATTTAATGAATTTTTTATCTCTTAAATAATTCTTAAATCACTTCTTAATTAATATTATTTTAAAATATTAAAGTGATATAGGAATTATTTTAAGAATACAAATTTAATAAATTAACTTAACCGTTTAATTAGATCTTATTTGGTTAGAATTAAATTAACTAAGAAATTTTAAATTTATAGGAAATTGATACATTCAGCTTGTTTGGTTTGTATATTTTTTTAATTTGAAGCTATTTCTTTAAAATTTTTATAATAAAATAAAATTTTAACACTTGTATTATAATTTATCTTTAATTTTCGTAAATTTATAATTGACAAGGTTTGGTATAAGCATCTGTAGACTTTTACATATAATATTTGTAATATTTGAGTTTAAGAAATATTATTGAAAAACATTTTATACAATAAATTTCAAATTATTATTTTTAAAATTTTACCTAACACTAATATTATTTAACGTTTGATGAAAGTATGGTACCTCTGTAAATTAGTTTCCTAAGATAATATAGGATTTTTAAAGATTTAAAAAAAAAATAGAAACAGTTAGAATATATTTTTCATCTTATTAAATTATTGAATTTAAAAGATTTCCCTTATAAAGTTTTCAAATATTTTTAAAATTATTTTCACTTCATTTCAAATAATAAAAAAATATAGAGAAATTTTATTATTTAGCAATTTATTATTTTTTAAATTACTTTACCATTTTATTCATTTTTTTTCCAAAAATTAATTCCATTGAAAGAGACCAAAAGGTCCAATACAAACACTCAGCCAAGCCAAACTAAGACACTGCTCAAGAAGAAAACGATCTCGTCGCACAAGGCTGCAGGGAGAGATGGTTGTTCAACGAAACAAATAAAAAACCATACTGAAGATAAAGACAAAACAACCTAAATCTTAATGTATAATATATTTACTCCTTTTTTTAATATATATATATATATATATATATACTATGAAGTGGTAATGAAATAATATTTTTTAGCTCCAAAATAAAAATTATTTAAATTTGAGAAACAAACGATTCATTCTGCTAAAGAAGAATGATCTTCAGTATGGTTTTTTTATTTGTTTTAACTCAAATTATCTTCAGTATGGTCTTTTCTTTAAAAAAAAAAATTATTTTTCTTCAAAATAAATTAGTAATTTCTTTTAACTAGAAAAATCTATTTTTTTAAATATTCTAAATGTCAAAAAATATGAAAAATATTTCCTTAAAAAAAACACAGTTAGAGAAGTAAACTAATAGGCCAGAAGCTTAAATGCTGAAACTCGGAAAGCAGATTATCACACAACAATTGGGAGATGCACTCGATTAAAAAAATATTGCTTCAACAAAAGTTGCAATGGAAGGAGAACAAAAAGTCCCTTATTTTAGTCCCCAGCACTCTAACAAATACACAAGCTAGTAATTAAGCAAGTTCTTTCAGTCATGTCCAACTTATAAAAGTTTTACCAGAATTGCAGCAACCATATGCACTCCCATCCATGGAAAGGTTTTGGTGAATACCAAAGATAACTCTGAATTTAGAATATAAAAAGATCAACACTCTCTCCACGCATCACCTACACCGTGGATGGAATTTGTATTTATTTTTATCATAATGATGCCGCGAACTCCGCATGTAACAAATTAGAAAGCACTCATTTGGTCCACCAATGGTGGAAATCCTTGCGTCTGTTGATCTTTTTCTGAAGCTGGAGTAGCCCATACAGCAAGGCCTCAGCAGTGGGAGGGCATCCTGGAACATAAATGTCCACAGGGACAATCCTGTCACAGCCTCGAACAACAGAGTATGAGTAGTGGTAATATCCCCCACCATTTGCACAGCTGCCCATGGAGATGACCCACCTTGGCTCAGGCATTTGGTCATAAACCCTGTAAAGAATTTCAAGTACAGCAGTCATCAGAATTCGCGGTTCATCCATGGTGCATGCATGTGTGCGCGTTAATACAAGTAAATGAACCAATATACATAGAAAAACGAAAATGTGGAAAAATTCTAGTTCTGTACTACGAGAAAAGGTTCCAATTGCCAAAATATGTTTGAGAAAGAAAAAAACAGAGGGTTCATATCAGGGGGGAAAATACAAACACCAAGAACAAGCCAAAATGCTAATAAATTGGCATTTGCTATGAAGAATATTGCAGACCAGAAGTGGATTTCCAGCACTTAATGTTTGGTAGTAGGAATGTCCAGAACTCCAAAATTAAACCATAATGCATATGCAGCAAACAAATGGATACAATACATGTTTCTTAAAATTACCGCTCTAACTTAACCATCACCCCTTTACCCCAAACAAAACCAGTCCTAATGTAGGGAAATTTTTACCAATGCTGCTTTGATAAATCTTTGAAAAAAACAAACACTGTGCATTAGTCAGATAAGTTAAACTTAACCCAAGTCAAAGCTTGTTAAGGGCTTAATCATAAACAAAATTCAATTCAAGTTTTTCAAGTAGCTCCATATAATTTCAAAGAATCATGTTAAAGAAGCTAAAATTAACCAAAACGTTGCAAGCTATGTGACTATGGAAGCCACATAACCCTCATGAACCTTGGGTTGGTCAGCAACTTCAATATCAATAGCACTATTTGGCATTTATATTATTGAACTTCAAATTGAAAGGCTAATGTTCAATTAGGCAGATTGGAAAACTCCCTATGCTAGGCACGAGCTAGGGCACAGCATAATCAGGTCAAAAATATCTGGTTAGTTAAACTCAAGCACAGCTTAAGTAGAGTTAGAGCACAGTCAACTGACTCAACTCACATACATGAATATATACATATTTACCCTGGTTACCAAATAAAGGCCCTTCTGCTGGATCATTCAAGCTATGCAGGAATCAAAACAAGATAATAAGTCATTTAGAACACAATTTTGTGATTGCAAAGAAACTGGTTCTCATTTAAACAGTCCCCTTCTTGTCTAATACACCTCCTAGTGCCAAATAGGTAATTCTTAGCCATTTCTTTATAGCATATTTGAAATCCCTTTGGCTGAACAATCTCTTACAGTGCTTATGACCTACACCAAAGATGCTACTGGGTCCCTTCAAGAGTCGGATAATCAACAGTTATACTTGTTCAAAAACCCAAGTTAATAGCGAGTATTAATTAATTTCATCTTCTCATTTAAGTCTCAATAAGTAAGCAAATGTAATGGACTTCGTGAATCAGTCAATAGTGTTCAAGCTATTGTCTTAGTTTTGCTGTTTACCATAAAGAAACAAGTAAAAACTAGTACCCACGGAACATCCACCTTCGCTTGTAACAATACCCATTTTCCTGTTCATTCCTTTCCTCTGTCTAATTAGGGAAAAAAATTTACAAGCAGCAATCCATGGAAAAAAATATATATATACAAATTTCTGCCTCTAGAAAACTATTTGAAAAGTAGACATCACCAAAAATTAGGCAATAGCAGGTTACTGAATCAGATAGATAACATTAGCCCAATTAACAAAATAATCAAACTGCACGAGAACACGTAAGAATTACACGAGAGATCCAAAACCACCAAAATCAGTGACAGAATCCCCAAAAAAAACCACAAAACCCAAAATCTAGGAGAGAGAGGTAATGCCCTAACCCTAAGAAATAACAGAGTCATGAGGCTTACTTGCGAAGAGCTGGGGCCATCTTGTTGGTGAGGGTACCAGCGACAATCATACAATCAGATTGGCGAGGACTAGGCCTGAAAATGATACCAAAGCGGTCCAGATCGTAGCGAGCAGCACCTGTATGCATCATTTCGACGGCACAGCAAGCGAGGCCAAAAGTCATGGGCCAGATGGAGCCGCGGCGAGCCCAGTTCATAAGATCGTCGACCTTGGAAATAACGAACTCCGCAGCCTTGGAAAGGCCGGCGGGGGAAGAGGTGGAAGGGGGCAATGGGCGGGCATAAGGAGTGGGTGGCGCTGATTCCGGGGAGTGGGAGGGGAGGGTGGTGTGGAGAGAGAGGGCAGCTCCGCGGTGCTGGAAAAGGAGGAGAGGAAGGCGTGAGGCGGTGTTCCTAGCGATCATAGCCATGGTTTCTAGAAGCGGCCACGAACGGAGAGGGATACGCAATGTTCCAACGATGTCGCTGGTGCTCCCCCTTGATGTTTATGGCTTGGCCTTCGGGGTTCCTCACTTGTCTGTGCGGTTCGCCGATCTCCAACCGAGACGCGTGTCAATGTATGAACCGCAGAAAACTGAAATAATAAATAATAAAATAAATTACACGTTAATCCTAAATTTTAATATAATTATTAAATTAATTTTATAATTTTAAATTTAAATATTTAAATTTCTTTTTAATCGCACCTACATATTTAATCTCAATAAATTTAAAACATCTTATATTATTTCTCCAATCTCTAATTTTTATTTAAAATAAAAAATTTCTTTCTAATCAAATTAAAATATTTATAATTTCATTAATTAAAAAATGAAAATCTAAAATATTATATTAATATTTAAATTATTATGGTGAAATACTTTATATTAAATAAATTATATTTTAATTCTATAGTTGTAGATTCATTAACCATGAAACTTGTATAATTATGACCATATGCAAGTGGGTGAATGAATGAAAACATTTTATATGAGATCGGGACCTTCATGTATGCAACAAAATCATTTAACCAGTCAAATTTTGAGATAACTCTATTGTTTTTTCTTGTGAATGGTGATGTGGATATAGGCTTTATTTGTTTCCGAGGACTTTCAATAGAATTTGAGACATGATTGGATTGTGGTGACTCTATGATATGAGTAGGTTCTGTACTTATGGAGGGTGATGGATGATATTACCAATCTAAAGGCCACTCCATGGAATATATTTTCTTACGTAAATTTTCTTTTCTTGTGAATCATATAATTTATATATTTTATATTCATGCATGTAACCAATAAAAATATATGTAATTGTTGTTGCATCAAATTTTAATTCGTTAAATTTAATTTTAGTAATAAAGTATAAAGAGTTGAAAATTTGTACATTCGAGTAATCATATTTTCTATTATAAAATTTTATAGGAAAATTTTCAATTAAGAACTGAATTTTGTAATAAATTGATAGGTAGTAACCAATGTAGTTTTACTTTTGATGACCGCCGGACCATTGGCATTAGGCCGTAGTGAGTCTTTATGTGAGAGGCAGGCTCAAAATCCATTATAGTTCACTACGTAAGGTGACCAATTAACGCACAATTCCATCCACAATCGAGCAGGTTGGCCTGATCGGAGCTTAGGGCTCCTCAGAAAGGGATCAAGCTCATCTGATGTGATGGGAGAGTATGGGAGCAGGCCCAGCTATGTTATGACCCTATCAACCCGAGTGCTAAAAAGAAATTAAACGGTCGTCTAACAATGGTAAAAAAGCAGGTATGTCCGTACATACGGCTCTATGTAACAGCGACAGAGAGAACTGTAGCAAGATAGTGGTTATACATCACTAGAAAATAAAGAAAAAATGAATAAAAAAGAAAAGTGTGAACTATTCAAACTTAAGTTTAGTGAGATATATCTAAATTTTACCTCTTTCAAAATTTCATATCATCAACTTTAAATTATTTTGATTAGGTTTAATTGAAACACTAATACCTAACTATACTAAATATTTGTATTTTCTTTTGACAATTTCATTTTATTATGAAAAATAAGAATGAGATCTCTTATGCAAAATACCTTTTTTTTTTAATTTGATATATGATGTGTTTATAAATTTAATTTCATGGTCATATTTGACTATTTTAATAGTATCATAAAATTAATGTTGGACCATATTCTTAAAATTTAAGAGAAAAGAACAAATACCTTTATTTTTTAATAGTTCAATACATGTTGAGTTTATAAATTCAGTCTTATTATCAAATTTGATTATTTTAATAGTGTCATGAAAATGATTTTTGACCATATTTGTAACATTTTTAGAGAGGAAACGCATTCCAACTTTATTTTTTAAAAAATAAGTCTAAATAACTATTGAGAAGTGATGTATTATAGTTAAAATGTAGTGGTAATTACAAAAAAATTATTTTGTGAATTAGTTTTTTTTAGGTATGATTTTATAATTTAATATACAATAAAAAGAGTAATGTAATTTTAGAGAGATTTTTTATTTAATACAATTAATAAATGTTGACGTGATATTTAAAAATTAATTAAAAATAAATTTAAATTAAAATAAATTATATTTTAATTTTTAAAATTTATAAAATGTATAATTTAATTCATATATTTATAAATTTAATTATAAAGTTAATAAAATAATTTTTTAGTTATAATTCATCTCTATATTCTTATAAATTGATACTTAAATATTATAATTATTTATAAATAAAATATATTTTTCTAAATTAATCTCACATATTTATTAAATTTAATATTTTATATTTAGAAATAAATTAATAAAATAAAAATTAAATCAAAAAAATCTTGACACAATATATATCTAAATTTAAGTTTAAATAGTTTTTTCTAATTTTTCTTTTTCAATGATTATTTTATTAATTAATTTTTTAATTTTAATTTTATTTTATTATTTTGTACATGTAAAATATTCAAATTTAATAAAAAAATTAATTTGTAAATATAAACACCTATTAATGATTCTAATATTTAGTGATCAATTTATAAAAATATAGGGATTAATTTTAATTAAATATAAGATTTAAATTAAAGAATTATTTTATTAATCAAATAAAATTTAATGAATTAAATTTAAAAATATAGAAATTAAAATATATCTTTCTATTAAATAATAAATTATAATTTATCAGTGATATTTAAGATATTAAAAAAATATTATTTTACTAATAGTGCAAAAATATAAAATGTATGAACTCAATTTATTTAATTAAAAAATTAAATATATAAATTATTAATTAGATTTATTTTTAAAAATAAATTATTAATGATATAGATTGGGGAGGGAAAATAAAAAGAAGTTTTTTAATGGTTGAAATTCAAAACATGTGATGTTACGAAAATACCCTGATCTTCCCTCTTCTTTTCCAGTCCTGAATCCTCGCACCATCCCGCATACGGCATACCTAGGGTTTTGTATCTCCCATTTTTTGCTTGCTAACCTTCCTCAGGCGCACCACCAACCAAAAAACCTATCAATTTTACTCACAAAATCAATCCATTTTCCTTTGATTTTGGCTATCAACATGAATCGAACCACACCAAATCCAAACCCAGACTCTTTCCATACCATGCTAAAAGAATCCATTGACCGATTTTTTATTGAATACCGGAAAGGCTCAACCGATTTTTCAAATTTCACCTGCATATTCTCCCGCCTTCTGCAAAATTTACCCGATCCACCACTTGAAATCGTCTGGTTTTACGCCGCTTTGACTTTCCGGACAACGGAATTTACCGCCGGAAACTCTTCAAACCAAGTCTTATTAGCTAAGGACTTGTTTCAGCTGTTGGTTTCCTGCTCTTCTTCTTGTAATGCGGTTAAGAAAATCGCTGTTCTTGCTCCCGTCATCTACGAACTGCACAGTGCAGTTTCTGAAGGAAAAAATTTGACAAAAGAGATTGAGAGTTTAGTTGAAGTGATTGTTAGCTATATTAGCATTTGTTCTGGCTCCAATTTTTGCGAAAATGAGGAATTTAGGGCTTTGGATTCTTGTTTTATGGATTTGATACGCGTTTGGGTTGTTGAAAAACTTGGGGAGAGTTGTAAGTTAGGCGAAGAGTTGAGAGTGTTTTTTCCGCTTGTTTGTGATGGAATTCTCGAAGGAATTACGGATTGTGAGGGATGTGAAGTTGGATACTTAGCTGGGATTGTCATGAGTCATACTTTCTTATTGAGATTGTGCTTGAAGTTTCGATTAGGGATTTCAAGGGCAGAGTTGGAGACAGAATTACGTGGCTCGGCAATTCAGACGGTAACTGCATTTCGAAGCTATCACTTCATTGGTGAGAATTGGCTTTTGTTGTTTTGTTAGTGTCATCGGATCTCTAATTTCCTAGTATAATTATCAGACACCTTAAACTATTGTATAAAGGATCTGCAATCGTTTTATACTAGAACCCAGAGGTTATATTAGGTTTCCCTTCTGATCAACTGTTTTTTCCATGACAGACACCATTCTCAGGATGCTGCTAGAGCCAGTCTTATCTGTCATCTCCTTATTGGTCAGTATTTTGCTTTTTAGTTATCCACACTTTCACTTTTCTTTCTTCTTGGATTAATTGTTTGACTAGAGACAAGGTATAATTTTACAAGTTTCAGCTGGCAGCCATTACCCATGCCATGTTTGTAGCTTAAGCCTTAAACTTAGCAAGGAAGTGTCTTCTTCACAACGTTTTGTTCCAATAGAGCATCGGGTATCCGTAACCTGTAGAAAATCTTTGAAAATATAATGTAGAGCCATACAGGTTTGTCTAACTATAGAGAATGCAAGGAAACTGTGAGAATTTAAGATTGAAAAATAACGGAAGATGCCAAATCTAACGAACTTGGTTGCGTTGTAGGAAATTCGATCGAAGAAATGTTGGGTACTTTCTTTTTAGTTTCCTTTTTTTATTTAAGTGTAGTTTGATGTGGTGTGTATGATATCGCGGAAGGTACTTGGATACTCAAATCAACATTAGAGATTTCTGGCTGAATTAACTTCAAAGAAGGAAAAAGGCTGCAGAATAAGTTAATAGTGAAGCGTGCCTAATTTGAGTTTCCTGTTGTCCTTGCACCTCAGCTGTGCTTTTAACAGCTCTGGTTTCATTTGATACAAGTGATTGGATTTAAGCCTCTAAAATTATGAATAACCATGATTCATGTTTCATGGTGGTCAAACTCAGTAACCCCCTGTTTGGAATTAATAAATTTGCAAGAATTTAATTCAAGTTTTTTTGGGTTAATTCTCATATTTGAAATGTGACAATTAATTTTTTTTAACTTCAAAAATCATTTTGTATGAAATATAATATTGATTTATTTGGTTAATTATCATATTTGATAACGTAGGATTAGTTCTTTTCAATTTAAAAAATTTCATTTTAAAAAAAATAGAATATCATACATAATTGTATAAAAATCCAATTGAATTTTTTTTGGTAAATGATTTATTCCAAATAGAGGGTAAAAGTTATTGCATGTCAAAATTGTATTTTTCAACTAAAGCTCACATGAAAGGAAGGAAAAAGTGATATATACGACCTTTGTTTGATACTATTAAATAATTTGAGTTAATCATTTAGATCCAATGAAAAAGGATTCAAATCAGTTGGGCCTGGGCTTGCATATTACCTGTTTCCAAGTTATCATGCTGGTGAGGACCTCAAGCAGGTGATGTCACGGAAAATGGTGTAATATTTTTTTATATTTTCTAAATGCTCCAGTTTGATACTTCCATGTTTGTCATGTAGATTAGTCTTTTTGAACAACGGAGAGTTCATATATTCTTTCCCTTGTCTCAGAATTCTGAAGAAGAATTTATTTTGCGAGAAATCCTGTATGATACTGCAATAATGGCAGAGTATTCCTTCCTTGGCCCTCAAAAGGGGAATCATCTACCTGATGGACGCTTAAAAAATCTTGCTACAACATGGTTGTTTGTTGCTGACAGTGCCATACGATTTCTCTGGTATGAAGATTGAAAAATTTGGAGTTGAGATTGTTTAATTAGAGCATCTGAAATAATCCATCTTATTATTTTGTCCATAGGAAAAATGGTAAACAGACCAAAGTCTTTTCCTATGTACAAGCTTTCACTGCATCGTGTTTACCATCTCAATTGATCAAGTGGATTATGAGTCTGCCCGGCATGCAGAGCAAAACAAGTACACCAAATGTTTCAAATCCTATAGCTCTTATCAGTGAGTTCCTCCATTATCTCTGCACTTACGTTTTTTCACCTCATTTGTCAGAGGTTTAGCACCTTTTGCACTGTATTGTCTGATTATGATTCTCAGAAAGCATGTTATGATATGGAGAGGCTCTGTCGTATCTTTGTTAAAGTGGAGGATTAAATTACTTGACAAGCTGTCCTTCTGACTACTCTGTGGCACCATCTTCTATAGTGAGACATGTCCCACTGTTAAGTAAACAAATTTGGGTAGGAGCTACTTAGAGAGCCGCCACCCATTTTGCAACTCTTTTCCATTTTCAGATATTTCATAGCATTGAGAATTAATATTTATCTGATTCTTGAAGTGTTCTAATTTCCAGAGTGGCTAATGATTCTTGAGGATCAAGGTGTAAGAGTATTTGATACTGACATCTCCAAGATCTGTGCAAAAATTAAGTCAGATGGCAAGAACTTGGTGGAAAATAATTTCTCTTATGGTGGTAATGTGGGTAAGGGGGCAGAAAAAGTTGATAGTGATCTAGAGATGGTTGATTTTGATGACACTAAGTCCTTAGGTGGTGGTGGTGTAGTTCTGAAAGCAATAGAAACTAATGGGACAAGGAAACGCAAAGAAGGGAGAAAGCATGAAGCGGATAAACAAGTTAAGTTCGTTAAATGTCATCTTAATGGCAATTCAATGAAGGAGAAGATTTTACCATTGGAAGACACTGATGCTTTGACTAGTGGGAGTGAGGTAGATGATCCAGCGTCTGATGAAAACACAGAATATATGGAGCCATAATATTGGTTGGAAGTAGAAATGGAAATCTGAAGATGGTATTTATCAGTGATTGTAGTTTTATGGCACCTATGCATCCGCCGAGAATGGGATATATCACTTTTTCTGTTGTAGCTTGATTTCCCGTGTGATGCTTTCTCTGATGGAGACCACAATGCTAGAGGACAAAGTTTCGGCCACCAACTTTCTGTGGTAATGCTTGGTGGATTTATGCCATTCAAATTGGAAAGCTGCCGATGAAGAATTATGCTGCTGATAAAGAATTTAGGCTTAGATGTCTGTTTCCATACGAAAACTCAAAGTTATGTCTACTATTTAATGTATGAGCCTGTGATCGTAGTCAGAAATTGTCATATACCTGCAACTGGAACGTATTTTTTACGTCCCATGATGGCTTTCGTCCTCAATATCTGTTCCTTTTATGACCTTAATTATTCAGAAATGTGATGGAGTCTCATGTGGTGTCCAACTTGGAAGTAGATTGGATGTTGGACCTTCACTGTATAAAACTTACAAACAAACGGTTTTCATTGTCTGAAAAACTTCATATTCAGATGATGCGACTGTTAAATATTAACAATGTTTTGGCAAAATTGTAGAGCTTTGTATAGATGCATCTTCTTTGGTTAGTTGTTTCAAGGGGAATTTTGGCTTCAAATGGGTATATAGGCGCACACTAAAATAAATGAGATGTACATGTTTGTGAAATCAAGATCTGTAGAGGCCTGTGGGCTGTGACCTTATCACATTGTGCTAGACTGAATTCACTCATTTTTTGTTTTGTTTTTTAAGAAAGACCGAACTTGGATTTAACAAAGGTTGTGCTTATTGGATTAGAATAATGACTTTTCATAAGAAATTTTAACTGCTAAATGAATCAATAGTTGAGCTGAATTTCAAAATTTTTTAATGCTAATTAAATTTTCATGTCAAATTTTGTTAAGCTTAATGATGTACTCTATGGTGCAGGGTGTACACTAGTAAAGTGAATCTCTCTTCTGTATTATGCATAAGGAAACAATCCTTTATATACAGAGAATAATAGCTGAGCTGAGAGTTGTAGCTAACAAACTAGCTAACTATACTAACAATAAGTTAACCACCCAGCTAACTGAAAAGTAACCATCCAATGAACTATGCTAACCATAAATATAAAAATATAATAAGTAAAATAACTACTCCGTATTTTGATACTTCCCTCACGTTGAACATTGATATTGCTAATGTTTAACTTGCTCAATAACAACTTAAATTGTGTAGGATGGGGAGCTTAGTAAACATGTCTGCAGCTTGTTGCTTAGGGCTCAAGTACAGGGGCTGAATTTCACCAAGTAGAACCTTCTCTCTGATGAAATGAGAGTCTATTTCAATGTGCTTAGTCCTCTCATGTAGCACATGATTTTTTGAAATGTGGATAGCAGCCATAGTCTGAAAATAGAGTCACAGGTCTGGGAATTTGCACATTTAAGTCAGCCAGTTAGGTAATCAACCATATCATTTCTGCTATTGTGGCAGCCATAGATCAGTTGCCTCTGCTGAGCTTCTAGACACCGTAGCTTGTTTCTTAGACTTCTAACTTGTTAATGAGCTTCCAATGAAGATACAGGAATCTGTCAGCGACCTCCTTTTTTCTTGACATCCTGCCCAATCACTGTCTGAGTAGGCAACCAACTTGAGATCAGAAGTTGAAGATAAGAATAACCCCTGTCCTGGTGTGCCTTTCAAGTACCTTAGTAGCCTGTATGCAGCATCTATGTGAAATTGGGTAGGTTTGTCCATAAAATGAGACAATATGTGCACTCCATAGGCAAGGTCTCGCCTTGTCCCAACTAACTGGACATTATTATCACTTTGTATTAATTTTGAGGTTACTTCAACAGGTATTGAGCTAGGCTTGGCCCCAAGAATTCCATACTTTTCTAGTAGCTCTAGTACAAGCTTTCTTTGGGAAATCATAATACTTTGAGAAGACCAAGCAATTTCCAAATAAAAAAAATACTGAAGATTGCTTAGATCCTTCAGCTTGAAGTGAGAATTTAGAGAAGCTTTAAATTGGTCAATCAAGCCTTTATTTCCGCTTTCAATGATAATGTCATTCCCATATACTAAGACTGCAATGAACCCAAGATCAGTATGCTTGGTAAACAATGAGTAATCTGCCTTTGACTGAGTAAATCCATCTTGCAAGAAATATTTAGTGAACTTAATGTTCCATCACCTTGAAGCATGCTTTAATCCATAAAGGGATTTTTGCAGACCAGTTTGCTGCTAGAATTATCTTGATACTCCCTCTTAAGTTGATAGCTTAAGAGCAGATCCATGTAGACTTCTTCATATAGTTCCCCATTTAGAAAAGCATTGCCAATGTCCAGTTGTGCTAGGTGCCATTTCTGTATTGAAGCAAAAATATACAAAGTAAAATAACTACTCCGTGTTTTGATAATTAGATCAAGTTAGATGGGTAACTAGAGTGGATTTTTTTTTTAAAAAAAAAAATAGTTTTAGCACATTGAAGACCATGGAGCATGAAAGAAGTGAGGCTTTAAATATCCTGCCGACAGATTGCCTCACATCCCAATAAAAAATAAAAATATATATATAAATAAAAAGTTCAAACTCCGGCATTTATTCATTTATTAAAATTGAAACATAAATTATTAGAAAGATTATTATAAATTTGATTTCATAGAAAATAATCCAATAATTTCTATAATATATATATATATATATATGCCGGTTAGTAGGACAATTTCATTTAAATATAAATACATAACATTTTTTAATTTTACTATTATGTTTCACTGGGAACATAGTGCATTATTGAAAGGCCTAGATATTAAATTTAGATTAAATCTAATTCACTCCAAAAGTTAGTTGAAGGGTGTCTATAACCCATATACGGAGTACATTATCCCCCAAAAATTAGCTGGGAAAGAGGGTCTATGATCCATATAAGGGATACATTTGCGTGACATATTTACATGAGGTTCAATATTGAATGGAAAACTCTAGTATCATATTAAATTTGGATCAAATTTAACTCACTCAGAAGCTATCTCAAGAGGAGGGGTGTTTGTGATACATTACCCTTCCCGCAATCAACATGGGATTTAACACTTGAATCAGTGAATTTCGGCATTTATATTTTGTTTGGGGCTTATGACTATTAAATACTGAAAATGTTATGAGCCGCTTCGCTTCTTTGATGATCGACAGCGGTGGATAAAGGCTCTGGTTGGATAATTGGCTAATTTTTTTGGTGGTGGAATGTTGGCAATAGGTCTAACATGCATTTGCTTGCTTCAGTTCTTGTGATGATTTCTACTTTATTCGGCACGCATGGGGCTTTTAATGGTTTTGCTGCTACTTCTTCGTTGCTTGGTTTTCCTAGATTATTGCTATGTTTGTTGTTGCTCTCACTTTGGATGCCAGTATGGCAGTGCTGCATGCTCTGCTGCGGAGATGCCAGCAGGGGTCCTAGGTTTTTCTTTTGGATTTGGGTTTTTGCTCATTTGATTTATGGGCTTGGTGGTAATGATTCCCAATCTTGTAATATTCTACTTTTTTTTTTTACGAAAATCTTAGTAAAATCACCATTTCCTTCAATAACTAAAAAAAATCACTAAATAACATATCCATAATATAAGTTCAAAGTTGATTATAAAGAATTATTCTCCGTTTTGCATAATTTATTTTATAAAAAAAATTAAATAAATTCTTATAAAATTATATAAGGTATAAAATTGAACTAATTTAAATTAACTCTTTATTAAAAATAAAAAATGCATCAATATAACTCAAACATGCTGACATACAAAATTAGCAAATGTGTATTACTCTTTGTAAAATGAGTAGTGCTTCGTAGATAACATATGAAATCTTATGATGTTCTGAAATTTAGAAAATATAATTTTCAGTAATTGTGTAAGCTTGTGTGGGGTGAAGGTGCTCTTCCTCCTTTATTTCTTTTCTTTTGTCTGTTAGCGATGCCTAACGGCCTCTAAATTACAGTGTCACATGTCTCTGTCATATAGGTCCGTACGAACGAAAGCGTCATAGGTCCTCTCCAAGTCAGGCGGCCATTTAATTTCCCTGGCGAGCGTGTAGACAGGACTGCGAGATGACTGAGCCTGCTGTCTTTTCTCCTGTCACGTTTCAGGGCCGAACTCGTGGTGGATAGGTTGGGGCTTGTGAGTGACCCGGCCCACTTGGCGAGACTGAATCAGGACTGAAGAAGCTAGACCGGCCTATCAGAGAGGTTTCATGGGTCTCGGACCAATACTATCCTCGCGGGCCTCGCTCCATACTGGGCTGGTAAAATCCAGCGGTCATCGTCTTATATTAGTAAGAATAATATTTTGATATGGAAATGTTATATTTTAATTAAAATTCTAACACATCATCAGTAGAGTTATTAGACATGTAAACTGATAATACATTTCGAATCATTGAGATATGTATTTATTATATAATTTTACATCACTAATTAAGTGAAGGAAACTAAATATTCATATAATGAAGCAAAGAGATAATTTAATTAATTATTTATTTTATAAATTAGTTTTAATTATTTAAAATTTAATGTATTTAAAATGGTAAAATTAAAAGTTAATAAAAAAAATAAAAGTAAGGTGTATAAAAAATTATACAATGCAGAGAATATGATATAATAAACCAATAATATAGAGACACTCATGTTGAAGTCGATATTAATTTCGTGAGTAAGCATATCTATAAGTGATGTTACGGTAATTGTCGGTTATAAGATAGGATTATGTGGTAAGCGTATACATGGTCTCATCCGTGAAAAGAAAAATTTGAATACCATAGTATCCGATTCTTCATCAAGGTTCACCCTCTCCTAGATGGGCCGAGTCTTCACATTAAGTTACTGTTAACAATTACAGTGCAGTAAATCCTTATTATACTTGTAATCACGAATTACTGATCAATTAGCCAATACGAGTCAGATTTCTAAAAAATATTATAATTAATTCATTCTTTTTGTAATATAAAAACTAATGACTATGGAAATAAAAATACATAATGTTTTAAATATAGTTGTTTTCTGTAAAATAAATGAAAGCTAAATCTTAAAAATAATTTAAATCAATTTTAATTAGACAATTATTAAGAGTATGGGCAGGTGATCTCTTATTTCCAAATTTCATTTGGAAAAAAAAAAATTCATGTTAATAATTCACTCCAGAAGTTGAGATGAGATAATATAAGTTTCTTTTTTCTTAAGCAGAGAGTTTAAGTGCGAGTTTGTTATTAAACACTTTAAAAACTTGTGAGAGAGCAAATTATCCTTATAATGAGCCTATAAGACGTGAATTTGGATTAATTAGTGAAATTTGAATACCTAATAATATATACAAAAGAATTATATTAATGATTCCTGCTATAAGTCATCTATTTGTAATGATAATCATCAAAATTATGGTCTAGAATCCCTCTTCTAAAGCAACTTACACTAATAAAACTTTGCTTAACAAAGAAGAAGGAGAAGGATAATGGGCATTGATCTCATTTTGAGTTTCTATCCAAATTTGGCATTGGGTACCAAATTAATGCCATTTTGCATACACAATCCGCTTGTGATAGTAATAATTTTTTACTTAAAAGAATACGAGATGAAAGCCCCCCGAATCAAAAGCTAAAATTAAAAGACTTAAATTCATTTATTTGCAGGAAGTAACTTGTATTTAAAAATTATTTTTTAAAAAATTATTTACTTAATTTTAATGTAAAAAAATAAAATCTATATATAGACAACTTAATAAGAATTTTTAGTTTTTAAATATAAAAAAAATTAATATTTCAACACGTTCGTATTTAATAAGAGCATTGTAATTTAAGATTTGGGATTCAAATTTTAGAACTATGGAGTAAGTTTTGTTAACAAAAGGTAAGGGTCCATTTCTAAGATTTAGTCTCTCACTATTCTAAAGGCATCATTTAATACCATTATAAATCGCATGAGTCTATTTCTATCATTTATTTCTCAATGGCTTTAAATGCTCCACAAGTGTATGGAAGCAAAGGTTCCATGGAAGCTAATTAATCCCATAGACTTTTTAGTTTAGTAAAGTAAACCAAAACAGATATATTGTCTTGAATCATCAAACAAACAGTTTGGATCTCCCATAAATATGCCATACTTTAATATAATTCTGATCGTGAGATGTATATATTGAACCATAGAGGTTTGATATAAGAGTAATGTGCTCTTTATAAGGATTTTAGGAGAATGTTTATAGAATATTACATGATGACCTTTGGATTTCGCTACTCCAGTTTGAGGCCTGACCCATGATCAAAACCCCTTACTTGAAGACCCTTAAACCTCCCAAATGAATCAGGTCCAGCTCGCTCGACCCTAAGATCGGACTCCCCCTAAAACCTCTCAATCAGGCCGATCCAGTCCCTTCGGCCCTAAGATCAGACCTCTCCTGGGCTTCAGTCCTAATCTCACCAACCGGCCCAGCCCGGAGGAGAAAAGGTAGCCACCCTATTCGCCCAGTGGCTCCATCCGCATGCGTGCCAGGAGGGAATTAAATGGCCGTTACGCATGTAGTAGAGATCTGATATTCTCGTACGTCCGTATCCGTCTGGCAGAGACAAGTGGTCCAATGACAGTGAGGCCGTTACATGTCACCGGTAGACAAAAGAAAAAAGTAAAAGGAGGGAAGCATTCTTCTCTAGGACTAAGTTCACTCAACCCTTGTAAAATCCTATTTTTCTGGATCTCATATTATCGTTACATATTTGAAATATAGATAATATATCCTTATAAGAGTTTTATGCACTTCTCTCCCTTAAAATAATTTTTGGAGTGAGTTAAGTAAAATTTAAATTTATCATTATTACTGATAATTTTTTAATTGTATGTAATTTTAGTGTTTTTTTTCAATTTGATTGCATTAATAATTGTAAAATCATTCAAAATTTAATAAGTTAGAATTTTCGGTCGATTCAAATGCAAACTCTTATATAAGATTGGTGTTGATAATTATTAGAAAATAGTTTATTTACTAATATTGTAACATACTACAAAATAATATATATTATTAATTTTAAAATAAAATAATAATAATAAATGATATATTAAAATACTAAAAATATATCATTTTAACTATATTAATTATACTTTTCTATTTTTCGGCAATGAAGGGAATAATAATTAACGTAAATCCATGTCAATTGTGCTATTATTTTAGTAATTTTTGGACATAATAAATTAAAAAATTACAATTTTTTATTTAAAATTAAAAATTTTATAAAAATTCGAGTTAATTAATTTTTTAAAAGATTATTTTTAATTTAAAAAATTAAAATCATATATAATTGTATAACAATTTATTTAAATCTTTCAAATTAATTATTTGAATCAATGGAATTCTTTGGGGGGGGGGGAAAATGAAGGGAATTAGTGCTGGTGAGGATTAAGACATTTAGCACGTGACACAATATCCTCTAAAAATGCACCAATAATATGTTGGCGACAATAATCATATATGGCCTACAAATCCACTATTGGACAATGTAGGACGTCAATTATATACATAAAATTTAATTTCGAAATAATTAATTATACTCTTATTTTTTTATATTTTTTAAAAAATCAATATTATATATTTTTTAAAAAATACTATAAACATTTATTAAAATAATAAAATAATTATAAGTACAACTACTTTTATAAAATTTATACTAGCAATGGAATAGTTTTTATTTTCTAAAAAAATTAATTAAAGTTGATCTTTTTTTATTATATAAATCAAAATGACCTCAATTTTGTTAATACATCCTTTTAGTGATGACTATGAAAAGAATGATGAATGGTTGAGTTTGTATAGGAAATAATATGATGTCAGGGGACGATAGTGAAAATTAAGAAATTATATAATTGGAATTTGTTGGTAAGATTGCAACTTCCTTTTCTTAGTCAAAATATTCTAAATCACTAAACATTGTCCACATCACCTTCTAATTACAACTCAATTTTAGAATTTAATTAATTTTTCTTCTTTAACAATTCTGAATTTACTTCTTTTTAACTTAAAATAAAAATAACTAAATATTAAAAAATTTAAATTTAATCTAAATTTTAAGAATATAATCCAAATAGGAGTCAACAATCGTTGGTTTCGGTTTAAAATTAAATCAAATTAAATAAATTAAAAATTAAAATTTTGATATTTATAAAAATCGAATCGAACTGATTTTGATCAGAAATTAAATCGAATCAAATCAGTTTGATTTAATCGATTTGAATTTTTAATAAATTTTTTATTTTTTACTCTTTATTTTTATTATTTTAAAATTTAATTAAAATATTTTAATTTTAATATAATCTAATCTCTCCATATAATTAAAAATAATATATTATTATCACTAACCGGTTCGGTTCGGTTTTTTCAATTTTTTCTGATCAAAATCAAATCGAATTGAAATAATTAAAATTTTTAAAATTAAAAACTGAACTGAATCGAATCGAAATAAATAAAAAATCAAACTGAATTTTTAAATTAATTCGGTTGATCGATTTTTTTAATTTGAAGAGAATATTAGACAGTACAGCCAAAAATTCTTTTAAAATATCTAATATATATAATTTCAACATTTACATACAAATACTACAATATTTGTATACACGTAGGATCCTTGATGCCACGTATTTTTGAGTCAATTTTTTAGTTAATAAAATAAAATTCTCTTTAGGAGCGATATTAAAGATATATATTATAAATAATTATGAAATATTGTTTGGGATATTCAAAATATGATAAATAAGGAGATGGGCTCTCATATAGGAAGAAAATTAGGATAGTCGTATTTATTTACTAGTTTAGATTATCTTAAATTTTGGATTTTGCAATGATATCATTCTAAGTTTTAATCGCAATAAACGGCGACGTTTTTAAGATTTGCATACATGAAATGTTATCTTAAGAAAATGTTTCTATTTGCATACATTACTTTAATAAGAATTGATTAAGATTATTAAGAGACATGCATCTTATAGTTTGAAAATTAATTATTTAAGGAAGAATATGCTTCCACGTGTATCAAATCAAAATTTAAGAGATTTTATATAAGAAAATAATAAAAATATCATTATGAATATTTGATTATTTGAGATCCAGAAAATAGGGTTTTACAAGAATTCTGTAAAACTGGAAGGAGAGTATTTTTCCTTTTATATGTTTTCTTTTATCGTGTAACAGAATGTATGTCATTGGGCCACCTGTTCCTGTCACGTTCATATGGACATATGAGGAAATCAGATTGCTGCCCCATGCGTAACGACTCCTGATTCTCCTCGGGCACGTATGCAGATGGTCCCACAAGGTGAATGGGTTGAATTCCTTTTTGATTCCGAGCTGGGCCGGAAGATAAGGTTAAGACTAGGGTCAAAAGGAATTTGTTCATTGGACTGAAAGAGCTGGGCCGGCTTAATTGAAGAAATTGACTGGAGTCCGGTCTTTGAGCTGAGTGGGCTGGACCTGATTTTTGGAGGAGGCTCAGAAACCTTTAGATTATGGGCTGCCCTAATGGGTCTGGATTTAGACCGGGACGAAAAAACTCAGCGGTCATTAATATTTAAAAAAATATATAAAAAAAGACAAATAGAGTTAAATTTATTTATTCACCAAAGATGATGGTTTTTGTATGTGTGAAATTATTATTTTTGTGATATAAAAAAATTAATAAAATATTCAACAGAAAAAGAAGCATGAAAATAATTATATAAAAAATAAGTAACTGAAATTAAACACAATGGTGACCTATCATCTGCAACAAATTGGGTGGTCTTTAATTAGGAGGATTCTTTAACTCTACTTGGTGTGAGTTAAAGTGGCAATTCTTCCTCTATTTTTTTTTTTTATTTTCTTGACGTGGTTTGTTAAAAGTCAAAAATATTTTTTTAAATAAATATTTTCTAACTGATATAATATAAGAAAAATAAAAGTATATTATAATTTTTATTGGTAAACCATAGATAATTTTATTATTCATATTTTAAATGATCAATAACAAGTGGATGATGATGATCGCTGGATTTCTTCACCTCGGTATAAAGGCCAGACCCATGAAAACAGTCCATGATCCGAAGGCTTCAATATTCCTCTCGAGAGCCAGGTTCAGCCCGCTCAGTCACAGAGCCGGACTCCGCCTAGACTCCTCAATCAAACCGGCCCAAACCTCTCGGCCCAGTAATCAGGCCCTCACCAAGCTCAACTTCAGCCCTACCATTCAACCCAGCCCGGAAAGGGGAAAATGACCAAGATGCCCCGCTGGTAGGTCCTTCCGCATGCGTATCAGAGGAGAATCATACGTATCAGAGGAGAATTAATGGCCGTTACGCATGGAGCAGGCGCCTGACACATCCGTACATACGGAGCTAGGCGACAGAAGACAGCTAGTATTGTGGCAGAGAGACAGATATATATATCACGGTAGAGGCCACGCAGAATGGGCTCTCTTCTTCTTCCTTTTCCTTCCTGGACACCATTTTTATTCTTTCTGTAACCTTTGCCTAAATATACTACTCTGAGCCATAAAATCTGACTTGAGCGTCGGAGGGCCTCTGCCCGGGCACACCCGGTAGGCCCCTGACCATTCTTTCTTATTTTACAGGTTCTTTCACCAGGTAAAACATGGAGAGACCCATCAGGGAGCCCAGTAAGAAGGGACCCAGAAGAAAACCAGATCTATCATGGACCAGGAAGAAGAAAATATTTATCAGATGATAATTTATTTTAATGATTATTTTTATAATAATTTAATTTATAAATTTTATTGCAGTTTTTTTTATTTTTTTAGTAAAATATTATTGTTATAGTGATTATAAATCACATTTTTATTTATCAGATACATTAACTTTAATTGCTATTTAATAAGCATTTAAATTTTAAAAAAATATTATTTTTAAATATAATTTTATTAAATCAATAGTTTTAAAGTTATGTTTAAAAGTAATTTTTTAAATTTATAATTAAATATATGGTTTTAAAATTGTATTTAAAATTAATTTTTTAAATTTATAGTTTTAAAATTATGTTTAAAAGTAATTTTTTAAAAAATTTAAAATACATTTTCTAAAAATTTAAATGTTTAAAGTAAATATTTTTTAAAATTTAAATATTTATTAAATTATAATTAAAGTTGAAGTGTTTAATAAATAAAAATATTAAAATACAGCTATATAAATATATGTTTATTTATTATAAAATTATTATATTAATACTACTAAAATAATAGTTTAATAATAATTTATTAAGAAAAATTAAATTTTTACTAGATATATATATATATAAAATATTTTAATAAATAATTTATTTTATATTTAATAAAATTATTATTTTATTTATATTTTTATTTATTAAAAAAATAAATAAATCATTGTTTTATTCCATAGCAGCGGACAGTTGTTGTTAACTTATAAAACAATTCACTTAATTATAAGACTATAATTTCTAACTGCTCTAAATCTATTTTTATAATCATGAATGTTGAATATGGAAGTTTTCAAAGTTCCACCAAATATACTTATCGGGTTCGACTCGTTAGCATTTTCTCTATAAACAAAAAATATATATATATATATATACATATTCTTAAAAAATAATATATTTTTTTATTATTTAATAATATTATTAAAAATAAAAATATTAATTTTTACATAGAAAATTTAATAGTATTAATAGAATTTTTAAAATTTTAAAAAAAAACTTTTTTTTAAAATTTTTTTCATTAATTAAAATTTTTAAGTGATTTAAATATTATAAAATATAAAAAATAAATATTATCTATGGAAAATTTTTTAAAATATTTCATATAAATCGTTTTAAAAAAGAAAAAGGTCTTTTACGGAAGGTTTTCAGTTTACAAGGAATTGAAAGCAGGACTTGATGTGGGTTACTGTCCGGTGAATGGTAATGACACATACCAACTCAAATAGAAAATGACATTTATTAAAAATAAATATTCATGCAATGAGCGACTTTACATCTCAATATCAAATCTCTCTAATTTTTTATTTTTATTTATGATATCACATAATAATCACTCAAAAAAATTCTGAATTATCATGATAAAATAAAATTATATCGCAAAAATCTAATAAACAGACCGTGATTTTATTTTAAAAAAAAATGAAACACTTTAAATATTCAATTCATAATTAAAACTCATCATTTTCTAAATAAATCGAATTCAATATAAAATTATCTAGGGATATTTTTTATCAAACCGATTACATTATTATCGGATTATCAGAAAATATCATATTTATCTTCATTCTTTTATATTATAAAAGAAAAATGATCACAAAAATAAATATATATAATTCTCTTATAAAAATACTCTCAAATTCTATATTTATCTTATTATCTGATTTATTGACTTATCTTAAATTTCGTATTTATTATATTCTTAGATTTATTGATTTGAGCGTCAGAGTGACTGTTTTAAGTATCCACCACCTCACATTTTCTTTCTCATAATTTTACCCCATCACAACATAATTTTATTTTTTGACTACATCAATTTATTTATTTATTTTATTTTGATGAAAAATAAAACCAATTGAATCATTTGTTCTATATATAGTAAAACAAGAGAATTGATAATTTTATATATTATCATTTTTATTTTTATAAATTCGATTTCATATGAAATTGCATGTTAAATTTTTATATTTTTATATAAATTTTAATATTAATTTAATAATTTAATGAGCTAAAGCTTGTAAAAGATTTTCTTTTCCAGCCCATAATGAAGAATTGTGCAATAAAAATTTTTAATTTGAGAATCTAAGAAATGGTTCTTAGTACAATAGTCTTAGGTAGAAGGTCATTAAATGCAAGAATCAGTTTTAGGATGCAAGAAATCTAAACTCTTCACCTAATCTGCACATTCTTAATGTGTTTTTTTTTTTTTGGATTTTTTTTAAATAAAAAAAAGGAAAAGTAGAAGTATTAAACATTATAGAGGAAAAATAAAACAAATTTTCTGAAACTTTTTATTTTCTTTTCTCCTGTATTTCATCCAAACAGAGTGTTAGATTTTGGATAATGAACCGTAAATGGTCATGAGATTTTGACTTTTGAGTCCAGATTAACCCTTGGAACGTGTACGCAAATCCAGACATTAACTCTGGTAAAATCGAATTTTTTTTTTAAGAATGAAAAGTAAAAATTCTTGGATCTGCAGAATTGTCATGTCTTAAATGAAATAATATAATTTAATATAATACTTGGTTAGTCAAAAGTCAATACAGCACCAGATGACCAAAACTTAAAGCCACAAAAATAAATAAATAAATAAAATATATATAATAAAAAGAAATAAATATATGTTTAATAACGGGTAGTATGCATGTCGATGTCCAAACGTAAACTTGAGGGCAAAATGGTAAATTCATAAAAACTGTCGGCTTGGCTAACTCTGGTTAAATTAACCACAGTCTCAGGTTACCTCCTTCGAGTGCGCACCGCTCGTGAGTTCCTCTCTCTAGTCTCTATGCGAGCGTCGGTGACTCGCTGCGAGTTAAGGTTTTTTTTTATTATTTTTTAAATTTTTATTTAAGATAGAGGAATTATCTATTTATCGTTTTTTTTTAAACAAAAAAAAAAGTAAGAAATCTTTCCCAGAAAGGGAGAGATTTTGATATTTAAACCATGGAAGCCGAACCCAACGCACCCTCCAATTGAGAGAGAAAGAGGGAAATGGTAGATTCAAGCGATTCTGTGTCCATTGACATGGAGACTCTCTCTCTTGGTGGAAAGGTAACCTGCATTTACAAATACTTGTGTGTATCTTATGCAAGATTCTGCATTTATGCTGCTATACAGTGTTGGTTTCTTTATAGCTGTTTGGTTCGTGAGAAAATGTGGGAAAACAAAGGAAACTAGACACGATGAAGTTTGAAGTATTGATGATTTTTTTATGGTTTTTATATTTTGAATAACGTGGAATTTTTTTAAAGAAAAATCTTAATGTTCTTTTTGTTTCTGTTTCCCCTGTTCTTGGTACGCAATTAAAGAGAAATTAAGTGTGTATTGGTTGCATCTTGATATTCTTGGTAATATTATCTATGTTTTTCAATTGCTTGTTTTGTAATTTTCACAAGGTTTTAGTTTTAATGTTATTTTGCATTCCGTTGATTCATTTACAAACCTCCTTTTTTGGGAGGATGCTTTTTTTCTTTTCTCCTTTTCCATTATGAAATCTGTAAGCATGATAATTCTGTGTTTTTTGCTTTCCCAAATTCATTTAAAATGAGTTTTTTTTTATTCATTTTGATTATCTTTTCTGATTCAGGCTAATACTGTTTTGTTGTTTGTGGCTATATATTTCCTTTAAAATAATGCTAATACTTTTCAGCTTACCAAATTTCTGTTAATTGGGGTTAAAGATAAAGTTAGTTTTTTTTTTTTTTTTTTTTTCTCTTTTTGAAGTAGAATATAAAGTTAGTTATGATCTACATTTCCTAATTATGAAATGCAGCCAAGACTAAGTGAACAAGCTTGGTCAGGTTTCTGAGAAAAGAACAACTGCACATGTGAATCAATCTACTGACATAATTTACCCAGTTTGAGTAGGTATACATTTTCTTAAGACAACCAAAAGGAGGTGCACTTCTGTGATGAGCAGATTTTGTTTTGGGAATTCATGTTCTTTTGAAGCTAACAAGGAGTGGTTGTTGGGGTTCAAATTTGTAATGATTCACCCATCTTTAAAAATAAAAAATATATAGATGTGCTGGCAAAAGCTTATGCTAATGCAGTTATGTTCCTCTTTTAAGTTTTTAGTTGAGTAATAATGTTTTTGGAATTATGCCTGCAGGAGTTCCTTGTCAGAACTTGCCATGGTTGTGTATCTGTTTCTGTATATGGAGACCAGGACAAGCCGGCACTCATTACTTATCCTGATCTAGCTCTAAATCGTAAGTATATGGAAAAGAAGTAGATCCACTGGTGATGTGGGAAAATAACAAGAACTATATCTATGTTTCTATAACAAAACTTTTAAGGATTTGGATTAAGAATTGAAGATATACGAAATTTCTGTGTTTATATGTTATATTTTACTGCTTAGTCAGAGGACATGGTGGAGATTGTTTTTTCTGCAGACAACCAACAAGA
Source organism: Manihot esculenta (assembly GCF_001659605.2). Lineage (NCBI taxonomy): Eukaryota > Viridiplantae > Streptophyta > Magnoliopsida > Malpighiales > Euphorbiaceae > Manihot > Manihot esculenta. The sequence continues at coordinate 4,245,305 of NC_035163.2, forward strand.
TCCAGCTTAACTTTTGTCCCTATATGTTTTTGAACAGATATGTCCTGTTTTCAAGGATTATTCTTTTGTCAGGAAGCATGTTCTTTGCTCCTCCACAACTTTTGCATATACCATATTAGTCCTCCTGGGCATGAGGTTTGTAGCTTTGGGTGCTCAACTGTAAATTGCACTTGCATGCTGCACTATATATATATATATAGATTTTTTTTTTTAAATGTGAACTGCTAGTTATCATATTTGTTGAATGTTATAATTTTTCTTGTTTCTTATCTGGCACTTTCTTCAAGAACTATTGCAGTTAGGAGCTGCTGCAAGTAGCCCTGATGACCCTGTGCTTTCTGTTGATGACTTGGCAGACCAAATTGCTGAGATTCTAAACTATTTTGGGTAATCATGTTATTTCCACAAACTTGAAATCTCTCTTTCAATTGTTGGCTGATTGGAATTTGCCGTACCTATCTTCTGCTTTGGACGTATTTAATGATGATATTTGTCTTTTCTATTGGTCAGTGATGCTTCTGGCTAGTTTTCTAAAATGTGTATGCTGTGCTTTTAAAAGGCCTTAAGCTGCCTGTTTCTTTTGTAAATTATTATCACCACCACCATCACTGCTTGTTTATTTGCTTAATTGAATAAGAATGAATAAACTCATGTGTTCTCTTCATTTTTCTCCCTTTTCAGACTTGGGTCAGTGATGTGTATGGGTGTCACAGCTGGAGCTTACGTTCTTACTCTATTTGCTGTATGCTCCATTCCTTGGCCTGATCCTTATTATTTATGCTCTACGAATTCAGGATTGTGTTTGCCTCTTGGGATTTTCTGATTTGGTTTTTTGTCTTTCTTTGCAACAGATGAAATATAGACAACGCGTTCTTGGTTTGATACTTATTTCTCCCCTGTGCCAAGCACCCTCATGGACAGAGTGGTTATGCAATAAGGTAGGTTACCTGCACCTTTTTGTGATTTGTTGGGGGTGTGCATCTCCCATTCTTACACATAATGATAAGTTATTTGCAGGTGATTTGTAACTTGCTGTACTATTATGGCATGTGTGGTGTGGTGAAAGAGTTCTTACTTAAGCGGTATTTCAGCAAGGTATTCTTGTTCATCTAGTTTTTCCATATATTATCTGAATCCAGAATCGGATTGGTTAAATAATTGGGGTCTAATTGGTAATAGCAGGAAGCTCGTGGTAGTGCTCAAGTGCCAGAATCAGATATTGTCCAGGCATGCAGAAGAGTTGGTCCTTTTGGCCTTACTTATTCTTGTATTCGGTTTCTCCCTTGAACACTTATGCTAAATGTTTATAAACCAGAACACTAAATAAACTAATAACAGCAATTTGGAAGCTATTATTTTCCCAACCTGATGGGGTGTGTGTTTTGATTTGTTAGTTGCTGGATGAAAGGCAGAGTTTAAACGTTTGGCGGTTCCTTGACGCATTAAACGGGTAGGTACTGATTGTAGATAGTCTGTGATGTGCTAGTTGGGAATTGTCTTCTATGACACAGCACTATTTCATGTCCACTTTACCTGCAAGGAGGTGCCACAAGTTCTAAAATAATGTCAGGCCTTCTGGTACATGCTTTAGCATTTTGATATGATATTTTATATCTGCTTGTTGTGTCTTGCAGGAGACCGGACATTAGCGAAGGATTGAGAAAGCTAAATTGTCGCTCCCTAATATTTGTTGGGGAGAACTCCCCGTTTCACACGGAGGCTCTCCACATGACATCAAAACTAGATAGAAGATACAGTGCCTTAGTTGAGGTACGAAACAGTATTAGTCTAAAAGACTAAATTTACCTTTGAATTATACAGTAAGGTCAAATATGCCGAATTTAAACTTTTGGTGTAAATTTGCTCCTGAATTATCACTAAAAGCTCAAATAAGGCCCTCAGTTTTAAAGTCTGAATTGCACTAAGGCTGTAATGATGGTCTTATTTGAGCTTTTAGCAATAGTTTAGGAGTAAATGTGGACTGATGCCCTACTGTAAATTCAGGCGCAAATTTGATATCCACAGTATTATATGCTTTGATTTTCAAATTTTGGTTTGCGTGAATATTTAGAACAGTGGAAGGAGTTTTTGTTGACTCTAGGTATGGGAACATGCAGGTTCAGGCATGTGGATCCATGGTGACAGAGGAGCAGCCCCATGCCATGTTAATACCAATGGAGTACTTTCTAATGGGATACGGTATGTACAGACCTCCTAAATTGAGTGTGAGTCCAAGAAGCCCTTTGAGTCCATTGTGCATTTCCCCTGAGCTCCTATCGCCGGAGAGCATGGGATTGAAGTTGAAGCCAATAAAAACTCGAATACCTGTTGAAGTCTGAAAGAATGGTTTTTTGTTGTCTATTTATTGTACTTGGTTTGATTGGTTAGGGAAGATTACGTGGTGGGGTTGGTAGAAGATTGTAGATAAAGAGATTACAGGGGAGAAATGTTAGAAAGAAAGATGAGGTCTCCATTCTTGGATGTGTAATGAAAAGTGTTAGTTGAGGTTGAGGAGGAATCAGTTAGTTGTAAATCCTTGAATAAATTTTTACAGCTGAATAGCAATAAACGATGGACGTTATCTCATGCCTTTCTCAAGTTGGCTTCCACGTCAATCAATTTGATTGTCTATTCTTTGTTCACAAGGTATTATTTAAAGTTAATATTTTATAGAAACAATAATACTTAATCTCTATTACATGAAAAAAATTATCGATGGATCTCTCAATTTGAAAAAATATATTAAAATGTAATTAACGATTTAAAAAGTTATTAGTTAATTTTTAAATATTTTACTATTTAGTTTATATAATTTAAATAAATTTATTAATTTATCTCTTAAATTTATAAAATATTTATTAATTATTAAAATTAATGAAGAAATTAAATAATAATTTTTAAAATATTAAAATATTTTAATATATTTTTTAAAATTGAGTGATTAATTAGTGAAATTTTTTATAAGAGTTAAATTTTTTTATATTTAAAAAAAAAAAAAACTTAGGCTTGATGATGGTGTATGTTGGGAAGTGGAATGTCCCTTTCCCTTTATCTGAAATTGCTGATGGAAGATGTCGACACTAAAATACTGAAATGAATGGTACTCCTCCTTATTTGTGATCACTTGATAGATTTTTATTTGACTTAAAAAGGATAATTTACCCATAAATTTTGCAGTGTAATTTTGATAAAAACTTGCCTCTAAATAATAGACTTATTTAGATTTTTAATTATAATTTAAAAGTAAATAATTTAATATTTTTTATTTTATTATATAATTTTAAAATAAAATTAATGTTTTGCTATATTTATTTTATCTATTTAATTATAAGATTCAATATGTTTGATAAGAATAAAATGATTCAAAACAATATTCAATATGCTATAATGATATAAAGAATATTATTGACGGAATGAAGTGGCATAAGAGCTTGAAATGACATTGGTCAATGTGTTGATTCAATGAATAGCATCAAAACGGTGGGGTCTTTTCTTTTCTTTCAAGCTTATATCACTTTCCATGGAAACTTACCATTTTTCCCAGGAAAACTTCGTCAACAGAGGAGTCATTTTTTAAGGAAAATAGTACCCATTAAAAATTAAGACTTTTTCCATATCATCCTTGCGTGAATCATTAACGTATTGATTAGAAACATACTATCATAAACAATCAACAGCAGCAGAAACAAGAACTGCTCTTTTTGGCCTTATCTAACGAGGAACTGGGAGTAAATTTCTGGCAAATGAATCCCGAGCAGAGATTGATGAAGCTGTCTGAAGCTTACAATCAGCTGGAACAAAAGTACCAGGTTTCAAACTGCTGCACTTCTCTTCAATGGCGTCGATCAATTGCAGCTTAGTGCCTAAATCTTCCCCATCACTCCATTCTTGAATATTTGCCTTGATAAGATTTTTGTTGTTATAAATCAAATCACGTAGTGGAAAATTCTTCCTTGGCATCACAATATCTCCTTGTTCAAGCTTCATTGCAGCACAAAAATCAGGAGTTCCATCACCAACATAGACGAACTGGCTTTTTCCTTCAGCAGAAACAGAAGCTCGCATCGTTTCCATCACCAAACCCTGTTTATAAGAAGGCAACATACTCATTAATAGTTGAAAATTTCTATTTAGAGGATAATTTATAGTATAGTTCTTTATGTTTAACAAAAATTACAAGTTAATCCCTATTTTTTTAATAGTAATAGACCAAATGAATCTAATTTCAATTTTTTAGACAATTAAGCCAATTATACTTTTGTCAAGAGTCAAATAAGTCTTAATATATAATATAATATTATTTTTAATAATTTGAAATATAAAAAATTTAGTATTTTAATTAATAAAATATTAAAAAATACATAGAAATACTAAATAATTTTAAAATTACAAAATTGAAATTTTTATTATTAAAAATAATATTATATTTGGCAATGACTTTTTTCGGCCCTTAATAAAAGTAAGGGGACCTAATTGGCAAAAAAAAAAAAGGTTTATTTAGTTATTGAGAAAAAAACATAGAAATTTAATTGAATTTATATACAAAAGAAGTAAATTGTTACAGATATTAAAATTAAAAGAAGTAAATTGTTACAAATATTAAAATTAAAGGGACTAAAATATTGTAAAAAATGAAATTCAAAGGACTATATTAAAATATTCTAATAAAAAGACTATTTTATTAAGGAAATGAAAAATTAAGAATTAAATTATTACTCATTAAAAGGGAGGGACTAACTTGTAAGTTTTGTTAAAGTTGAAAGTCTATATTATAAATTAGTCTTTATTTAAACTTAGAAGTGGACTTGCCTTGCACATGTTGGGAGGGCAGATTGTGCATCCATGAGCAGATGAGTTGAAGTGATGATGATGATAGTGTAAGATTCTCAGCCTGCCTTCTTCATCCACATAGCTTGGATTTGTGATTATCTCTGAGAAGCAATCCATCAACCCATAATGTTTCAATATTGTCTCTATGAAGATTGTGTTTGCATCACTTACTATCCTCAAATCACACCTTCCAAAAGGAAAATTATGTATTATAATATAGCATTAAGCCAATCCACAAATTTCACTTTCAAATGCTATTCGTCTCAAATTTCAATATTAGTACCCAGAAGCATGAGCTGATTTAATGCCTGAAATTATCTTGGGATGCAGAGGAACCTGTTTCAAGCAATCTGCAATATCCTGAATTGTCTTTTTCTGAGAGTGAAGCTCCATCATCATCCGATCCTGGAAAAAACAATATCACAATCTTTAATGCAAATTTACAGAAACCCCAATTTCAGAACTAACCAAGCAATACAATCTTTGTTGAACAATACAAACACTAAAAAAATCAAATAGGGATGAGTAGAAAAAATTGTCACAAGCGGTATGTTGTTGGGATCGACAAATTTAGCCTGTTTGACAATATTTTTTTTTTTATCTCTATAACCTGTTTGATAAAAAGCTCAAAAGCTTCAGAATCTGCATATTTTCAATAACACATATAGAAACTAATGAAAAATAAGAAAGCAAATCTATAGATATAATGAAACAGGGATAAGAACGGGAACCATGAGGGAATTCCAGGGCAAGGTAGGGAGGAGCTGAGTGAAGATGTCATTAATGCCTAACTGTTCCACCACCCAATTATCACTATCACAATCGATAATGGTCTTGTCAAAGTCGAAAACCACCACTACTCTCGCCATTGCATGAACCATCGCCGCCGCCGCTGCTGCTTTTTTTTTCCTTTTAGCCTATGGTGATGGAGCAACGAGAGGAGGGGGTTTATATGTGTGAGATCGTCAATTGGTTACAGCTTAGCAAGCACTAGAAATGTGGTGCATGTACCATGTGGTGGACACTATAGATTCTTGCATTATTTAAAAGAGAAAGCAAAATCCTTAGAAAACTGGATTTGATGTTTCATTCTTTGAATATTCTGAAGAGATCATGAAGAGTTTTCTTTTTTTCCTGGACTTCTATAAGAGTCCCATTAAGACAAAGCCTTTGATTAATTTTAATTACGTCAATAATTTATTTATGCGATTGAAATTATATTTTAAATTAATTAAATTTTTAAAAAATTTTATAAGTAATGTTAGATTATTTAATAGATTTTATAGAGTATTTAAATTTAAAATAAATAAAATTAAATTTATACAATATAAATTTAATAGATAATAGATTAAATAATTTAAATTTAAAAAATTTTAAATATAAAAAAATTGTTTTTATGGAGTAATATGTTAAACTATTCAAGATTTTTTTTTTAAAAAAAAAGTTAAACTATTAAAATTTAGGAAAAATAAAAAAGAAATTGTTTTAATAGGTGATGTGTTAGAACATTCAAATTTAGAAAAAAAAATATAATTCTTTGATTTTGTATCTAAAATTGGCTTAGATGGATTTATTGGATTATTCCCATATGAAATAATCTTTTAAATAAGAAAATAATATATAATTTTTTTAATGAGATTTTATAAGTAGACAACAACATAAATTTTAAAAATTCATTAAAAATAATTTTTTTATTATTCAAAAGACTATTTCACATGAAATAAAAACTGCATTAAATTGAAACGAAGTAATATATTTTTTATAAAAATTTCGGATATTTTTTTTTAAAATAATCTTTACAGAGAATTAAATCTATTATAAATTTAATATGTTATCATAGTTTTCAATATTTTTACGTTTATATAATAATAATAATAAATAAATAAATAAAACTTAAAAAACAAAGTGAAACTATGCAATTCTCTCTATTTAAAATGGTGTCTTCCTAATTGTTTAACTTCTTTTCTTAAAAAAGATTAAAAATTACTGATTTATTTATGGGGAACAAAGAGATAATTTTAATCCAACTAAAATACTAATTAAAATAAATTTTTAAATAAATTAATTAAAGAAAACGGGATTCTATCCCTCGCCAAGGATAAAATCCCTTTAAATCTTTTAGATTTATTTTTTAAACTTTAATAATAATCTTAAAAATAAAAAATTTGAGGTATAATTATCTCTGTAATCTAATAAGTAATAATTATTTTATTCTGGATTCCCTTTCCATCACTGTAAATTCGATTTGATTTTATTTAAAAAAAATTAAAAATCAAATTAAATTAATTGACGATAATAATATATTATTTTTAATAATATAAAAAATTAAATTAAAATATTTTAATTAAATTTTAAATTATTAAAAATTTATGCTCAAAACCGATTTCTAACTCTTTCGAGACTTGGGGGCGACACTGATCCACACTGATCAGTGACTGAAGGACTGCCTTGTAGCGCCCAGCACATGATGGGCATCCCTTATGTTCGAGTCTTCTGGGCTTTTCTGTATTATTGGTCTGCTTTATGCCTTGGGCTTTAAGTTATGCTAGCTCCTTGACCTACACCCTTTCTTTATTAAGGCATTTTATCTTTCAGGAAAAAAAAAAAAAAAAGTAAAACATTACATGGTCGAATAGAAGACTACCTCAATAATTTAACCACATCTTCCAATTTCCTCTCAATTATTGAGAGTGGGGGCTTGTAGTCCCATTGTGTTCCCATGCCATTAAGGCACCTAACACATGCTGCTGCATATCCACCCCTCTAATTTTCTTTCTACATCAAGACAACCAGCATAACAACAGAAATCCGAATTTTTCAAGTTCAAATCCTCACCCATCTTTTTTCTTATTAAAAAAAAAAGTCCATGAGCATACAAAATGATTCAATTGCATTTAACTTCGATTCTGATTTGTTTGATGAGACATCTAAAACATTGACTGATCGTCCTTGCTCTACTCACCCACTTTATGGAGCATTATTTACAGTTGTTATCCAATTTATAAGTAATGCTTTGGTTCATTGCCATGCATCTATCTTCAACTTTAATCCCCATCAAAATCTTAGATTGCTGATATGGTTTCTGTGATTGCGATTTGCTCCTTCTTCCTTTTGGCTAACTTTCCTCCTGTTCATCTCAGCATACATTTCCTCGATCATCGGTTTCCACAGTCGAACTCGAGCATTAATAAACCAGTTGGAAACCTTCTCATCATATGCCAAAATTTTACAGAACAAATTATGAGATTGTAAAATCATACGGTTTGATGAATTTCCCCAGTAAACCAATTAGTATAATGATTATAATGTACGTAATTTTCAGTTATATAACCAACTACATTAACCTTTATATACATGCATACCTGGCTTTTTGTGAGTCCACTTCTAACTGCCAGCAAATGCTTCTCTGCATCTTTAGGATACCTGAGATACGCCAACAGTATTAGAACTAACGTTTGAGGTTTTGAATTCGAGCCTGTAAGAGTCGATTGATCAAAGAAAAAAAAATTGAAAAGCTTGGCACACAACATTACACATAAGATGTCATGTCATAACAAGTAAGAGAGATCTCACGGGTGAAGGAAGTTCTGAAACATCCATGCACGTAGCACTGAGACAGATCGTTCTGGCAAGCCTCTCTGGGGCCTCCATAGCTGATGATCTTTTTTCTTCAGTTGCTGGAGAGTCCATTGCTTTTGGAAACAGGAGGTTTCAAGAGATCCTTCGGCCTCTTTTGCACCTCCACCATCAAAATATGCTCCCATAGCAAGTATCTGGTTGCTGATCCTCCACCTAAGGCTTTTATACAAGAAAGAGATCGTGTGGAGAGCAAATCGAGTGTGTATTTGAGGATCCAATTCAGTTGCGGCGTGGAAGGCAGATACTACTGTGTGTATCTCATCCAAGCATTGGTTATATCTATCGTCAACCTGAGTGCAAAATATTATGGCAGTGATGCATAGTTAGTGTACTAAGAGAAGCTAAAATAGAAGTGTAGTGAAATTTGTGAACACCAAATCACAAAGACTGACAAGATTTTGACTTGATCAATTGCAGTTTTAGTGTGAAAGATTTTGAATCAGTTTCAATTTCTATCACACAGCAAGCTTGACAATGCACTATATGTATATTGTATTGGTCACAAATGAAGAATAAGAGCAGATGAAGTTTTTGACTCTGCTTTATTCAAAGAAAACATGATCTGTGACCTTAAGGCCACCACAGAATTAGATAGTATAGTAATCAAACTAACATACCACTTGAAGCAGAGTCAACAATTGTATCTTCTTTGAGTCCAGCGCCCTTTTCTGGAGTGCTGGATCCACTTGAACTCCAAATATATTATCCACATTAGGCGATTCATCAGAACCCATCAAACGCATCCTTCCCTCAATAGGGTAACTCGAAAAGGATGGTATATTTGGCCCAATCATGATCCCGCTTGTTGAGATCTGACCTAGATTCTCAAGTGAATAACTTGCAATTTGAGCAAGTATTTCCTGTATCACTTGAACATATATGGATCCTGCTATTACTTGTGAGAATTGACCATTCTCATAAGAACCACAACTCAGACATAGCTCCTTACTGCTTGAAGAAGTTTGCTCTAAGCATAACCTTGTTTCTTCCAAGCAATGGCGTGTTACATCAGAACAACTTATCTCTGAGCATTGATCCGTGACACGAGACCCATTTATGGCAGAAGGCTGAGATGTAGCCAGGCTTAAAGATAGCTCATTACTAAAATGACAGGAACCGTAAGGATTATCGCTGCTCACAATCACGCTGTTTGCAGATATCCAGCTATTTGGTTCCAGATTTCCTATGGATGAATAGGATTGAAACCCTGTCCTTGTAGGGGTTTTTCCAGAATGCTCTACAGATGCAGGAAATCGGTTGATGTCCTCCTTAGCATTCGTATTACCAAATACTTCACAGAACCCGTTATTCACAGAGGACGCAAATGAAGAGTTTAATCCATTAAAGAAGCCATTAGAAGCATAGGTTTTTAAAGCTTCCAAGGGATACATTAAAGGTTCTGAAATTGCTAAGTTGGTCAGATTTTCTTGATGTCCACTTCTTGAGGCTGCAAGAGTAGCAAGTGCAGGACCAGAAATGGGAATTCCACCCAGAAATTGTTCTTGAAACTCCTCACCTCTTGCGACATTCTTTTCAAGGGATGTAACGAATACCTCCGAATCAACAATCGCAGCTCGATTATCTGTATGGAGATCATTGATAGGTGCTCCTGGCAATGTGTATCCGTCCAATGTCTGGTTTTGGTTGTTGAGGTCAAATGAATCAAACTGGACAAGTGAGTTTGGGGTTATCTGTGACCCAATTCCTTCCATTGCAATAGAATTCCTGCCAACTACATCTACAGGAACACTAAACAAACGATTCTCCATAGCACCGGAGCAACCAATAAAATCACAAATCAAGACAAACAAACGCGTAAGCTTCAAAATCATCGAACCTTCCCATGCTTAATTTGTATTTTAGACCATTTTTCATCTACAGAACTTCATTCTTTACTCCTATAGAAACTCTTCTTTAGGAAATACAATAATTTGCTTGCTGGGTTATGCAAAGTTGTCCTGGTGTGAAATCTTCCAAGTATTTGATAATCTATACGTCAAGTAACATCCACCTGGAAAAAATTTGCAATAAAGTGAAAAGTTTGTAATAGGGCTTTTATTCTTTACCAGGAAGCATGCAAAAAAGTGGTTTTAACTTTGAAAGCCTACTGCACAAGCCCACTGACACACACAAACCCAGACATCAGATAAAGACCATGCTTGGAGGAGTAGTCAATAGGACAATAACCTTCAGTTCTTAAGACACATAGAACAAAACCATAATGTAATAAAAAAAAATCTATTTAAAAGAAGAAGAAGATATGAACAATTTGGCCAAACTGTGCAACAGTGATCAAGCTAGTAGGGAAAGATAATAAGGACATTTTCAACCAGTCAAGGTATTATAACATGGATTATGAATCCCAATAGATGGAGTTAACAGACAGAGACACAAGAATTAAAAGCATGCACACACCCCAATCCCAGTTCAGCATCCAGAACAACATGATACTTCTCTGAAATATCTTACTAAAAGAGGATTGAAAATTAAAGTTTGCAGCTAAGAAACTCAAATTTCTGATCTAAATAAATGCATGGAAAACAGTTTCAACACTCACAAATATGAAAAATGCTGGAAATATTCATCAGAAAATAAAGGAAATTGGAGTCATTTACAGTAACCGACCTTCCATTCATTTGCTGAAGAGCTATCACCCACCAAGAGAAAAACCAAACCTGGTAAACCAGAATTTTTCAGCCAGCAATAGAGTCAAGAAATTTGATTCAGATTCATGAAATTTCTAGGAGAAAGCATTGGATAATTGTCAATACTAAAGGACAAAGCGGTCGGTCTGTTCGTATGATGATTGACACTATATATAGGCTTCCTCAGAAAACCCAAGACAAGCTAATTAAGCATGAACTTCACATGAAATCATTGGTCTCACTTTGTCCGTGAACGAGTATGATTGAAGGCCACTTTAGTAAACTTTCATTTTCTTCTTTAACAAAAAAAGAGAAAGAACAGGGTGAAACTTTCTGTACATGACCCAGAAAAATATAAAGGAAGAAACGAAAACCCCACTAGGTATTCTCGCTTCAAGAACCCCAAAACCAAGAAACTGAAATTCAGATTTTTCAGACTCTCTCCCCAGAGATTCAAAGCTCACAAACACAAACACAAACAGAAAGAGGACAATAATGATCTCAGAAAACTCATTAAAGGCAAGAAAGAGAGAGCCAAAAAGCCAAAAAAGCTTCTGCAGTGAAGTGGGAGATGCATGAAATGGACCCATTAAGCTTTAAAATAGAGAGAGAGAGATAAAGAAAAAAGCGCCACACAAAGAGTAAAAACAAGGAGAAAGAGAGAAGAGGGAAGCAAATTACTCTTTGGGCAGTATCACTCATTTCTGTTGCAGGCTTTTGAGGGCCCATCCTTCCTACTCTTTCTTTGTCGTCCTTACCGCCTTTCATTTTCTGCCTCACTGCAATTATCACAATCAAAATATCTGGATTCTCTCTGTTCAATCTTCTGTTCATGGCAGGTCTTCTCAGCACCATTTTTCAGAGAAAGTCCTTTGCTCTTTTAGCTATTTTGAGACAACAAGTTCATGTGATGAGAATTGAGAAAGAAGAGCAAATGGGGTAATGATTATGAAAGCTTTTTCTAGTTCCTTAATTCAGAATCCAACAACTAAAACCTCAACCCAAATGCAATTCTGCCAAGAAGCAAGAGGAAATAATAACAATTAAAAAAAAGAAAGAACACACTGTTTTTAGAAAATGTACATTTAAATTAAGTGATGCAAGCAAAACCAAAGATGCTGAGAAAAATCTCGGTACAGACCTATGCATGATCAATTTACTGAAGCAATCACAAAACTTATCCTACTTGTTTTGAATTTAAATTTAAGTTTTCAAGAAAAAAAAAAATCATGATGATTGCCTATGAGAGAGACCTAATGAGTAAAGATGCAAACACTTGTTCAGGTGATCTTTATAATCATCATGTTTTTATATCTTTGCATGTAAATCCTTATGACATGCTTTGATTGTGATGTGATCTTACAATCTTCTGTCTGTCTGCTAACATATTTATAACCAAGTTTGCCCAAAACTGAAACCCAACTAGACTAGTTGATGCAATTTTAATTCTATTATATTAAGTTTTTTTTAATAAGTTTAATTTATATTTTTATAATTTAAAACTAAATTTCTAATAATTCTAATATTCTTTTCGGTAAATTATTGTTTCATATCCCTAAATTGGGTATTGTCAGTGTAATTTACCCAAAATTTGCTTTTTTTTATAATTTAATTTATAATAAAAAAATTATGTAATATCATTTCTGTTAGTAAATTGGGTTTTTTTCTAAAGTGGGCATTTAAAAGTCAATTAGAAATAGTTTTTTGTTAGAAAAAATTACATTTTAATTTTTAATTTTAATAAAATATATAGTATAATCTCGATATTTTTTAATTTAAAAATAAATTTAATTAGGTTTTTGTACGTTTTTCCAAGAATTAAATAAGTTCAATTTAATTTTTTTTATCGATTAAATCTTATATTTTTACTAATAGAATAAATAAATCTTAACATAATATAAAATATAAAAAAATTTATTATTTAATTTAATATAAAAATTATAAAAATATATAGATATAATAAATAATTTTTAAAATAATATATAAAAGTATTTTTTATTATTAAAAGTTAATATTATATTAAATGAAGGTTTATTTAGCTTTTAAATAAAAGTATAAGAGATTAATTGAATAAAAAAAATTTTGAATTGATCTTATTTGATTTTTAAATAAAAGTACAGAGGTTTAGTTAGATTTATATCCTTTTAAATTTAATTATAAAATTTTATTTTATTAATAAAATAATTTATTTAATTATAATTTATTCTTATATTTTTACAAATTGATACCTAAATATTATGATTACTTACAAATATATACTTATATATTTACAAACTAATCTCTCATATTTATTAAATCTTAATATCTTATATTTGATAAAAAAAATTAAAAATAAATCAAAATCTTAACAGAATATGCATTCAAGTTCAAATCCACGTAAATCTTTCATGTCTATTTTTTCCTCCTTAGTGATTTTTTTATTTAATTAGAGAAAAAATTTAAATGAAAGATTTTTTATTTAATTATTTTTTATATATAAAATATTAAAATTTAATAAATAATAGAATTAATTTATTAATATAAAAACTTATTAATAATTATAATATTTAGAGATAAATTAATTTGTAAAAATATAGAAATTAATTTTAATTAAAATTAAAAAAATATTTTATTAATCAAGCAAAATTTAAAATTAAATTTAAAAAAACTAAAATATAAAATTTACTAAATATTAAGGACTATATTATAAATTATCAATTAATAATTTAAAAAAACTCACTTTACTAATAGGGAAAATCAATGAAGTTATTTTTTTATTGGTATATATTTTATAATTAAAATTGCAATAGGAATTTATTACACGGTGAAAAGAGAAAATGAAATTAAAAAAACGATAGAAAGTAAAATGATTTGAAATAAAATGAGAGGAACTAAGAAAATGATGAGAAGAAATGAAAGAAAATAGAGTTACGAAAAAAACAATGAAGAGAGAAAATGGAATAATGAGAGAGGTGAAACAATAGAAAGAAAATAAAATAAAATTATTGAAAAAGAAAGAAATGATGAAAGAAAAAGAAAGAAATTGAGGGAAAAGAGAGGAAATTTGTGAAGAAAGATAAATAATTAAGAGAAAAAAAATTGAATAAGATTAGAGAAAAGTAATTATGAAAGAAAAGGGAAGATATGAGGGAGAAAATGAGTGAAATAATAAGAAATGATAAGAGATAAAATATAACGAGAGAAATGGGAGGTAATAGAAGAAATTAAAGGAAAAAAAATTAAAAATTAAAAAATTAAATAAATGAAATAATGAAGAAAATAATAAATTCTTAAATTACCGATGAATTTATTAATGAGATATGAATTTAAGTTAATAAATTACAAATAAAATTTAAACTCCTTGTTAATAAATTTTTTTAAAAAAATATTAGTTTTTTTTTAGATAATAAGAATGGCGTGTCATGCACTCATATTGTTGAAATCAAATTATAAGTCAAAACCTCATACGGAAGGAGAGTATACTATCCATTGAAGACTAGAGATACTTTGAAAATTTATGCGACAAAAACAATTCTGTTAAAATCGGGTATCGGTGATAATATGAGTGATAGATTTGATAATTTTTGCGACGAAAGTGATTTTGTTAAAATTTGGCGTATAGTGGTTGTCGCTAGTAAGAGTTTTGATACAATACTTCTTATTAGTCTACTATTAGAATGACTCATTTTGAGGCACTATATGGGATAATTTCTCGCATATATATTCATCGTAAAAACTGCTAAGTCTTATTACTCATACTACTATCGGTGCTCGATTTCGGCAAAATCGCTTCCGTCGTAAAAATTGATGAGCTACTTGGTGCATTGACCTCTTAGCAAAAATATAAGAAACATTTATAAACTCTCGTAATAGAGCTTTACAATCATTAACTAACAAGCCAAAATATGACAAGTCTAAATTATCTTGTCCCAAAGCATCAACCAAAACAACACAATCAGATTCAAAAATTACCTTTATAGCTTGTATCTCCTTCATCCAACTAAGAACTTCCCTAAAACAGAGAGCCTCATCAACACAAGGGTCCCTATGTCCTTCTGCGCTTTTCATTAGACCCGCGGCACACTTTCCTGCTTCATTTCTAATAATTGCTCCTAATCCATACTTGCCATGCCCCACAACCACATCAAAATTGCGTTTCACAAACCCCTCACTCGGTCCAGCCCACAGAACACGATTTTGATCACCTCTGGATGGTTTAACCCCAACACAACCATTAGCAATCTGCCATTTTAGGAGTTTCTACTGAGCATCATAAATAGATTGTGTAGTGGACTGGTTTTTATCCTCCCATATCTTCTTGTTTTTAGCCTACCAAATACTCCATATCAACATTAAACCCTCATTTAGAACCATCATGTTCCACTATTTAATTGACAAGATAAGCCCCTTAACCGATTGTCATCCTTGCCAACCAATCGAAGATCTAAGCCAGCACTGTCTTGCATTCTCACACTCTAATAACACGTGTTGAACTGTTTCATTAGAATTACCATAGATCGGGCAATTAGCATTATCAAGAATAGGTCTCTTCTGCAGGTTTGCACTACACGGTAGAGTATCCATTAAACATCGCCAAACATGATGTTTGATTTTTAATGGAATCTTTGCTTTCCAAATCAATAACCAGACCTCATCAGGTTTATGTTGCCCCTCCAAAATCATATTCATTGCCGCCTTATATCCACTTTGACCGTATATCTGTCATGCCTTTCAAAACTCCAAAACCATCAATCTTCATGAGCTATAATAGAAAGAGGAACCTGCTTAATTAAACTTGCATCATGTTCCTCAAAGACTTCATCTATGAGCTCGTTATTCCATTCGCGTCCATCTGGAATCAACAAATATGCCACAACCGTATTCTCAAAATCAACAAGAGGTGCTGTTTCAACAAATGGATTTTGCTCATTTACTAACCAGGGGTGTTTATATATCAAAGTAGAAGCTCCATTACTAATCCTTCTTCTCAATCCCAACCTCAAAATTGGTTTTGCTGACCATATACTCTTCCACAAAAATGATGGATTCTTACCCAATTCCAATCCTATAAAGTTACAAGTTGGATAATATTTACATTTAAGAATCACAGCAGCAAAAAAAGACGGATTCTAAATTAACCTCCATCCCTGTTTAGACAACAATGCCAAATCCATTATCCTTCTCTTTACAAAGACTCTCCCATTGTTGCCATTGAATATCACCATCCTTATTATTATAACTCCAGTAAAAGGCATTAAATAACTTTTCTATACTATCACAAAAACCCTTAGGTAACAAGAATAGAGACATAAGATAGTTGGGAACTATTTGAGCAATCGTTCTGATCAAGAAGTCCTTTCCTCCCTTAATAATTTTGATTTTCACCCATTAATTCGTTTGGAAACTCAATCTATGATGTACTAGAATACATTTCCCTTCTCCCTCCCTATTACTAACGGCATACCAAGATAACTATCATGATCAGATACCTCCTTTACCTCCAAATTCAGACAAATGAGCTCCCTTGCCTCTTCATTGACATTAGGGCTAAAAGAGACAGCTGACTTCTTATAATTTATAAGTTGACCGGATGCCTATTCATATAACTTCAAACAGTACTTCAATCGGGCAGCTTCTACTACATTAGCTCTTGTAAAAAATAAAGAGTTGTCAACAAAAAGTAGATGAGTTATTTGAGGCACAAAACATACAATCTTCGCACCATGAATCAACCCCTGCACTTGTTGTTTCCTCAAAATTGCAGAGAGACCCTGAGCACAAATTATGAATAAATATGGAGATATATAGAGGATCTCTTTGCCTCAAACCGTGGGATAGTATAATTGGATCGGAATCATCACTACCATGAGAGATCCAATACCACATTGTATTCACCATAGCTGTAATACCCGGCTAGATTCCGGCATCGGAATCCCTACCTTCCGGCGGAATCTCCGTTGGAATATGGAATTTTGATGATGCCAGAGTCTTCTAAGGGGGTAAAATGTGATTTTCTAAAATGATTTTTTTACTGATTTCATGGTTTTAAATGAAAAAGAAGGGAGTTTTGAAAAGAAAAGACTAAGGAGGTTTTTGCCAGGTTCGGCCGCCGAAAGTGAAGTTCGGCCGCCGAACATGAGTTGGTTTTGGGAGCGCTTTTGGCCTCCGAAAGCTATGATAGAACAAACCAGGTTCGGCCGCCGAACCTCAAGTTCGGCCGCCGAACATGGGGGTGTTTTGCATGCACGTTAGGCCGCCGAAGGAGGTTTGGCTGGCCACCTATAAAAGCCCCTCAGACCGGAAATGGGCGAGATTTCTCCCCATTCTCGAGCTCAGGTGTGTTCATGTCCTCCTCTAGTCGTTTTCTTGCTTTTTCTTCAAATCCTTCACGTTTTATAAGCTATATGGTTGTTTTGAAGAGTTTTAAAGCTTGGATCAAGGTTTGGAGAGCTTGGAGACTTTAAGAGTTTGGGTTCTCCACATCTCAAGTTTTGGGTCGCACCAACCCTCGATCTTCAAGAGGTAAGTGTGGATCTATGTTTTTCTTTACGTTTCATGAAGTTTTAAGATGGTTTTGATGGGTAGATATGCATGTTAGGGTTTATGTGGGTTTTATGCCCAATGTATGATAATGTATGTTCATGTGATGTTTGTGTTGGGGTTTAAGTTAGTTTTCAAGCCCCTTGAGCATATGGGAGAGAGTATGCATGATTGGGAGAGAGTATGTGAGGTTTGGGTTGTTTTGATGGTTTTGGCCTATGTGGGTCATAAACTATCTATGTATGCTTTAGATGTTGTTTTTGGGAGTTTAAGCTTGTTTGAGCTCCCTTGTGCATGGTTGAGGATGTATGCATGTGTTTGAGAAGTTGGATGCTTGTTTTGGGGTGTATGGAAGGTTTGGGAGGCTTGAAATGCACAAAGGCTGAGTTCTGGATGAACTCAGGTTCGGCCGCCGAAGGTGGTTTCGGCCGCCGAACCTGCCTAAGGATGCATGGTTTGGCCGCCTAACCTTGCCCCCGAAAGTTGAGTTTTGGCTTGAAAGCAGACTTTCGGCCGCCGAAGGTAATGTTCGGCCGCCGAAAGTGCCTGACTTTCGTCTCTGGAGAGAAGGTTCGGCCGCCGAAGGTGCCCCCGAACCTGCCTGTCTTTCGTCTCTGTCTGGGACTTTCGGCCGCCGAAGGTGCCGCCGAAAGTGCCCTGCCCAGCCTTTTCTTGGGTGTTTTCTATGCATGCTTCTATGATGTTTTAGAGGGTATTTGGGTAGTCTTTTATGAGTTGTTTAGAGTATGTTTGGCACCTCACTGGAGTCCACCTGTGTAGGATCGGACCCGAGGAACCGAAGTGTTTAGTAGTGTCAGCCGTTTCAGAGTCGGCCCTGAGCTAGTCACAGGTGAGTGGAACACAACTCTCTTAATTTAAAGTAAATAAATTAAATGTTTTAGAGCATGATCCATGCATCATAAAATGCCATGATATGTATTAGGTTGTTTTGCATTAGAACCCACGAATATGATGCATTGCATAATATGTTGTTGATGTGGATGGATTTTGGATGATCCTTAGCCCTCAGTATGAGATGAGATAATATGATATGATATGCCATGGTATGATATGAGATGAAAAGACCAGGTCGCCCCTGGTACTATGTTTATGCAAGCGAGCACTAGGTGAGGCCTAATCGCCCCTGGTGTAGTTGGACATGTTATGATATGAGTTATGTAAGTGAGCACTAGGAGAGGCCTAATCGCCCCTGGTGTAGTTGGACACGTTATGATATGTAGAGGGCTAGTGGTGACAAATTCATCCTTGATGTGATATGTTTGTGATATGACGCATTTCATGAATGCATGAATAAGAAGAATAATTGATTTGAATAAAATGTCTTTATAATAAAATACCTAAAAAGGGTGGAACAATAAAATAGATAATAATATACCTAAAAAATGGAGGAACTAAAGCAAATGTTTTTATGTTTCTACTCACTGGGCTTTTTAGCTCACCCCTCTCCCCTATCCCCAGGTTTGCAGGTTCAGAGATAGTCAGGAGATCAGCTGGTTACGTCCATGGTCATGCTTATGTAATAGAATAGTTGTGGACATGATGTAATATAAATTTATGTATTGATGTAAAAAGAGTTGTATTGCATAATGTTATTAAGTTATATGTTCAGAGTTATAGTATTGTGCTTGGCCCGAGTTGGATAATCCCTTTGTTCATGAGCTTTATTTTTATGTGGATGTATGTTTTAGACCGAGTTTGACATAGAGTATGCTGACCCTAGGGGTTCTATGAGTTCAGTCATAGTGCATACACAGGTCAAACGGGTTAAAGAAAAAGTTTACAGTTTTATGTTTTAAAGTTTATGCTTATGTTGGATCATGTTTGGGATTATACCAGCTGTACAGGATGCATAGTAGGCTTGCTACGGGTCCCGGCGGCCTTATGCCGATCTGGATCCTAGCGCCGGTAGCGGTCCGGATTTTCGGGTCGTTACAGAATGGTATCAGAGCCCTAGGTTCACATGGTCGGACCTATAGTGTGTCGGGCTCATAGAGGTTATAGAAGGGCAAGCACAATAGGAAGATCATGTCCACTAGGATAGGATATGGAGTCCTGTCTTGTATGATGATGTGAAATGCCATGATGATGAGCATGTGCATTAATGCTAGGATATGTATGTTATGTATGATATGCTATGTATGCTTTATATGTGAGGTAGGTTCATGTGTTTTCACATGAACCATAAGATGCTGATGTTTATGTGCTATGTTATGCTCTCAGAAGTCAAGATGAGAGGAACTCGTCGATCTGCGAGATTGACTGGAGCTCCGCCAGAGAATGAGGGCATGGATGCCCATTCCCCTGCTCTGCAGAGAGCAAGATCTTGTAGGACGATCAGGGAAAGTACATCAAGGGACCCTAGAAGGTCTTTTGATGCAGGTCGGAGGAGATCAGTTCATGAAGGTATGTCAGCGGACGTGATGGAAACAGAGGAGGATAACCAAAGAAGAGATAGTAGTTTGGGCATGAGTATGTCAGTAGAGGATATGGGGGAGTCCCTAGGAGGCACTCAGGCCTCGGGTTTTGTTCCACCACAGTGTCCACCCTACCCGCAAGGGCCAGGGTATCCGATGGGAGGTACGTCGGATTTCTTCAGCTATAACCCATATCCCACCTTTATGCCCTATCCTCCCTTTCACCCACCGTACCCACAGTACCCCATGTTTCCATCCTCACCCTTTTTCTCAGGTCCAGCTAACCCTAACCCAGGGAATGCTACACCTCCTCCTCCACCAGCAGAACCAATAGTCCCTGATGTCCGGATACTCAAACCTGGTTCATCAGTTGGGGGTAAAGTAAAGATGACAGATTACCTCAAGTTGGATGCCCCCAGGTTCGAAGCAGGCGATGACCCTTTTGAATACCTCAGAACGGTGAAGATGATAACAGATGAGCTAGGAGCAAGTGACAGTAGAGCCATTCAGATGGCAGGGTTCACATTGAAATGCAAGAAGGCAAGGGAGTGGTTCAAAAACTATGTGGACCCAAAGTTGGAGAGCTTATCCTGGGAGCAGTTTGCCAATGAGTTTGCAGGATGGGCTTTTCCGGATAGTTCCAGAGAACTGAAGATGATTGAGTTTGAGCAGCTAAGGCAGACGGAAGAGATGAGTGTAGAGGAGTTTACGGACAGGTTCCTGGAGCTGTTGCCGTTTGCAGGACAAGGTCTTGACACAGACCTGAAGAAGTCTAGGAGATATGTTATGAAGCTTCACTCCAGGTATTCCTCGTTGGTTCAATCAGCAGAAAGGGAGAGCTTCCATGCTATAGTGGATATGGCACGGAGAATGGAAGCTAGTGCCATTGTCCAAGGGACAGTTAAACAGTACGTGGCACAGTCTTCGGGTTCCAAAATCCCGGGGACAAGTGATGTTGATCTCTCCCCTCTAAGCGAGGCTGTCACAAAGAGTAAGAAGGGAGGCAGAGGCCTCAGAAGATCGAAGAAGAGCAAGTTTTGGGAACAGATAAAGTCTGGTCTGGGTTTAGGTGATGGTTCGAGCTTTGGTTCAGGTAACTCCAGATGTACACGGTGCGGTAGGCAGCACAAGGGAGTCTGTTTGATTGGGACAACAGCATGCTTCAGGTGCGGACAGGAGGGGCACATGGCACGTGAGTGTCCCACCGCGACCTTGGTGGCACGGTCCCAGCAGACAGTTTCGGGCAGTGTAGCTCACCCAGTAGCTCCATCCATGTTTCAGGGCAGTGGTAGAGGTGGAGACAGGGGGACAGCCCCTTCTTCAGCAGGTTCCCGTGGGGAAGGTCCATCAGCTCCAGCGCGGATCTTCGCCATGACTCAGCAGGAGGCTAACACATCGAACCCGATGGGATCAGGTAATCTCACTCTGGTATGTTCTGGTGTGTCTGTTTCATGAACCCTAATGTTTCTCTTTTCTTTGTTTGCTTGTGAGCCCTTGTGAGGATGGGTTGATAGCTTATGGGTTAGAGTATCCCCTTGGGATCAGTACACCCAAGTGTGATCCATCTGTGGCAGAGTCAGTCTGCCGGTATAGTCAGAGTATGTGTTGTGAGTAGATGCCTTCCAGCTGACCTAGCGGTTCTAGATTTGACTGTTTGACGTCATTCTAGGGTTGGATTGGTTCTTCTACTAGTGGTACTACCTAGTCTGCAGAGACAAGGTAGTCAGGTTCAGAGGTCAGGATGGATCAGAGGTAGTCCTTAGAGGGGACAGAATAGGGATACCTAGAGGTTCAGTATCAACCCTATAGGCTCGTAGGTTGTTCAGGAAAAGTTGTCAGGGGTTCTAGCTCTTCAGAGAGAGTTTAGCAGTCAGGTCAGGGAGCCCGCCTCAGTGCCCATTGTTAGAGAGTTTAGATGTTTCCCCAGATGAGTTCCCAGGGCTACCACCTGTCAGGGAGATAGAGTTTGAAATAGAAGTAATGCATGAAATTGGATCAATCTCTATCCCTCCCCACAGGATGGTATCAACAGAGTTAGAAGAGTTATAAGGATCAGTTTTAAGAGTTGGTAGTTAAGGGTTTCCACCTGACTGAGCACTTCACCTTGGGGTGTTCCAGTGTTGTTATGAGGATGAAGGATGGATCCCTAGGACTTTGTGTCGACTACTAGTCGTTGAACAAAGTCACTACCCAGAATAAGTATTTGTTACCTTGGATCGACGATCTATTTTAAGCCAGCTAGCAGGAGCTGGTTGCCTTTCCAAGATAGATCTGAAGTCTAGGTACCATCAGTTAAGATCAAGGAAGAAGGTGTGCAGAAAGCAGTGTTTAGAACCAGATATGGGCACTATGAGTTCCTAGGAATGTCGTTCGGGTTGATGAACGCCCCTACATCATTCATGGACCTCATAAGCAGAGTTTTAGTCGGTTTCTGGATCACTCCGTTATTGTCTTCATTGACGGTATCTCGGCGAGTTCCAGAAATGCAGAAGAGTATGCCCATCATCTGAAATCAGGATTGCAGACCCTGAGAGAACATGGCTTGGATGCCTGGTTCTCCAATGCGAGTTCTGGTCGAGGAGCATATCCCTCTTGGGTCATGTGTGACGGAGAAAGGAAAGTGAAGTAGACCTGAGAAAGTTGAAGTTGTAGCCGACTAGCCCAGGCCCATGGTAATGACAAAGATTAAGAGCTTTTTGGGTTGGGCAGGTTACCTAACGGAAGTTCATCTAGAACTTCTCTAGAGTTGCCGCTCCTATGGCCAGATGGATCAAGAAGAACCAGAAGGTGTGTGGTCTACTCAGAGTGATGAGGGCTTTGAAAAGCCAAAGGAAATGTTGATGTCAGCACCAGTGGTGGCTCTGTCCGCCAGTGATAAAGATTTCACAGTGTCCTGTGATGTGTCCCGTGTGGGACTAGGTTGTGTGTTATGTAAAGTAGTAGGATGATTGCTTATGCTTCTAGGTAGCTGAGGAAGCACGAGTTGAATCATCTTACACATGATCCAGAGATGGCAATGGTAATACTTGCACTCAAGATGTGGAGGCGATACCTGCATAAGGTATGCGGACAGATCCTTACAGATCGAAAGAGCTTGCAATACATCTTGAGTCAAGAGAGGAGAATCAGAGGCAGAGAAAAGGAGTGAGAGCTGCATAGTCAGAAAATGAAGAGAATCAGAACTGCTGTGAGTCAGCAGGAGCATTATGAAGTTGTCCGCAAGAGGCATGTAGAGTTTCAGAAGGGAAGAAGAGTTTTGTCAGAGTGCGCAGCGGAAGCGTGTTGAGGTTCTCGAGGAAGTTGAGGGTTGCTGGAGGTGTCTCTTAAAGAGAGGGTGATTCGTTATGGGCAGAAAGGTAAATTAGCTCTCAGATACATTGGACCCTTTGGAATCCTGCAAAGGATTTGGGAATGTATCCCACGAGTCAGATTTACCTACTTCAAAGGAAGAGCTTCATCCGTTTTTCCATGTTTCCACGGTATATGAGTTCGTGTCGGGTCCGAGTGAGGTTCTTAAAGGAACCAGAGGTGGGGACCGTAGAGGATCTCACCTATGTTGAACAGTTAGTACGGACCGCAAACACACAAGTTAGAAAGTGTGGAAACAAGGAAATCCCGATGGTGAAAGTCCCTTAGAATCACCTTAAGATGAAAAGTGCATCAGGGAGACCGAGAGTTCATACTCCAGTGACACCGTGTTTCTTTTTAGATTTGAACTTATGTGTTGTTATGATTGTATGTTATGTTTCATGTTATGCATGTCCTAGCTGAGGAACATTCGGGGACGAATGTTCTTAAGGGGGGGAGAATGTAATACCCGGCTAGATTCCGGCATCGGAATCCCTACCTTCCGGCGGAATCTCCGTTGGAATATGGAATTTTGATGATGCCAGAGTCTTCTAAGGGGGTAAAATGTGATTTTCTAAAATGATTTTTTTACTGATTTCATGGTTTTAAATGAAAAAGAAGGGAGTTTTGAAAAGAAAAGACTAAGGAGGTTTTTGCCAGGTTCGGCCGCCGAAAGTGAAGTTCGGCCGCCGAACATGAGTTGGTTTTGGGAGCGCTTTTGGCCTCCGAAAGCTATGATAGAACAAACCAGGTTCGGCCGCCGAACCTCAAGTTCGGCCGCCGAACATGGGGGTGTTTTGCATGCACGTTAGGCCGCCGAAGGAGGTTTGGCTGGCCACCTATAAAAGCCCCTCAGACCGGAAATGGGCGAGATTTCTCCCCATTCTCGAGCTCAGGTGTGTTCATGTCCTCCTCTAGTCGTTTTCTTGCTTTTTCTTCAAATCCTTCACGTTTTATAAGCTATATGGTTGTTTTGAAGAGTTTTAAAGCTTGGATCAAGGTTTGGAGAGCTTGGAGACTTTAAGAGTTTGGGTTCTCCACATCTCAAGTTTTGGGTCGCACCAACCCTCGATCTTCAAGAGGTAAGTGTGGATCTATGTTTTTCTTTACGTTTCATGAAGTTTTAAGATGGTTTTGATGGGTAGATATGCATGTTAGGGTTTATGTGGGTTTTATGCCCAATGTATGATAATGTATGTTCATGTGATGTTTGTGTTGGGGTTTAAGTTAGTTTTCAAGCCCCTTGAGCATATGGGAGAGAGTATGCATGATTGGGAGAGAGTATGTGAGGTTTGGGTTGTTTTGATGGTTTTGGCCTATGTGGGTCATAAACTATCTATGTATGCTTTAGATGTTGTTTTTGGGAGTTTAAGCTTGTTTGAGCTCCCTTGTGCATGGTTGAGGATGTATGCATGTGTTTGAGAAGTTGGATGCTTGTTTTGGGGTGTATGGAAGGTTTGGGAGGCTTGAAATGCACAAAGGCTGAGTTCTGGATGAACTCAGGTTCGGCCGCCGAAGGTGGTTTCGGCCGCCGAACCTGCCTAAGGATGCATGGTTTGGCCGCCTAACCTTGCCCCCGAAAGTTGAGTTTTGGCTTGAAAGCAGACTTTCGGCCGCCGAAGGTAATGTTCGGCCGCCGAAAGTGCCTGACTTTCGTCTCTGGAGAGAAGGTTCGGCCGCCGAAGGTGCCCCCGAACCTGCCTGTCTTTCGTCTCTGTCTGGGACTTTCGGCCGCCGAAGGTGCCGCCGAAAGTGCCCTGCCCAGCCTTTTCTTGGGTGTTTTCTATGCATGCTTCTATGATGTTTTAGAGGGTATTTGGGTAGTCTTTTATGAGTTGTTTAGAGTATGTTTGGCACCTCACTGGAGTCCACCTGTGTAGGATCGGACCCGAGGAACCGAAGTGTTTAGTAGTGTCAGCCGTTTCAGAGTCGGCCCTGAGCTAGTCACAGGTGAGTGGAACACAACTCTCTTAATTTAAAGTAAATAAATTAAATGTTTTAGAGCATGATCCATGCATCATAAAATGCCATGATATGTATTAGATTGTTTTGCATTAGAACCCACGAATATGATGCATTGCATAATATGTTGTTGATGTGGATGGATTTTGGATGATCCTTAGCCCTCAGTATGAGATGAGATAATATGATATGATATGCCATGGTATGATATGAGATGAAAAGACCAGGTCGCCCCTGGTACTATGTTTATGCAAGCGAGCACTAGGTGAGGCCTAATCGCCCCTGGTGTAGTTGGACATGTTATGATATGAGTTATGTAAGTGAGCACTAGGAGAGGCCTAATCGCCCCTGGTGTAGTTGGACACGTTATGATATGTAGAGGGCTAGTGGTGACAAATTCATCCTTGATGTGATATGTTTGTGATATGACGCATTTCATGAATGCATGAATAAGAAGAATAATTGATTTGAATAAAATGTCTTTATAATAAAATACCTAAAAAGGGTGGAACAATAAAATAGATAATAATATACCTAAAAAATGGAGGAACTAAAGCAAATGTTTTTATGTTTCTACTCACTGGGCTTTTTAGCTCACCCCTCTCCCCTATCCCCAGGTTTGCAGGTTCAGAGATAGTCAGGAGATCAGCTGGTTACGTCCATGGTCATGCTTATGTAATAGAATAGTTGTGGACATGATGTAATATAAATTTATGTATTGATGTAAAAAGAGTTGTATTGCATAATGTTATTAAGTTATATGTTCAGAGTTATAGTATTGTGCTTGGCCCGAGTTGGATAATCCCTTTGTTCATGAGCTTTATTTTTATGTGGATGTATGTTTTAGACCGAGTTTGACATAGAGTATGCTGACCCTAGGGGTTCTATGAGTTCAGTCATAGTGCATACACAGGTCAAACGGGTTAAAGAAAAAGTTTACAGTTTTATGTTTTAAAGTTTATGCTTATGTTGGATCATGTTTGGGATTATACCAGCTGTACAGGATGCATAGTAGGCTTGCTACGGGTCCCGGCGGCCTTATGCCGATCTGGATCCTAGCGCCGGTAGCGGTCCGGATTTTCGGGTCGTTACAATAGCCATAACTCTTCTAACCCATAAATCTGTAAAGCCAACTTCATAAACATAGCTTCCAAAAAGAACCATTATGTTCTATCTTAGGCCTTACTCATATCAATTTTGAGAGCCATAATTGCTTCACGACCTTGTGTCTGTTAGGAAACCCAGAGATTTACTGCAACCCAAACACGCAGCAAAAAAATTAAAATCTCTGTTTCCTTCCCGGGATCTGTGTGCTTCATTTATTTCGAAGAGAATGATACGAGACTAACCTGTTAGACTCGACAATAAGATACTATTGCGGATTGATGGTGCTGCTTTTTCAACGAACACCCTCTATGGTATCCACACGAACATCTTCTATCCCACTAGAGTGCTAGCTCTCTCAAGATAGATAAACTATGTGCTCCCAATCTGCAACTCAAAACGAATTTCCCAAAAACGTTACTTCCACTTCGCAGAAACGGTTTTTATTCATTTTTAGTCTTATATTTTCCCACAACTTTTTCGTGAAAGAGTTGTGTTCATAACCAACCATCACAATCCCGCAGATACTCAAATATCTTATGTGATAGAGTCCTTTATCTGTAACAGTTAAAGACAGACTGTAGATTATTTTAAATATTATTATTTTATAATAATAAATAACTAATATTAATAATAATAACACATTATTATTATTAATTATATTAATGGGATTTGGGCTTTTAGTCCATTAATATGACATATCACATCAACAACGTTCTTTTGTGTGTGACCCAATAGGCTCACATTAATTGGCAATAGGCCTAGTCCCACAAGACTCATAAATCATAAGCGGCTTCTAACAAGACATTATGACTACCCAATTAATATGAAGATCGATAGTCCGATAAAGCCTAATAAATAGAATATATATTAATCCATTTGTCACACGATATCTAGTTTGAACATAAGTTATGATCAATGTCAAACTTATAATGTTCAAACTTATGATTTCTTGATCTCTAAGTAGACTGATAAATTCAAATGATATTGATCACACTATCAATTCATTTGAGCACGGCCATACATTTCTCAGTCTCACTTATCGATGGGCTCAGAAGATATCTCTCTCAAAGAGAAGGATAAATTCTATCTTGATTGTTCAGTATCCTCTACATAATTTCTGTCATGCTCAATCATAACCTTTATGATTGTCCGATTAAAGATAATGTTTGGTTATGTCAAAACATAACAGTCCTTATATTGGAAACTATGACAATCTCAAGTCAAAGGATTAAGACATAACTACTTTGAGATTCACTTATAACAATAATCCATGTAGTGACTTCAGTGCGGGTCCATCCAATACTTTGTTCTCCAACAAGTATCTATGATTATTTAATGATATCAACATATACATAATCATCTCATGATTATCAATAAATAATCATACTAGTTATATTTTATTATTATCAGCATAATAATAAGTAATCAGGGATGTTAATCATTATTATGTAACATGCAAACAAATAATAATAATAGTAAAAGTCTCTTTTATTAATAACCAAAACAACATAAAAAAAGATTCAAGATAATGGCCTAGGGCAAATACACTAACAGTGTCTTCCATTTGATAATATGAAAAAGCTCAAATGGCATAATTATATTGTCTGTAATCATTCTTTCAGGAATAAACGCACTTTGCAAATCATCAACAACCTCTGGTAAGACATTCTTCAACCTATTCGTAACCATTTTGCACACCACTCTATTAGCCACGTTACACAATGATATAGGCCAAAGATCAACTACAAACTCAGAATTCTGTTTTTTTGGAATAAGAACAATATTTGTTCTATTCCCACCTAGCATTTTGACATTCTCATTAAAACACTGCAAACATGCTCGACACAAATCATTCCCCACAATACTCCAAAAGCTTTGAAAAAAGCTCGGATTAAAGCCATCAAGATCTTGACTTTTATCTGGATACACAGAAAATTAAGCTTTTTTTTTACCTCATCCTTCGTATAAGGAGAGAGTAAATGAGTATTTTGTTCATTCAATACTACTGGTTTCCCACAATCAATTATTGGTTGTACATAACTAAGAGATGAGTGAAATAAAGCCAAAAAATAATCCACTATGAGCTGTGGCAAACCCGAATTCTAATCAACAAAACTACCATCTGCATCTTTAAGCTTACTCAAACTCTTCTTTTTAAGTCGGTAGACGCAATACGGTGAAAATACTTAGTATTTGCACCACCACCAATAATCTAATTATGCTTTGATCTTTGTTGTCAAAACATCTCCTGTTGCTTTAACAGATTAGCGTACATCTCCTCTACCCGCTTAAGCTCATGCGAAATTGGCCTCAAAGCATTCTGCCTCAACCATGTTAAATTCTGTTTACATTCCTTCAGATTCTACTTGAACTCTTTATGAAAATTCAAAGACCACCTCTTGAGTTCCTCAGCTGTACATTCAATTTTTGCCTAAAATCCTTTCGTAGAACACCAAACTTCATGTACCACATCTTTACAATCAACTTCCCTTGTCCAAACATTTTGAAAAAAAAAATAATCTTAGAGCAAATTGAATTTGATCAACCCCTAGAGAGATAAGAAGAGGGGAATGATCTTATTCCAATGATTTAATAACTATTACTATGACATTGACAAACATATCAGACCACGACATGGTTGCTACTGCTCGATTAAGCCTTTCACACACCAAATCTCCACCTTCTCTACTATTTGTCCATATGAATAAACTGTCTGTCCAACCCAAATTTACCAAATTACAATCCAACAGAACATTTCGAAAACCCTCCAAATACCAATTACGTTGAGGATGCTGACTTTGCTTTTCATTCGCATACAATACATCATTAAAATTGTCGACAACCATCTGTAAGACCCCGCTCGTTCAGGCATCAGAATTCCTACCGTCCGGTGGAGTTTCGGATGTCGGATCCTTTTTGAGGGGTATAGCAAGGGTTAAGGAAATGTTTTCTAAAATGGTTTTAAGTGTTTTATAGTTGTAAAAGAAATGTTTTGAGTTTTGAAGAGAATAGACCAAGGAGGCTTTTGCCAGGTTCGGCCGCCGAAGGTGAAGTTCGGCCGCCGAACATGGAAAGGCTTCGGGAGCGCCTTTGGCCTCCGAAAGTCTTGTTTGAACGAGCCAAGGTTCGGCCGCCGAAAGTCAAGTTCGGCCGCCGAACATGCATGAGTTTAGGGGGCACGTTTGGCTGCCGAAGGTCTTTGACCAGGCCACCTATAAAGGGCCCTCAGATCGGAAATGGTCGAGTTTTCTCCCCATTCCCGAGCTCAGGTGAGTTTTTGCCTTCCTTTGGTCGTTTTCATGCTTTCTCTACCTATCCCTCAAGTTTTCATGAGTTTTACGTTTGTTTTGAAGAGTTTTAAGCTTAGATCGAAGTTTTGGGAACTTGGAGCTTTTGGAGCTTGGATTCTCCACACCTCCGAGTTAGAGATCACGCAACCCTCGATCTTCAAGAGGTAAGGATAGATCTTGGTTTTCCCTTATGGTTTAATGAAGTTTTAAATAGGTTTTATGAAGTTTTAATGTTTATGTATGGGTAGTTATGCATGTTTAGGCTTTTGTGGGTTTATGCCCAATGTATGTTATGTGGTGTTGTGTTGGTAGGTTTAAGCTAGTTTCTTTGCTCCTTTATGCTTGTGGGAGTGTATATACATGTTTGGGAGAGAGTATGTGAGGTTGAGGTTGGTTTTGGGGGGTTGGGAGGCTGGTATGCTCGAGAGGCTAAGTTCTGATGAACTCAGGTTCGGCCGCCGAACCTGCCTGTGGATGCATGGTTTGGCCGCCTAACCTTGCCCCCGAAAGTTGAGTGTTGGCTCGAAAGCAGACTTTCGGCCGCCGAAGGTAATGTTCGGCCGCCGAAAGAGCCTGACTTTCGGATCTGGAGAGAGGGTTCGGCCGCCGAAGGTGCCGCTGAACCTGCCTGACTTTCGTCTCTGTCTGGGACTTTCGGCCGCCGAAAGTGCCGCCGAAAGTGCCCTGTCCAGCCTTTTCATGAGTATGTTCTATGCATGTTTTGAGGATATTTTATGGGGGTTTTTGGGGAGATGTTTATGTCTATGTTAGAGTTGTTTGGTACCTCATGTGAGTCCATCTGTGTAGGATCGGACCTGAGACATCGAGGTGTCTAGCTTCAGTGCTAGTTGGCCCAGTAGAGTTAGCTGAGCAGTGGCTTCAGGTGAGTAGAACTAACTATGCATGTTTTTAAAGTTAAAGTGTAAAGGTAATGACAGTATGAGCATGAGACACGCATCATGATGCCATGTGATACCAGGTTGTATTGCATTAGAGATCACGAGAATGTTGCATTGCATTGCATTATTATTATTGTTGATGGGATGGACCAAGGCGATCCCAGTAGCCCGCGACCTGTTATGCCTAGATAAGAACTGTGAGAGCCTCGCAGTAGGGGCCGGGCACTAGAGTATGTAGTGCTTTTGAGAGCTCCTCAGGGAGCCGGGCACCGACAGAGGGAGTTCTGGGGTCATGTCTAATCCGAGATGTGATATGTTTGTGCTGTGACGCATTCCACGAGAGCATGTAATGAATGAATGAACTATTTTATCTGTTTCTACTCACTGGGCTCTTGTAGCTCATCCCTTTCCCTTAACCCCAGTTTTGCAGGGCCAGAGCTAAGTTAAGCCAGAGTAAGTCCGAGTAAGCTATGGGGAAAGCAGAGTTTAAGCATGGGTTGCCGTGTTTTGATGTAATAGTATAGCTTAGTTTATGTAAAGGAAAAAGCATGTATTTGTTAAGTAAGCTGGATATAAAGAGATGTTATGTTTTGTATGCTTGAATAGTATAGTAGTGGACATGATGTATATAAAGGATATGATATGATGATGTATGTAAAGAGTTAATGAAAAGCTAGAGGATGGAAAGTATAGTATGTCATGTGATGTATAGAGTTGTGCTTGACCCTAGAGTTGGTTGATCCCTTGGTTTACATGATCTTAAGAAAATGTCTTGATGTTAAAGAGTTAAAGGTTTTCATGATGTGAAATGTTTTAATGTTATGAGATTTGAATGGCCGTGAGGGAAGAAAGGGTTTCAATCCCTTGACCCAAAGCGGACATGGTTTTAAAGCTAGCTTGATGACCCATCTGGTATGAGGTTCTATGTTTTCATGCATAGGTCAAGCGGAGGTAAGGAAAACAAGTTTAAAGGTTTTTCTCAAACAAAAGCTTAAGTTTTCAAGAAAAGTTTGATCATGTATGGGATTAGACCATAAGTTTAGCATGTCTTGTGGCTTGCTACGGGTTCCGGCGGCCTTAAGTCGATCTGGATCCTAGCGCCGGTGGCGGTCCGAAGATGCGGGCTGTTACAGTTGGTATCAGAGCATAGGGCCTCAAGAGTACGGTGTTTTGAGCAAGGATGCTCAGGGATGAAGGTATCCCACATCGGAAAGAGGTTGCTTTAGATGGGCTGTAACGACCCGGAAACCGGACCGCTACCGGCGCTAGGATTCAGGTCGGCTTAAGGCCGCCGGAACCCGTAGCAAGCCAAACATACATAAAGATTTAAAACTTTTCTTTCATTCAAACATTTCTTTACCCAGCCTAGCCTGTGCATGCATAAACATAACATAAACCCCTCATTGGAGTCCTCAACAAATACTCCAATGGGGTACATAACATATAGCAGGCTTGGGTTACATAAACATCATAAAACATTTATCTCATGTATTTAAGGGATTACAACAGACTCTAGTCAAGCACACTATAAAACTTACATTACATTACATAACATACTTTTACATTATGAATAAACCATGTCCACAGCTATGCTATTACATAATCCTCCTCTTACTCTTCTGACTTCTCTATCTACACGGTACCTGCAAGACTGGGGTTAGGGGAGAGGGGTGAGCTAAAAAGCCCAGTGAGCAAAAAGTAAAAACATGATATTAATTCCTCCATTTTTAGGTATTTTATTCTCCATTTTAAAATTAGCATTTGCTTTAATTCCACACTTTTTAGGTATATTATTATTCATTTTATTAATAACATTAAATAACATAACTTTTACTTTACATGCTTTCATGAAATGCAACACATCACATTTAATCACATAAAGGATGGTATTGTCACCATTAGTCCTCACATCTCCAAGTGCCAGGGGCGTAGAATGGGCCTCGCTGGTCTTTCTCTTACATAACATACATAACATAACATTCCAAAGTGCCAGGGGCGTAGAATGGGCCTCGCTGGTCTTTCTCTTACATAGTGCCAGGGGCGTAGAATGGGCCTCACTGGTCTTCCATAACATATCATCATAACATAACATTAGAGGACTATGGATCACCCAATAACCATCCACATCAACATCAAATTATGCAATGCAACATATTCGTGAATTTCTAAAGCAAACATCCTGAAACATCGCATGGCATTAATGATGCATGAGTATGCTATCAGATTCATTCATTTGTTCATTTATTCATTACTTAAAAACTTAGGGAAATAATCCCACTCACCTGGTGACCGAAGCTTTAACGACGGACTCTGAAAGACTATCTCACAACCGGGGGTCTCGGGTCCTCGGGTCCGAACCTACACAGGTGGACTCAAATGAGGCACCAAACAACAAGAACATAACTCTAAACATACCCCCAAAAACCTCCTAAAAACACCTCAAAACATCCCTAGAAAACATGCAAGAAAAGGCTGGGAAGGGCACTTTCGGCGGCACCTTCGGCGGCCGAAAGTCCTTCCAGAGCCGAAAGTCAGGCAGGTTCGGCGGCACCTTCGGCGGCCGAAACTCCCAGACAGAGACGAAACTCATGCATGTTCGGCGGCACCTTCGGCGGCCGAAAGTCTCGGACAGGGCCGAAACTCAAACTTTCGGGGGCAAGCTTCGGCAGCCTAAAGCTGCCTCCCAAGCTGGTTCGGCGGCCGAAAGTACCTTCGGCTGCCGAACCTGGTTTCTGCCAAAGGGCAGAAACTTGGTTCTTCATGCCCAAAACAACCCCCTACACAACCAATCATGCATAAACCTATTCTACAACAAGCATACTCAAGCATACAAGCTCCTAGGGGTCTCCAACAAGCTTAAACCCCAACTACAACACACAAGCAAGCCACATTGCACATAAACACACATTAAAACCATGGATTTTTCATACAAACCCATCAAGCCTACTCATGCATTTCTACCCCAAAAACTTGCATAAAACTTACTTAAAACACATATAGAACTAGAGATCGGCTCTTACCTCTTGAAGATCGAGAGAGAAACGATCCTAGCTCGAAGATGGGGAGATTCGAGTTCTTGAACCTCAAAGCTCCAAAACTTGCTTAAACTTTAAAACTCTTCAAAAACAAGAGGTAACTTGTTAGGATCTAAAGGATTTGAGGGAAAACACTTAAAATGACCATAGGAGGGCTAAAGCTTACCGTCGGCCGAAATGGGAGAGAAAACCTCGCCTGTTTCGGTCACGGGGTCTCTTATAGGGCTGGTTCTGCCACCTTTCGGCGGCCTAACGTGCCCCCACATCTCATGCATGTTCGGCGGCCGAACATGAGGTTCGGCGGCCGAACCTTGAGTCTTTCAAACAAGGCTTTCGGAGGCCTAAAGCGCTCCCAAAACCCCACCATGTTCGGCGGCCGATCCTCACTTTCGGCGGCCGAACCTGGCAAAGCCTCCTTTGGTCTTTTTCATTCAAAACTCAATTTCCTTTTTGCTTAAAAACATAAAATACATTAAAAACATTTTATAAAACATGGTTTTACCCTTCTAGAGGTTTCCGACATCCGAGATTCCACCGGACGGTAGGAATTCCGATACCGGAGTCTAGCCGGGTATTACATTCTTCCCCCCTTAAGAACATTCGTCCCCGAATGTTCACCAAACAACACATAACATGGCAAACATATAACATACATACTAAGCACATCGACACATAGGGATCTAACCTTAAAAGAGCTGAGGGTACTGCTGGAGCATAGACTCCCGTGTCTCCCAAGTGCATTCTTCCAAGTTGTGGTGGTTCCACAGGACTTTCACCATTGGGATTTCCTTGTTTCTTAATTTTCTGATCTGCGTGTCTATGATCCGTACTGGCAGTTCAACATAGGTGAGATCCTCTTGGACCTCCACATCAGGTTCACTAAGAACCTTGCTCGGATCTGACACAAACTTCCTCAACATCGAAACATGGAAAACCGGATGGATTCTTGCCATTGATGCAGGTAAATCTAGCTTGTACGACACATTCCCAATCTTTTGCAAGATTTCAAAGGGTCCGATGTATCGTGGGGCTAGTTTACCTTTCTTCCCGAAGCGAACCACTCCCTTCATTGGAGATACCTTAAGCAATACCAGATCCCCCTCCTGAAACTCTAACTGCCTTCTGCGGATGTCTGCATAACTCTTCTGTCTGCTTGCGGCAGTCTTGATTCTTTCTCTGATTATGGGTACCACCCTGCTGGTAATCTCTACTAGCTCAGGCCCTGCCAAGGCCTTCTCTCCAACTTCCTCCCAGCAAACAGGTGATCTGCACTTCCTTCCGTACAAAACTTCATATGGAGCCATCCCGATGCTAGCATGATGGCTGTTATTGTAGGCAAACTCCACCAAAGGTAGATGCTGCCGCCAAGAACCGCCAAAGTCCAGCACACACATTCTGAGCATATCCTCGATAATCTGGATGGTCCTTTCTGACTGTCCATCAGTCTGGGGGTGGAAGGCAGTACTAAAATCCAACCTAGTACCCATGGCATTCTGCAGACTCCGCCAAAACCTGGAGGTGAACTGGGGCCCTCTATCTGACACTATCGAAACGGGAACCCCATGCAGCCTGACGATCTCGTCCACATACACCTGTGCCAACTTGTCCACAGAATAGCCACTCCTGACAGGAATGAAGTGAGCAGATTTGGTGAGTCTGTCCACAATCACCCATATGGAGTCCACTCTGTTGGACGTCGCCGGTAACCCTACTACGAAGTCCATAGCTATATTTTCCCATTTCCATTCTGGAATAGGTAGCGGGTTAAGCATTCCAGCTGGCTTCTGATGTTCCAGCTTCACCCTCTGACACACTTCGCAGGCTGACACGAACTGTGCCACTTCTTTCTTCATTGCTGGCCACCAATAAACTTTCTTCAAATCTTGATACATCTTGGTGGCTCCGGGGTGAATGCTGTATCTTGCATTATGAGCCTCTCTCATAATGTCTCCTTTTTGCCCTATGTCGTCTGGTACACATAATCGACTCCCATAGCGGAGGATCCCCTTACTGTCGAATCTGAACTCACTATCATTGCCTGACTGAACAGTCCTGGCAATCTTCACTAACTCGGGGTCCTCATGCTGTTTCTGAGCAACTTGCTCAAGGAACACGGGTGTCACTTTCATCTGAGCCAACAAGGCACCTGTACCCGACAACTCTAACTGTAGCCCTTCTTCGATGAGCTTGTAGAACTCCTTTACTACTGGTCTTCGTTCTGCTGTGATGTGGGATAGACTGCCGAGTGATTTCCGGCTTAAGGCATCAGCTACTACATTAGCCTTACCCGGATGATACTGGATTTTGCAATCGTAGTCACTGAGCAGTTCTACCCATCTTCTTTGTCTCAAATTCAAATCTCTTTGACTCAGGATGTGCTGCAGGCTCTTATGATCTGTAAAGATCTCACATTTTACCCCATAGAGGTAGTGCCTCCACATCTTGAGTGCAAAGATTACTGCTGCCATCTCAAGGTCATGTGTGGGGTAATTCAACTCATGCTTCTTCAGCTGCCTAGAAGCATAAGCAATCACCTTCTCGTTCTGCATCAGTACACAACCCAGTCCCACACGGGATGCATCACAAAAGACTGTAAAGTCCTCATCACTAGATGGCAGAGCTAAAACTGGTGCTGAAGTCAACCTCTTCTTAAGCTCTTCAAAACTCTCTTCGCACTGGTCGGTCCACAGAAATTTCTGATTCTTCCTGGTTAACCTGGTCAGAGGAGCTGCTATCTTTGAGAAGTCCTGAACGAACCTCCTGTAGTAACCAGCCAAACCCAAGAAACTTCTAATCTCTGTCACTGAAGTGGGTCTAGGCCAGTTAGCCACAGTTTCTGTCTTCTTGGGGTCCACCTCAATACCATTCTCTGACACTACATGCCCCAAGAACGAAATGCTCCTCAGCCAGAACTCACATTTAGAGAATTTGGCATACAAGCCATGTTCCCTCAAAGTCTGCAAGACCAACCGCAGATGATGGGCATGCTCTTCTGCATTCCTGGAATACACTAAGATATCATCTATGAAGACAATAACGAAGTGATCCAGGTATTGGCTAAATACTCTATTCATGAGGTCCATGAATGCTGCAGGGGCGTTTGTTAACCCGAACGGCATCACTAGGAACTCATAGTGCCCATATCTGGTCCTGAAAGCTGTCTTTGGCACGTCCTCATCTCTGATCCTCAGCTGATGGTACCCAGATCTCAGATCTATTTTGGAGAAACAACCTGCTCCTGCTAGCTGGTCGAATAGATCATCGATCCTAGGCAACGGGTACTTGTTCTTGGTAGTGACCTTGTTCAACTGTCTGTAGTCGATACAAAGCCTAAGGGATCCATCCTTCTTTTTCACGAACAACACTGGAGCACCCCAAGGTGAGGTACTCGGTCGGATGAAACCCCTATCTACCAGCTCTTGCAACTGTTCTTTAAGCTCCTTCAGCTCTGCTGGCGCCATCCTGTAGGGAGGGATAGAGATCGATCTGGTTCCTGGCATCAATTCTATTTCGAACTCTATCTCCCTAGGAGGCGGTAAACCTGGCAGTTCGTCTGGGAATACATCTAAGAACTCTCTAACCACAGGCACTGAGGCGGGCTCTCTGACATCTCTGTCTAGCTCTCTCACATGAGCTAGATAACCCTGACAACCCCTCCTGAGCAGCCTACGAGCCTGTAGGGCTGATATCAAACCTCTAGGTGTACTCCCCCTGTCTCCTCTAAAGACAACCTCTGACCCATCCTGACATCTGAACTTAACTACCTTGTCTCTGCAATCCAAGGTAGCACCATGGGTAGATAGCCAATCCATCCCTAGAATGACGTCAAAATCTGTCAAGTCTAGAACCACAAGGTCGGCGGATAGGCATCTTCCCTCTATGAAAACTGGACTGTACTGGCAGACTGACTCTGCCACTGACGGGTCACACTTGGGTCCACTAACCCATAGGGGACACTCTAACCCAGAGACCATCAAACCCAACCTCTCGACCGCTCTCGGAGAAACAAAAGAATGGGATGCACCCGGGTCCATTAAGGCATAAGCATCTGAACAACCAATGATGATATTACCTGACACCACGGTGTTGGATGCGTTTGCCTCCTGCTGTGTCATAGTGAAGATCCGTGCTGGAGCTGACGGACCTTCCCCTCTGTAAGCTGATGAAGAAGAGGCTGACCCTCTCCCTCGGCCTCTGCCACTGGCCTGTGTTGCGGCTGAAGCTGCTGGCTGTGCCACACTACCCGAAGTAGTCTGCTGGGGCCGTGCCATAGGAACTGCTCTAGGACACTCCATGGACATGTGTCCCTCCTGCCCACACCTGTAGCAGGCTGTTGTCCCAAAACGGCATACCCCTCTGTGTAGCTTACCACACCTTGCACATACTGCATTATCAGCACCAGAGCTTGAGCCACTTCCTAGTCCCAGACCTGACTTGATCTTGCTCCAGAACTTATTCTTCTTTGGTTTCTTAGTGGTACTGCTCCACTTCTTACTAGCTGAACTCAAGGATGAAGAATCTATCCTTCCCCCACCTGGGGTCTTAGAACCAGAAGGTTGTGCCACAGACTGCTTGACTTTTCCCTCTATTACGGCACTAGCCTCCATTCTCCTGGCCATGTCTATAATGGCATGGAAACTTTCTCTATCGGCTGACTGAATCAAAGAGGAATACCTGGAATTGAGCCTCATGGTATACCTCCTCG
Organism: Manihot esculenta; assembly: GCF_001659605.2. Taxonomy (NCBI): domain Eukaryota; kingdom Viridiplantae; phylum Streptophyta; class Magnoliopsida; order Malpighiales; family Euphorbiaceae; genus Manihot; species Manihot esculenta. The sequence goes on from NC_035163.2 coordinate 4,283,719, forward strand.
ACTTCTTCGAATCTGTGTCCAGATGTTGCCCCGCAAACGGCAACAACTCTAAGAATCTATCGGTGTACTCATCGACACCCATCTCATCTGTCTGTTTCAGCTGTTCAAACTCAATCATCTTCAGCTCCTTTGAACTGTCAGGGAAAGCCCATCCTGCGAACTCATTCGCAAACTCCTCCCATGAAAGACTGTCCACCCTTGGTTTCACATAGCCCTTGAACCACTCACGGGCCTTTTTGCATTTCAGGGTGAAACCAGCCATCTGAATGGCTCTACTATCATCAGCCCCTATCTCATCTGTAATTGTTTTGACCTTCTCCAGGTACACAAACGGATCATCACCGGTATCAAACTGGGGAGCACCCAACTTCATATAGTCGGTCATCTTGGCCTTGCTCCCTCCAGATGAGGTAGGTTGAGGTCTTTGGGTTTCTGGAACTGTGGGTTCTGCTGGTGGTGGAGGTGCGACATCCCCTGGGATAGGGTTTGCCGTGCCTGGATGGAAGGATGGAGGTGGGTACATAGGGTACTGTGGATACTGTGGGTAGAAAGGTGGATATGGCATGTGAGAAGGGTAAGGATTAAAACTGGGGTAATCCGATGTACTTCCCATCGAATACCCGGGGTATAGTGAAAAAGGTGGGTACTGGGGTGGTGGAACAAACCCCGAGGCCTGAGTGCCTCCCTGTGACTCACCCATGCCTTCTTCTGGCATGTTTACACCAAGGTTACCATCCCTCCTCTGATCCACATCCATCTCTACTTCTTCATCAACTGACATCCTTTCTTGAACTGTACCCCTTACTGATCTGCTTCTACCCAGATCCAAAGACCTTCTAGGGTCTCTCACTGCTCTGTCTCTGTTGGACCTGCTTGACATTGCCCTTGGCAATGCTGGAGGACGGGCGCTCGTGCCCTCATCCTCCGGTGGTACTCTAGTCAATCTAGCTGATCGACGAGTTCCTCGCATTCTGTTTACTGAAAAACAGCACAGATAACAAAACATTAGCATCAAATGGTTCATGTGGAAACACATGAACCCACATCATATACACATCATATTCATAGCATATATCATGGCATACATACTTTCATTCTAGACAGGACTCTACATCCTATCCTAGTGGACATGATTTTCTATTGTGCTTGACATTCTATCACATCTATGAGCCCGACACTCTAGGTCCGACCATATGAACCTAGGGCTCTGATACCATTCTGTAACGACCCGGAAACCGGACCGCTACCGGCGCTAGGATTCAGGTCGGCTTAAGGCCGCCGGAACCCGTAGCAAGCCAAACATACATAAAGATTTAAAACTTTTCTTTCATTCAAACATTTCTTTACCCAGCCTAGCCTGTGCATGCATAAACATAACATAAACCCCTCATTGGAGTCCTCAACAAATACTCCAATGGGGTACATAACATATAGCAGGCTTGGGTTACATAAACATCATAAAACATTTATCTCATGTATTTAAGGGATTACAACAGACTCTAGTCAAGCACACTATAAAACTTACATTACATTACATAACATACTTTTACATTATGAATAAACCATGTCCACAGCTATGCTATTACATAATCCTCCTCTTACTCTTCTGACTTCTCTATCTACACGGTACCTGCAAGACTGGGGTTAGGGGAGAGGGGTGAGCTAAAAAGCCCAGTGAGCAAAAAGTAAAAACATGATATTAATTCCTCCATTTTTAGGTATTTTATTCTCCATTTTTAAAATTAGCATTTGCTTTAATTCCACACTTTTTAGGTATATTATTATTCATTTTATTAATAACATTAAATAACATAACTTTTACTTTACATGCTTTCATGAAATGCAACACATCACATTTAATCACATAAAGGATGGTATTGTCACCATTAGTCCTCACATCTCCAAGTGCCAGGGGCGTAGAATGGGCCTCGCTGGTCTTTCTCTTACATAACATACATAACATAACATTCCAAAGTGCCAGGGGCGTAGAATGGGCCTCGCTGGTCTTTCTCTTACATAGTGCCAGGGGCGTAGAATGGGCCTCACTGGTCTTCCATAACATATCATCATAACATAACATTAGAGGACTATGGATCACCCAATAACCATCCACATCAACATCAAATTATGCAATGCAACATATTCGTGAATTTCTAAAGCAAACATCCTGAAACATCGCATGGCATTAATGATGCATGAGTATGCTATCAGATTCATTCATTTGTTCATTTATTCATTACTTAAAAACTTAGGGAAATAATCCCACTCACCTGGTGACCGAAGCTTTAACGACGGACTCTGAAAGACTATCTCACAACCGGGGGTCTCGGGTCCTCGGGTCCGAACCTACACAGGTGGACTCAAATGAGGCACCAAACAACAAGAACATAACTCTAAACATACCCCCAAAAACCTCCTAAAAACACCTCAAAACATCCCTAGAAAACATGCAAGAAAAGGCTGGGAAGGGCACTTTCGGCGGCACCTTCGGCGGCCGAAAGTCCTTACAGAGCCGAAAGTCAGGCAGGTTCGGCGGCACCTTCGGCGGCCGAAACTCCCAGACAGAGACGAAACTCATGCATGTTCGGCGGCACCTTCGGCGGCCGAAAGTCTCGGACAGGGCCGAAACTCAAACTTTCGGGGGCAAGCTTCGGCAGCCTAAAGCTGCCTCCCAAGCTGGTTCGGCGGCCGAAAGTACCTTCGGCTGCCGAACCTGGTTTCTGCCAAAGGGCAGAAACTTGGTTCTTCATGCCCAAAACAACCCCCTACACAACCAATCATGCATAAACCTATTCTACAACAAGCATACTCAAGCATACAAGCTCCTAGGGGTCTCCAACAAGCTTAAACCCCAACTACAACACACAAGCAAGCCACATTGCACATAAACACACATTAAAACCATGGATTTTTCATACAAACCCATCAAGCCTACTCATGCATTTCTACCCCAAAAACTTGCATAAAACTTACTTAAAACACATATAGAACTAGAGATCGGCTCTTACCTCTTGAAGATCGAGAGAGAAACGATCCTAGCTCGAAGATGGGGAGATTCGAGTTCTTGAACCTCAAAGCTCCAAAACTTGCTTAAACTTTAAAACTCTTCAAAAACAAGAGGTAACTTGTTAGGATCTAAAGGATTTGAGGGAAAACACTTAAAATGACCATAGGAGGGCTAAAGCTTACCGTCGGCCGAAATGGGAGAGAAAACCTCGCCTGTTTCGGTCACGGGGTCTCTTATAGGGCTGGTTCTGCCACCTTTCGGCGGCCTAACGTGCCCCCACATCTCATGCATGTTCGGCGGCCGAACATGAGGTTCGGCGGCCGAACCTTGAGTCTTTCAAACAAGGCTTTCGGAGGCCTAAAGCGCTCCCAAAACCCCACCATGTTCGGCGGCCGATCCTCACTTTCGGCGGCCGAACCTGGCAAAGCCTCCTTTGGTCTTTTTCATTCAAAACTCAATTTCCTTTTTGCTTAAAAACATAAAATACATTAAAAACATTTTATAAAACATGGTTTTACCCTTCTAGAGGTTTCCGACATCCGAGATTCCACCGGACGGTAGGAATTCCGATACCGGAGTCTAGCCGGGTATTACATGGGCAAGCACAATAAGAAAGATCGAGAGAAAGCTCATGTCCATTAGGATAGGATGAGGAGTCCTGTCTTGCTTGATGATGTGTAATGCCATGTATGATGCATGTGCATTTGTGTTTGTATTATGGATGTTGATGGTCCCTTAGCTGCGAGATGGCATGATATGTATGAGATGAGCCGAGCGACCAGGAGTGGCCCTTGGCACAGTTGGTCATGGCATGTTCTGCTATGTTGTAGGTTGTAGGTGACAAGCTCATCCATGATATGTGCTTCATGAGGGGTCATGTGTTTGTCACATGGACCATATGATACGATGCATGCTATGTGTTTTAGAGTTCATGTGTTTGCTACATGGACCCTATGTGAGGCTGCTTTCATGTGCTTTGTGTGTTTGACATGGATCACATGGTGTGAAGTTGATGTATGCTTGTGTGCCTGTTGTGTTTCAGAAGAGAGAAGATGCAAGGTGCTAGTCGATCTATGGAGTCAGATCCGTCTGAGTGGGAAGGTACAGAGACCTTTCCTCCCGTTCTGCCAGGAGTACAGTCAAGTAGAGTTGGCAGTGGGGAAATATCAAGAGACCCTGGAAGGTCTGTTGATGCCAGCAGAGAAGAGAAGATGGAGGTGCAGAGGAGGGATGTAGGTCTGCAAGTGGATATGGATGAAGAAAATATGGAAAAGTCTAAGGATTCTAAGAGTTCAAGTTCAGGGGAAGTTGATCCCTCCATGCTGAGTACAGCCGCCAAGAGAGGTAGAAGGGGGAGAAGAACCCCTAGGCAATGGGGCAGGACTAGGAAGGGTAGGTTGTGGAAGAGGTTTAGGCTAGAGGCTGAAGATGGTTCGAGTTCTGGTCGAAGCACTACAAGATGCATGAGGTGTGGGAGGCCACACAAAGGAGTTTGTCTGGCGGGGACTACGGCATGTTTTAGGTGCGGACAAGAAGGGCACTTCGCACGTGAGTGTCCTACTGCGCCCAGGATGGTACGGTCCCAGCGGTTGGCTCCAAGTAATGTGGCTCAGACCAGTGATCATAGAAGGGGAGCAGACACATCAAACACGGTGATGCTAGGTACGCTCACTTTTGACTGTTCTGATGTGTGTGTTGTTGTGAACCCTGGTGTGTTCCTTCTTCTGTTGTTGCTCTAGGAGCCTTTGAAAGGTTGAGTTGATAGCTTCTGGGTGTAGAGTGTTCTCTTTGAATCTAAGTATGATCCATCTGTGGCGGAGTCAGTCTGCCGGTTTAGTCCAGTATCAGGTGAGGGTAGATACCTTCCACCCGACCTTGAGGTCCGGGACTTAGTTGTCTGGATGTCATTCGGGGGATGGATTGGTTTCTCTACTCGTAGTGCTGGTGCTACCTTGGTCTGTTGAGACGAGGTAGTCAAGTTCAGAATGCAGGATGGGTCAGAGGTGGTCTTCAGAGGGGACAGTGTAGAAATGCCGAGAGGTTTGATGTCAGCCCGTTAGGCTCGTAGGGTGTGTAGAAGTGGTTGTTAGAGGGTTCTTGTTCAGGTTTGAAAGGTTAGTAGGCAGGTCAGGGAACCAGCCTTAGTGCCGTAGATAGCGCGAGTTTTAGAGATTCCAGGCTAGTGTCAGGTTTACCATCGGTCAGGGAGGTAGAGTTTGGTTTAGAAGTGGTATTTAGTACCAGAACTGTTTCTCTCTTTCCCCAGTATAGGAGGAGTGTAGGAGTAGTGGAGTGCTTGGTAGACAAGGGTTTTATTCGACCTAGTACCTCACCCTGGAACTCTCCAGTATTGTGCGGGAAAGGAAGGATGGATCCTTGAGCCTTTGTAGCGACTGTAAGCGGTTGTGCAGGGTTACTACCGGGAGTAGGTAATCTCTATCTTGGATCGATGATCTATGGATCAGCTGGCAAGAGTCGGTTGTTTTCCTAGATCTGAGATTCGGGTTCAGGTTGTTGAGCTTAGAGAAGAGGTTAGTATAAGAGTAGAGGGTAAGAGCAGCGAAGGAGGAAGAAGAGAAGGATCAGAGTATCGCAGCGGAAGCTGGTGGCGTTCTGTCGCAAGTTTGGGGTTTTATGTGTTTTTGTTTGAACATTCGGGGATGAATGTTCTGTAAGAGGGGAAGAATGTAAGACCCCGCTCGTTCAGGCATCGGAATTCCTACCGTCCGGTGGAGTTTCGGATGTCGGATCCTTTTTGAGGGGTATAGCAAGGGTTAAGGAAAGGTTTTCTAAAATGGTTTTAAGTGTTTTATAGTTGTAAAAGAAATGTTTTGAGTTTTGAAGAGAATAGACCAATGAGGCTTTTGCCAGGTTCGGCCGCCGAAGGTGAAGTTCGGCCGCCGAACATGGAAAGGCTTCGGGAGCGCCTTTGGCCTCCGAAAGTCTTGTTTGAACGAGCCAAGGTTCGGCCGCCGAAAGTCAAGTTCGGCCGCCGAACATGCATGAGTTTAGGGGGCACGTTAGGCTGCCGAAGGTCTTTGACCAGGCCACCTATAAAGGGCCCTCAGATCGGAAATGGGCGAGTTTTCTCCCCATTCCCGAGCTCAGGTGAGTTTTTGCCTTCCTTTGGTCGTTTTCATGCTTTCTCTACCCATCCCTCAAGTTTTCATGAGTTTTACGTTTGTTTTGAAGAGTTTTAAGCTTAGATCGAAGTTTTGGGAACTTGGAGCTTTTGGAGCTTGGATTCTCCACACCTCCGAGTTAGAGATCACGCAACCCTCGATCTTCAAGAGGTAAGGGTAGATCTTGGTTTTCCCTTATGGTTTAATGAAGTTTTAAATAGGTTTTATGAAGTTTTAATGTTTATGTATGGGTAGTTATGCATGTTTAGGCTTTTGTGGGTTTATGCCCAATGTATGTTATGTGGTGTTGTGTTGGTAGGTTTAAGCTAGTTTCTTTGCTCCTTTATGCTTATGGGAGTGTATATACATGTTTGGGAGAGAGTATGTGAGGTTGAGGTTGGTTTTGAGGGGTTGGGAGGCTGGTATGCTCGAGAGGCTGAGTTCTGATGAACTCAGGTTCGGCCACCGAAGGTAGTTTCGGCCGCCGAACCTGCCTGTGGATGCATGGTTTGGCCGCCTAACCTTGCCCCCGAAAGTTGAGTGTTGGCTCGAAAGCAGACTTTCGACCGCCGAAGGTAATGTTCGACCGCCGAAACAGCCTGACTTTCGGATCTGGAGAGAGGGTTCGGCCGCCGAAGGTGCCGCCGAACCTGCCTGACTTTCGTCTCTGTCTGGGACTTTCGGCTGCCGAAAGTGCCGCCGAAAGTGCCCTGTCCAGCCTTTTCATGAGTATGTTCTATGCATGTTTTGAGGATGTTTTAGGGGGGTTTTTGGGGAGATGTTTATGTCTATGTTAGAGTTGTTTGGTACCTCATGTGAGTCCATCTGTGTAGGATCGGACCTGAGACATCGAGGTGTCTAGCTTCAGTGCTAGTTGGCCCAGTAGAGTTAGCTGAGCAGTGGCTTCAGGTGAGTAGAACTAACTATGCATGTTTTTAAAGTTAAAGTGTAAAGGTAATGACAGTATGAGCATGAGACACGCATCATGATGCCATGTGATACCAGGTTGTATTGCATTAGAGATCACGAGAATGTTGCATTGCATTGCATTATTATTATTGTTGATGGGATGGACCAAGGCGATCCCAGTAGCCCGCGACCTGTTATGCCTAGATAAGACCTGTGAGAGCCTCGCAGTAGGGGCCGGGCACTAGAGTATGTAGTGCTTTTGAGAGCTCCTCAGGGAGCCGGGCACCGACAGAGGGAGTTCTGGGGTCATGTCTAATCCGAGATGTGATATGTTTGTGCTGTGACGCATTCCACGAGAGCATGTAATGAATGAATGAACTGTTTTATCTGTTTCTACTCACTGGGCTCTTGTAGCTCAACCCTTTCCCTTAACCCCAGTTTTGCAGGGCCAGAGCTAAGTTAAGCCAGAGTAAGTCCGAGTAAGCTATGGGGAAAGCAGAGTTTAAGCATGGGTTGCCGTGTTTTGATGTAATAGTATAGCTTAGTTTATGTAAAGGAAAAAGCATGTATTTGTTAAGTAAGCTGGATATAAAGAGATGTTATGTTTTGTATGCTTGAATAGTATAGTAGTGGACATGATGTATATAAAGGATATGATATGATGATGTATGTAAAGAGTTAATGAAAAGCTAGAGGATGGAAAGTATAATATGTCATATGATGTATAGAGTTGTGCTTGACCCTAGAGTTGGTTGATCCCTTGGTTTACATGATCTTAAGAAATTTGATGATACAGATGTTAGCCAACTCAACACATGTATATCCCCTATTGGGGCACTGATGAGATCCCACTGAGGGGTCAAGTTTATGACTATGGTTTAGTGCATGCACAGGTTGAGTTTGGTGTATGAGGAATGAATGAAAGAAAAGTTTAAATTTTTTTGTGTATGATTGTTGATCATGTATGGGATTAAACAGGTTTACAGGTTATATGTTAGGCTTGCTACGGGTCCCGGCGGTCTTAAGCCGATCTGGATCCTAGTGCCGGTAGCGGTCCGATTTTCGGGTCGTTACACCATCCAAGGGAGAGATGACTTACTACACAAGAAACTTAGCAACTCCCACAATCTTCTACGTAATGCTCTTCCAGAAAAGCCATAGAAGCCCGTTAACCTCCAACTCGACTCCCCTATACCTCCCACTTCAACATCAATATGCCTAGTAGAATAACTTATTAACTGAACTGATTGTATTTGCCTCCATAATAAAATAATACCTCGACTATGCCCCACAGGATCCACAACAAAAGACCCTATAAAACCCAACTGTTTTTCAATTTTGAAAACCTTTTCTTTTTTAATCATTGTCTCCATAAGGAAGACAAACTTGGGCTTTTCTCCTTTATTAAGTCAAGTAAGACCCTAACTGTCTGTGAGTTGCCCACTCCATGACAATTTCAGCTTAATGTCGTCATATATGTAGATGGGCCTGAGTACTAGAGCCCATCAATATGCCGTTTTTTAAACTGTCAACACCAGTTTCTGGATTTACCTCATCAAAAGCCACCCGTCTATTGCTTCTCTCTCCTCCTTATCCTCCATATCATTCGCAACCCTCCTTCTTTTTGAATTCCTAATAATTAGGGACTCCTCCTCATTCACATCTACATCAATCAATCTCTCCTTATCATTATCTCCAATACAAACATCTGCCCCCTTATCCTTTTCTAAATTTGAAATATGAATCTCCATTAGATTCGTAGAACCCGACCCAGAAGCGTTTCGATTACCCATTTTCATATTCGGGTTAAGCTCCGCCAACACCTCCCTTTCCATTTTCAGCCACCGTGATCCTAACTAAGTTGCCTTCCTTAGTTAGGCTCTCAAGTAATCACAATACAAAAATTTCTCCTATGGAATCTTATAAGGCAAATCAAACAACTTTGAACAAAAACGATCAGTATACCCTATAATGGCACAAAAGAAGCAAAACGTTGTCAACTTTTCATACTTAAAATCCACCTAAACCCAATCTAACTTCGACAATTTTATCTGCAACCTTCGGCTGAGCGGCTTTCGAAAATCTATAAGAACACAAACACACATGTACTCTTTTCAGAAACTAAAAACTCACCAATCTATTTCTTAGGATCAGAGACTAACAACTCACCAAGCTTACCTCCAATATCCTTTGGCACTCGATCAAAAAAATGTCCACTTGTGATATTATGCAACTACACCCACTTTTCTAAGCCAGTCAATTCCATCTCTCTTGGGTTCTTAAACCCTTAACATATCTATTTGTCACCGCTGATAGAATTTAATTTTTGAGCAACTAAAAATTAAATTACAATTTAAAATAAAATATTTTTTCAATCCATGTCGAGAGTCTTTTTCTTCTTGTTCTAAGTGACAAGTTTTTTTCATTATTTTAACATTCCTTCATCAAATCTATTCATTTTTCTTTCTATTGTATTTCTATTTCTATTATTTCTTTATTTCTTCTTTCTTTTTCTTTCTTTCATTATGGCTGATCATAATGGACTGTTGGTGGAGGTTATGGAGAGGTTCCGGCTCGAGGAGGAAGGAGATAAACTTGCATTTTAGGATAATTGTATTTTTCAAAATGAAAAATTTCTAACTCTATTCATTTAAAATAAAATCCAATGGGAAGCCCATAAATATTAAAGTATATTATAATAAAAAAAAAAACTGTAATCATAACTTTCATCCAACTTATCACTGTCATCCAACTTATCGTTTTACAACGAGGAAAGAACTAAATTTTAGAATAAATTATTATTAAATCTTTAAATTATTTAAAAAAATCATTAATTTATCTTTATTTTAAAATTATTTAGTTAAAATATTATTTTATTTTATAAAATTTAAAATTTTAATTTTCTTATTAAAATATCTGATAATCAACTTCAATGTTTATAATGTTTAATTTTTATAATTTTTATTATATATTACTCAGTTTTTATAATTTTAAATATTTATATTATTTAATTTATTTTATTAAAATTTATACTCAATTTTATTAAATTTATGACCATTGATATTCGAATCGCAATCAAACTCTTATACGAGAGTTAAGTCCAAAATTCACAGAGTTTACTATGCAAACTAACTCCTTAACGCGCAACAATTAAGCAGGTCGGACTGATCGGGATCCGACCTCATTTAAGAGAAACTCGGTGTATCTGACGTGATAAAAAAGTAGGGGAATAAATTCAGTTATACCACGATCCTATCAACACGAGCGCCGGAGTATAATTAAATCGCTACCTAATAATAGTGAAAAAGTAGATACATTCATGGCAATTATGCGTTATTAGAAAATAAAGAAAAAAGAAATAAAAAGAGAAAAGCGTGAACCATTCAAATTAAATTTACTCACTCGTATTAAAATCTTACCTTATTCTGGATCTCAAATTATCACCTATTATATATGTATTCCTCAAAAGCAAAGACCCATAAAAATATAAAATATATAACACAAAGACTATATAATTTATAATAATGAAATGATAAGAATCTTATATTAATTTATTTAAAATATTAGGATTTAAATTTAAAAAGATATTCGTGACGTTTATTGAAGGTCTAATTCAATTTATCAATATTTATAATAGTTTTAAAATAATAAATAATATTTTAATTGAATTTAATAATTATAAAAATAAATTAAAAAAATTAAAAATTATAAAATTTAATAATAATTCTCCCATAAATTTATTGGATATCTTTACTTATGAATGAGAATGAGAAAATTTGATTGTAATTGAAAATTTTAATCGAATTTTTTTAGTTGAATTTTCAGTTAATTTGAATTAGCTCAATTAGTAATTATTTTTATAAAGTTTATTTCAATTTTGTTCCATTTTTTTTTAAAAAAAATGGAAAAATGAATCGAAGAATTATCTCGTTAATGGAAAATTTTTCTTAATTTTATGGACTTCTGTATAATATAATATTTAATTTATAAAAAAAAAAACAATTATTTGAAAAAAAAAATGGCAAAATGGACCGAAAGGGCGAAATCTGTTGGGCTTGGTTCAATTGGCTGAGATGATTTTGGCACCTGGAAAATGTGGAAACGTTTTTTCTGCACTCGAAAGTACAGCATACGTACTCAGACTGTTACATGTCACGAAGTATAAAATATTTTGCATAAATTTCTTCTAAATATTATAAAAAATAAAATACTCATCATATAAAGAGATTAATTAATGTATCTTTTAAAATAGAGATTAATTGGTGAATTTTATTATATTATAGAAGTTAAGTAATAATTTTTTTAATAATATATAAGCCAACCATCTTATAACAAATTGGTATAAAATAAAAATTAAATATTTTTTTAACTTTTATGTAAAAAAAATTAAATAATTTTTAATAATATATAAGCCAATCATATATAAACCTTACATTTAGATCTCTAGTTATCAATTAATAAGGGTGAATTGAAATCAACAAAATTCAAGTTGAGATTTAAAGTAAGTACTTACAAAATGGAGGAGCATAATGAAATAATCTCGACTTGGCTCATGACTATGAGTCGCAGCTCAGCTAGGAAGTAGCAAATGTAAAATATTTTAGAATAATTTACAAATAAGTCCTTAAATTTTGACATAACTTACATATTAGTTCCTAACTTAAATTATGTCATTTTATAAGATTTTTTATAGCCGTTGAAAATTTTATTTTTGAAATTTTTTTACGTGATAGATTTGATATTTAAATTTAATATTAATTTTAATTATTATAATTTTATACAGATTTGATTATATTATTTTAAGATTTTTATAACAGTTTAGAACGATTATTTTTTTCACTATAAATAGCATCTATCGAAAAAAAAAATACTCCCATTTTCTCTATTTTATTTTTTTTATTATTTTTATTGGATTATAAATTAAAAATAAATTTTTATTATTTTAATTTTAAAAATTAAATTTTAGATTTTAAAGAATTATAAAATAAATTTTTAAAAACAGTGTTAATACGATTAATATCTTATTATTTTATTTTATTTTTTAATAAAATTTAAGGACGTCTTTGTTCTAAAAATTTAAATTAGGAACTGGATAATACAAAAAACCAGGGACTTAACATATAAATTATCCTTATTTTTAACACATCATCCAATTTAATCCTATATCAAGTGTAAAAAAAGGTTTTCAATTCAGAAAAAAACAAGGGTATTCTGAGAAAATTAAAAATATAATACTAATTTTCGTAACTTTTGATATCTAGAAGTATGTTTGCATGACTCTAAAATTAATTTAATAAAATAAATTTTTTAGGTTTTAAACTAATTTGGCATTAAAAATAAAAATTTTACGTCAAAAAGAAATAAGAAATGTTATAAAGATTAAAATGTTCCCAAGTTTCGATGTACCTATTTATTTAATTTAAATTTAATAAAAAAATAAATTAAAAACATAATAAAAATTTGATTTGTTTTTCATGCAAGTGGTGACTATGAGCCTCGATTACACTATCTACTTGTCCATTTTTTAAGCCGTGAACTCTTATGTGGCCAAATTCACTTCTATTAATATTAAAATATTTAAAAAATATATATTTTAAGATAATATATTATTAATTAATATTATTCATAAATAAAAAACATATACCTTCTTTAAAGAATGAATATACAAAGCTAGCTTTACTTGGATGTCACAGTAACAAGTGTAAACACCATCACCATTCACAGCTTTAAAGTTGTGTATACAGAAAGAACAACGAAGCACTTCCTTTTTCTCCTTTTCTTTTAACTAACACAATAATAATCAATATGACTCGATACCCATTAAAAAAATTTAATTTATTCGATATTTTTTATTGATTTATGATAATAACCTATTATTTTCGCGCAGCAACAAGACGCCACAGTTCTATTAGTAAAAAGCAATGCACAAGAGCAATGCCACAAGACTCGCAGACGAGGCAGACAAGCCAACTTGGGAAGTTGGCTAAACTAGACCGAATCAAATGAGACTTGATTACACTAATTATTTTTCATTGGATACTTAGACACCTAAACTTTTCAAACTCGTCCAATTTTACAAACATGAGATCTCTTAATAATTTCAGATTCTAAGAGAAATGACTAAATAACTCTCGTCCTTCTCAATCAAATAATGATTTGAAAATTGAAATGATTACCCATAAAACATCAGTTCCTTCTTATTATAAAGGATGTGATTCAGGCGATATTAATTTAATAATTAATGTATAAAACTGAATTTATATGAGATAGATGGATGGTGGACGCAAACCCAAAGTGAAGACTGTTAGTATCACTTTTGCATAAAAAGGCATGAAGATAAGTGGGTGAAGATGAGTTATTAACGAGAAGTAATAAAGAGAAAAGGAAAAATTAAGAATTGGATGGATGAAGATGGTGAGATTTAGCTTCATGGTCACATGTCCTCTAAGGTTGTTCACAAGTCTCCATAAGTATTTATCTTTGTCTTTGCCCTTTTTTGAAAATCAAAGGTTGACATTGAAGCCACAACAAAAAGCTATTTCACCTATCTTCTACCATCTTCACCTAAAATCACATACAATTTCTTTGATCTCTTTAATTTCTATCTCCACTTTTATGTACATGTCTATAATAATTAATTTTATTATTTGTATATATCTTTTTTTATATATTTAAAATTCTCATTTAAGTCGAATAATTTTCATGTTTCGCAAATTAAAAATTATAGGCTAACCCTATATATTACTTGAATATTTCAGTATACGAGTTTTAACTTTTTAGACATTAATTATATATAAAAATACATAAAAATATTTTTTTATATCTATCTTTGTGCATGTCAATTGCTAGAAAGTTAATATAAGCATGTATTTTCCTTACTAGGTTTATTTAGGCTTTAAATTTGCTAAGCATTCATGTGCGTAAGCAACATGTTGGAGATATAAAATTATTCTATAAACCTTTCACATAAAAACTTAAGTTTTGGGTATGATTAGTTTCTTGACAATAAAAAGAATCATTATTTACAAAATAGAGCTGAATAATGATGGAAAATTCTTCATAAAATCAGTTCCAACTAGCTTAGGATTAAGGTTTATTCGTTTGTGGACATGTTTGATTGCTATATTGTGGAAAAAAATGAGAGGAGAGAAAGAAAATAATTAACAAAATAACAAATTTTCTTTCGGCAAAGGAAAAGGAGAATATAATGGACGAATAATTCCATCTTCTTCTTCATCATGATCATATCAGTTTGTTTAATTTATTAAGGAGAAAGTGCTGACAGTTCAAACAATAGCCCATAACCTTGTAACTGAACTTACCCAATATTAAGATTAAAATATACAAACCAATACTAATTGCCTTCATAAAATAACAAACGAAAAACAAAATAAAAAAACCCAACTTGCAAAACCCCATACTAACCACTGAGATCAGACATCATCATATCAATGAGAACCCAGCAGCCATCATCATCACGGCTCCTGCCACCGCCACTTCCACCACCACCACTCCATCATAATTATTCATGCCCATGCACAGAAGCCATTGCTACAACAGCCAGCTTTTGAAGATTCAACTTAACAACAGTGTCTACAAACATCTTCGTATCCTCCCCAGTATTTCCTTCTGGTATATCAACTATATAAGACTCCAAAACAATTGTATAAATCTTTCCATCCTTACAAAACTCATTAACCGATGTTACAGACCGATAATTATTTAGCCGGTGCTCACCTCCGACCACCCTAAAGCTTAAAATATGCTTCTCATCGTCCAAAATCTCTAGCCTTTCAGTGCTCGTAGAAGCTGGTAGGCCAGAAACTACTGTAACTTCTCTTATACTTCCTATACCACCAGTGCCTCTCATGTTGCAACTCTTGATGAAGTGCTTGTATTTTTGTGGGTTTTCAAAGCTTCGAACGAAAGGCCATACAACTTGAGCTGGTGCATCAATGCGTTGCGTTATTAAGGAAGTGCATGTGTTGGGTGCTGGCTCAAATTTGTGGTATGTGTCTATTAAGGGCTTGAGCTCTGCGTATTCTTCGTCGGTCAGGCCCTGCGATGGTGGGACTTGGCTGGGTTCCATGAGCTAGGATTAGGGTTTATGTATCTGTTGTCTCTTTGGTCGTTGAAGAAAATTTAACATGCAAGAAGATGAAGGCGATGAAGAAGAAGAAGAGGTAGGAAGGAAAATGAGTTCATTTGATGAAGGGCACAATGGGAAGAACAAAGTAGCTAAAGGACAAATAATGTGAAGATGGGTAGAGATTATTTATATTTAATATTGAGAGTAATTGACAGATATGCCCTTGGCAATTCGACATGTCAGAATATTATTAAAAGTTAAGGTTATTGAGTTCAGTTTTGAATAGGAATCAAATTTTAATTTTAATTGAAATAAGTTTAATATGTTTTTTTTTATTTGGTAAGATTTAAGGAAGTGTTCCCTGAAATAAAAGCTATATTGGGAAAGTGTAGAGTGAAAATGGTAGGTTATCTTTTGGGAAGATGACAAAAGACAATGCTAGAAGAGGGAGCTATTACCAAGGAGCTAACCATTCTCTACACAAAACTCTGCGTTTCTTAATTTATTAGTCTACACCTAATAAATAAATAAATTTAATTATCAGTTAAATAAGGAAATGGTTGCTGACGACAGATAATAATAATAAGAGGGAGATGATTGGGGAATGCAACGGCAGTTGAGAGATAGTATGAAAATATCCAATTTTGGTGGGGAAGAGGGAAATAAGGAAAAAGACAAAGATGGAAAGGGTATTGTCACCATCATTGAACAGAGAAGCTGGAGATTCGTGGATCATGTGACCTCTCTAACAACCCTCTCTTAAACTCCGCTTTGCTGGATTTTTTTCCCCTTATGGCCCTTTCACTATTTTTTTTCTCCCTCCCACTTTTTTTTTTTTCAAAAATAAGATTATATTAACACATCAATTGGTACAAAGTCAAGGAAAAAAATTATAAAATTCAAACCCATAGGGAAAAATGGTTGAAAAGCCCACATAATGATAAAATTTAATATTAACTTATCGGTTATAATTCGAACTTTTTTAATTAACAAAATCCTTTTAAATTAACAAAAAGATATTGTCGGTCATTAATTCAAATCCGTTTGAATTAGTAAAACCCTTTTGAATCGATAAAATGAATATCGCCACCGCCAATGTCACCGCTCAAATTCAACAAGACGATAAAAAGGATAGATAAAAAAAGTTTTGTCAACACAAAATCAATTAAAAATTTTAATAAATTAAACATAAAAAAAGTTAAAAAAATAAACTTTATAGAGAAAAATCATATTGAGTTGAAGAGAAACTAAAGAATCGAGGTAGGACTCCAAAATCTCTCAAGAGTATATAGTTTTAGAGGATGGAAAAACTAGTATGGATTTCGTTAGTGTTCTTAAAAATACATTCCATATAAAAGAACCTTTGGATCACAGAAATAAGCTCCCTTTTCTATCGGCAAAAACTTGAAAGATTGAGAGCACGATAAGAAGAATGACCAAAACCACCATTCAAGCAAAGGTATAGAAATTTTAGGTTTAAAGTAAATAAAAACAAACATTGAAAGAGATCCTGCAAAAATCAAAATTAACAAAGGAGAAAAAAAATGAACACATAGGTATCTCTTTTCCTACCTAGAAGGATGGAGCTCAAAGAAACTCATGCATGTAAAAAGAAGAGAGACTAGAAGTACATCTCAGTGAAGGAAACCCTCTCCAAGACCAGAACAAATTTACTAAAATTCAAAGAAATATAAATATTTACACTCAATTAATATAATTAGTATTGTCAAAACGTATTCGAATCTGCGAACAGTTCGAAATCGCCTGTATTTTTTAGATCTGAATAAGAGATTTAAGATCTATTTTCAAAATACACTTTTTTATTCGGCCCATTTTGAGAGTAAGCCTACATAGACCGAACTGGATAGGTTCATAGACTGTCCATTATTTAGATGACTATTCAGTAATTTTATTTTGTTATTTGGAAGATTTTAATAGATTTTATTTAGATTTTAATTTAATTATATGTTAAGTTATTTTTCTTTTTATTTGAGAGTTTTAAATTTTGTTAAAACTATGATTTTTTATTACTTATGCATCATAGTAATTATAATATCTAGTTAAATTAATAGAAAAAATATAGAGTTAAAACTTATTTCTTAATTATAGTGTCTTTCTTATTTGTTTATTAAGTTGACTATAAAACTTTTCTAACTTTAGTTAATAGATAGAGTTTAATTAATTTTTTTTAATCTCAATCCAAAAATAAAAAAAAAAAGAGATATATTGGTGTCTGTTCGCAGACTAACTTAGTCTAAATATTAAAGGTGTATTTTTCCGCACAAGTTAACAACACTCATAGATTTGAGCTGATGGAAATAATTTGAATTCTGTTAAGCAATTATTTCAATTTAGAAATATATGATAAGTTTTAAAATTAAAATTTAGACATTTATATAATTATTATCACTAGCTTATTGACCTTTCATGGCAAATTTAAACATCAATTTGAAATTTATAAATATTTATGAGTGTGTTTATAATTTATGATATTTTGTAATAGGATTGTGAAGTTATTATATTTATAACTTTAAATAGTTTTATAGTGTATAAGGGGTTTTAAGTTTAAAGAATGAGATGACATGACGCGAATTTCTCTTTTTTAATAAAATGTCTCAAGTTTGAACGTTGTCGGGTATGAAACACTTTTAAAAATTTAAAAGGAATGCTTTGCTTTATTAATGGATATGTCCTGTGTGAATTCGAATTAATTTAACTAGTAAATTTCAGATACAGAAGGATTTATATAAAAAAATATAAGAGATTTTTAAAATTTATACGGGATCAAACTTTTTTACAAATTAAGTTTAAAAGTAGAAGTATATATTTGAGATGCATAGGTATATCTTACATTCTTGATTTTTATACATTTATTAAAACACCATTGTTATTTTTATTATTGAAAGACTGTTTTTAAATAATCATTTTTTATTATAATTAGTTGTTGATGGCTCATATTTTGCATGAGTTTATTTATTTTTTAGTAAAAGTTATTTAATAAATTATTCAGAAAATAGTTTGTCTTAATTATTATAAATTTAAGTAGAATACACTTCCTTTTTTCTAAATAATGCAAGTTGTATTTATTATAGTCATAAAAATAAATTATATAAAAATTAAATAGTAATTTTTTAATTTTATTTTATTAAATAAAAATAAAATTATTTTTGTATATATATATATTATTTTCTTATTTTCCCCAATTCGAAGATGAGGTAATAAGGTGAAATAGAAGAAGACAGAAGAGACTGTCCAATCAGAAATAGGGGAAGCTTTTGTCTGATTGTGTGAGTAACATAACATGGAGATCTCTGTTGTCTGAATTGGCCTTCACTTCGCTGCTCCTTATATGGAAATTTGAGGATTCTTTTTTTAAAACTATTTTAATCATTGCTTCCACTTTCAGCATTGCCTCTTGTCTTCTTCTGCCCGCCCCTAACGTTCTATTGAGTGCGTGCCCTTTTATTTTTATTATTTATTTTCTTAAAAAATTTTATTATAGTAAAAGAAAAAAATTATTATATCTTATGTTTTTTAAAAAATTCACTAATTAATTTAATTTTTAAATAATATATTAAATTATGTTTAATATTTTAAAAATTTTATTATTTAATTATTTTACTAAATTTAATCATTAAATATTATAAAATAATTTAAAATATCTTTCATATTAATTAATAAATATTTTTATAAAATTAAAAAAATTTTATATTAAAATTAAATTATAATTTTATACATCTCAACTACATTTTTTCTCCTTTCCCTCTTTCTATTTTAATTTGAGTTTTATAGATATCAAATAATTTGGGGATTGATTCTTCCATAATAAATAATTAAGGTGTGTTTAAAACGTTCTAAGATTTTTGCTTTTTATTTTTTAAAAAATTAAAAACAGTTTTTTAAATTTTTATTATTTACTTCTTAAAAATTATTTTTTTATAATAATAAAATAAAATTATATTTTATAATTAATTGAACGAAAGTGTATTTTAAGAAAAATGAATTTGATTAATGAAATTGAAATTTTGAAATGATTAATAATAAAATGATAAAAATTGCAAAGAAAAATAAGGATTTAATAGAATATGTAATAAGAAATTAATATTTATAATTTTCCGTTTTAATTTCTTTCTTTTAAATTTTTTAATAAATAGTAAAAATAAAAATACAATACTATTAATTAAATATTTTTTTATTTTTTTATCAAATAAAAAATTAAAAATCAAAACGAAAATGAATGAATCTTGAATTTTTAGTGTAACTTTGATTTTGTGTTAATTTAGTTTAACAGATTTAATATTTTTTGCAATTGCCAGGTGAGCCGTATTCGGTTGAAACTGAAAAAATCGATCGAATTGAATTAATTTAAAAATTTAGTTCGATTTTTTATTCAATTCGGTTCAGTTTAATTTTTAATTTCAGAAATTTCATTATTTCGGTTTGGTTCGATTTTGATCAGAAAAAATCAAAAAAATCAAACCAAATCGATTAGTGATAATAATATATTATTTTCAATAATATATAGAAATTAAATTATATTAAGATTAAAATATTTTAATTAAATTTTAAAATATTAAAAATAAAGTGTAAAAAATAAAAAATTTATTAAAAATCAAAACCGATTAAACTGAACCGAATCAAACTGAATCAGATCAATTCGATTCGATTCAGTTTTTGATCAAAATCGATTCGGTTTAATTTTTATAAATACTAAAGTTTTGATTTTCGATTTATTCGATTTAATTTGATTTTAAATCAAACCGACCGAATCCTCACCTCTACCAAAGGCAACAATCTGAATAACTTATTATAATTAATATATTTTAGGTGGTTAATAAATTTAACTTATTATAATTAATATATTTTAGGTGCTTAATAAATTTAACTTATTATAATTAATATATTTTAGGTGTTTAATAAATTAGGTGTAACGGTTATCGTTGGTTGTAATATGATTAATAACTATATATATTAATTTTTTATATTAAAGAGAAAAATTAAAATTATTATATAACTTATTACATAATATGTGTAATAATTAAAAATATAATTTTAAAATATAATTTTTTTTCATTCTTATATATTATTTTTAAGCATAAAATAATTACCATTATAACTAATTTAATTATTATTTATAGTTATTTTATGATTATCTATTATGTTTTGTAATTTTAAATAGTTTATTAATGTAAAATTTTTTATTTAAAAAATTATAATAAATAAATTTTAAAAAGAATAATATAATCTAAATAAAAAATAAAATTAAAATAATTATTAAATAATAAGAAACCACTCTAGTTGTAGAATTGATTTAAAATACAACCGATAAGCTCATATCAATTGTCTATTAACTATCCGCTGATCCTATAAATTGCTTATTAAACACTTTGATTTAGCTCTTTACATATCTGTCAACTACCGGCTGCATCTAACAGTTAAATCAAAATACTTAGCAAAATTTTAACTTGTGAAATATATAATTATAAATAATATATTTTTATCTTTTTATAATTATAGTTTCACTTTTTAATAATTAAATTTTAGATTTTTCCAAGATATATTGTTTGCTTATGTATTCTGGTTGCATTAATGCCCTGGAGTTGATTTTGATAAAAAGGATAATAAGAAGTTTGAGAAAAAAAAAAAAAAAAGGAGAGAAGAAATTAACCAGAAGAAAAAGAATTGAAAAAGGAAAATGTCTTGTTTGATTTGGATGAATTCTGTAAAATTTTATAAAGTTAAATTGAATATATATATTTTTTATAACAAAATAAAAAAAATAAAATTACGACAGAGTCATCATAAATAGAAGAAATAATAGACGAAATTACTTCTTTCATCTACACACATAACTCATCGTATCTCGAACTTGTTTTTATTGAAAATAAATAACAGTAATGTTAGACCAATGCACAAAAGATCAAGAACATTTTTTCAAAGCAAAAGCAAGAAGAACACAATCCTGAAGTAAAGAATCAAGTTCAATTTGAGAAAAATACTGAAATTGGAGAAATTTAATAACCTGTAAGCAATCTGATTCAATTTTCAATCTTTAAAAACTAAGGTCCTATGCCAATATGAATTCGAATAATAATGCTTTAGTCTCACAGACCGCCAGCAGCCAGTGTCCCTGTTCTCTTCAAGCAGCAGATGTCATTACATCTCCTCGTGAATCACGAAAAACAACCAAAACACACAAAACTCTCAATAATGGTGCTGGCGTCAATGTTCATCTTAATGTTTTCCAATGCGAGAGCACACCAACCACTGTCAGGAGCCACCAATGGACATATTTCAGTCGGAATAAAAAGTAGTTGAAGAAAACATTCATGCATACCATTGGTGTGAGCATGAACTATCTTACAGAAAACGATTCTCCTTCAAAAAGCAATATGTTATGTGCATGTCAAATATGGTAACATGTATATGCAACACGTGAAAGTGATTTTTCGCCACTAACCGCTAAAAGCCCCATCCACCATTGCTTGAAACTGGTCACATTGATCCCACATACCCACAGAAGACAATCCCTATAATATATCTCCTGACTTGTCACACAATCTTGACAAAGATGAACTCCAGTTTCTAATAAACAACATAGGGCACATGTCATATCTATATATTAGATAGCCTAGTACCAAGAAGAGAACGAATTGGTAGAATATTCAATGCAGCTTTCCAGATAAAGTTCACAACTTTAGGTAAGATAGAGATCGACCAAATAGCCTTCCACAAACATTTCTCACCATTATTTAAGGAAGAAGATGAGACATCCTAGTTTACATACTTTAGCGAGAGATCTACTCGATAACCACTTTTGACAATGTACCTCCTATGAGAACCATAATGCCAGACCAAGGAATCTGGGCGAGGGAAAGCACCCAATAGAATCATCTAAATTCGCTTCATATCTACAGGATATAAGACAGTTTCCACCATAGACTGATTCTACGAATGCCTATCAGCATCAATCAAACTGGATACCTTCGCATCAGTTGGCAATAGACAAGTTGGGGGTGATAACTTGGAAAGTAGACTGTTGCAGTATCTAAGAATCTATCCAAAGACCAACTCACTTACCTTTGCCAATCTGCCATCGCAAATCATAAGTTAAACCTCTCTCCCATATAATATACTCTACCATATGTAACTAGGACAGGAACCAACGGAAGCCTCTAAAAAGGAACAACGTGGATAGTATTTAGCCTTCAAAGTATGGGCTAAAGAAAAATATGGATATTGTAGCAGCTGCCATTCTTCTTTTGCAAGCAGAGTCTTTTAAAATATTCAAAGTCTTGAAATCCTAAATCACCCTCCTCCTTTGGTGGACATAACTGTTTCTATGAACAAAGATGCATTTTTCGTTCACTACCTCATTGACCCAATAAAAGTGACTAATTATCTTACGAAGCTCTTCACAAAATGAAACCGACAGGCGAAAATATTGCATGGCATAATTGGGAATAGCTTAAACCATTATTTTAATAGGAACATCCTTAGTTGTTGTTGACAAAAATTTATACTTCCACCCATGCAATTGAGCCCATAACTTATCTTTGATATGTCAAAACACGTCCCATTTTGATCTACCGATAGACGTGGATAGGCCTAAATACAAATCATGATGGACAACCACCCGAACACCTAACATGGAAGATACCAAATGAACTAACCCTAATTGGACATGTGCGAACACAATCTCAGATTTGTGCAAATTAATCTTCTGACCAGACAATGCCTCATACCGCTGCAAAATAGTTGTCACTGTAGCAACTTCAGAAGTAGTAGCATGCAGAAGGAGTAGACTATCATCTTCAAATAATAGATGGGTAAGTTTTGAAGCACCTCTATACATTCTTAGACCCTATAAAGAATCATTGCATACTACCTCCTGTAGTAAACTTGTTAAGCCTTTTGTACATTATAGAAACAGATAAGGGGATAATATATTGCCTTGTCGTAAACCACGCAACGGTCAAAATGGCCCCATAGGGCTTCCATTAACTAGAATGGAGTATGATACAAATGTGACACAACACATAACTAATAAGGCTCAAACTTCTGCAAACCGCAGCCTTTGCATAATTGCCTCTAGAAAAGTCCATTCAACTTGATCATAAGCCTTAGCCATGTCCAACTTAAGTGACATTAGTGGTCTACAAGAAGGTCCTCATGTTTTCATATGATGAAATGCTTCAAAAGCTACAAGCACATTACTTGTGATCAACTCATCAGGTATGAAAGCACTCTGTGATTCATCCACCACATTGGTCAACAAACCTTTCAATCGATTAGCAATACATTTAGAAATAATTCTAAAGATAACATTACACAAAATTATCGATCAAAATTCACCAATAAATTGGGGGTTTGAACCTTTAAAATGAGACAGATATATGTATGATTTAGCTCTAACGGAATAGACCCGCTATGCAAAATATCACACACTAATCGAACCACATTCCCACCAATAACAGAGGCAATTCATTTGGGCCCGGTGCCTTTGTCGGATGCATCTGTTTAACAGCACTGAAAACCTCATCTACTGAATACGGTCGTGTTAGTACTAAATTCATCTATTTTTTTTATAACATTTGTAGGAACAAAATTCAAATGGTATGGAGTAGAAACAAAGGAACCGGCAATAAAGAGCTCCTTCTAGAAATCCACAATATGTGCCTCCAAATACCCGTCCCGTAATTCATTTTTGTTGGCATCAAATAAATAGTGTATAATATTATTCTTTTTGCGACTAAATGCCATAGAATGAAAGTATATGGTATTGTGGTCCCCTTCCTGTAACCATAATTTTCTGGAACGTTGGCACCATATTATTTCCTCTCGCAAAGAGATTTCTGTCAAATCCAATTTCAAATTTACCTGGCTCTGCAAAGCTTCTTCATCATCCTTCTTTCTAGCAACTTCCAACTAAATGGTAATATTTTGTTTCTGTCGCCCAAGATGACCAAAGGAAGACGATTCCAGCATTTTAACCCCTCAGTACATACAACCACCTTCCTTGACCAACTACCAGCTGCCTCCCCAAAACCTACACTTTGCCAATAGTCATGCACAATTGCACAACATGAATTATCTCGAACCCATATTGCTTCAAATCGAAAACGCGAGCTCCCTCGAATAGGAAGAGCCATATTAGCATCCAACTCCAACAAGATTAAAAGATGATCAAAACATGCCCGAAGCAAATGAATAACCATAACATTAGGAAACAAATCGCACCATGAAGTGCTAGCAATAGCCCAATCCAAGCATTCTTCTATAAAACTTAAACACGAACGTTCATTATCCCATGTAAATGGATACCCAAAAAATCCTAGATTATACAATCCTATTTCATAAAGCACTCCTTGAAAAGCATCAACATATTGTGTTGGTCGAGAAGTCTCGCCCATCTTTTCTGAGTGATAAAGAATCTCATTGAAACCACCCACATAGACCCATGAAAAACTATCTCGTATATGCAAATCACATAATAGTTGCCAAGAACGATGCTTATGATGCATTCAAACCAGCCGTACAATCCAGTAAAATGCCAAGTAGTCATTGTACTAGCCCCAATCAGGAAATCCACATGATGCTGAGAATATGATGACAAGGTCAAAGAAAGAGGTAGATTAGAGACAAGCCAAACCACCACCCCAATGAATTTCTTGAACCATAAACATGTGTTGAAAGGCCAAAACAATCCATATAAACTCCATCCTATGTTCATTAACACGTATTTTCATGAGAAATAAAATATCAGGAACTTGACACTAACATAAGCGCCTTAGACGATAACTGCCAAGGAGTTTTCGAGCTCTCGACAGTTGTAGATTAAGAGTTTCATTGTTGTAGGGGACCCTGGCCCTTGCTAGTAGTAGCCTTTGTAATATCATCATTCAAAACTAAGCATATACGCTTCACAAAAGTAGTAGTTGTGGCTGGGAAATCAAAAGAGTAATAATGAAAGTCAAGCTTCCCTATTAACTATTCAAGGCGTGGAGAACATAAGATGGGGTGTGCAGTGCCATTTAGAGGTTTGGACAAACTAATCAACGTCCGACCCTATACTAGCAATCCCAATTAGAACAGATATAGAAGTAACACCAGAATTTACCCCAACATGTTGAGAGGCTCTTTCTTCCTTACCTACGTTTTCAATAGGCAATGGTTGCATAGGTAAAGGCTAGTGTAAATTTAATTTTGCCAACATCGCATAACAACTCATTCACAGGAGAAAGAGTTACCTCATTAGATGTTTGGCCATTATTTTTGCAGTGACCAAGACTATCACTCAGAGCCCTCAATTCAGATACTAACTTAGCTTCTTTCTCCTTCTCCACTTGACTCCTTAACTGAAAAAGTTTATTAGGAACACTGTAGAGCTAGTCACCATATTACAATTCCTCTCCTACGCTGCCTGTTTCACAATCATTATGCACATATCCCATAATTCTACTACTATAACAAAATTTTGAGAGGCGCTCATAACGTAACTGTATCTATTTAACCTCACTTGATGCCAGCTTCAACAGTACCCCTCGTCGGAGAGGTTTATAAATCGAAATAGCCATAGAAAATGCAATGCCTTCGCCCATCTAATACCATCAGCATCATCAGTTTTAATGAACTGTCCAATTAGTTGGACAATTACCTTTGTAGTGGATGGAGTAAAATAGCTAAAGGAGACACCATAAGCCCTTACCTAGAATTGACAATCAGAAAATTTGATAGCTTCAAGAGTATCAAACTCCTTTATATCACGCAACACAATCAATTGGTCATGGAAATACTTCAGTCCACCCTTCTATACGAAGCGTTTGTCCTTTTCATAAAAAAACTAGAACACAAATACATTATTACCAAGCTGATGAAATCCACAACTCTTTTGCTGCTTCCAACTACAGATCATGGTGACACGAAATGTAAGTACATTAAAATTCTTTTTCATTAGCACCATGCCAATAAAACACAAAAATATTTTAGTTTGTTGCAAAATAGAACTTTCAGAATTTCTAAAGATAGCAATCACCACCTCCTCCTCGATAGTAAGATGTAACGCAGATGTTGGCAACTCTATGCATGCAGACTAAGAAGGACAAAATATCAAAAAAATCGAGAAACCCTAGCCTGCAAACGTAAGGAGAAAGAAACCCTAGCAAGAGTGGATTACATCTTACTGCAAGAAATTGTGGGCTTAAATTGAATATTATTATGTATTAAAAAATAAATATTATTATTTATTTTTTTATAAAATAAATATAAAATTTTAATTCTAATAATTATACTAAAAATAAACTAGATATAATCAAATTGAAAAAGTAAAAATAAATGGACTTCAAAAACTGAAATTTAAAGTAATGAATTTTAACTTCAAAATTATATTTCATTGGCAAATAAATTTTTAAATTTATAAATCCTACTTGGAACATTATAATTTAATTATTTTAATTAAAAAACCACTTTAAAAAAATAAAATAATTATACATGATTATTTAAGAAATTTCAATTAAATTCTTATGTAATGTTTTTCCAAATAGTGCCTCTTGCATAGTTTACGGGTTACGCTATTGTACTTAGGTGAAAATAGAGTAAATTTTTTTTATTTAGTTCAATTAAATTCAAAAGACTTAAATTAATTATAAATAAAACAGATCATCAGTTTGACCGACTTTCAAGTCAAAATATAAGGATTTTGGACTTTAGACTCCTTTATAATGATTGATTTAGATAGCAAGAGAAAATTATTTTCTAAACTTGGTTTGTACTTTATTTTAATATAAATTATTTATTTTTGAGTTCATATGGATAAATTATTTTAGTATGTATTTTTTTTATAAATACTTAGCGATATAAATAAATAAATTTTTTTATAAAAAAATATAAAATTCACTTAAATATATTTTGATTGAATTTACTGGTGAGTATTTGGTCGGTTCGTTTAAAATCGAACCGAACTAAAAAAATTAAAAATTAAAATTTTAGTATTTATAAAAATCAAAACTAATCAATTTTAATCAGAAATTTAATCAAATCAAATCAGTCTGATTCGATTCAATTTGATCAGTTTAAATTTTTAATAAATTTTTTATTTTTTACATTTTATTTTAGTATTTTAAAATTGAATTAAAATATTTTAACTTATATGATCTAATTACTCTATATTATAAAAAATAATATACTATTATCCTTAATCGATTTGAGTTTTTTAATTTTTTTTTTGATTAAAATTCAATCGAACCGAAATAATAAAAAATTTTAAAATTAAAAATCGAATCGAATCAAAATGAATAAAAAATAAAACTAAAATTTTAAATTAATTCAGTTCAATCAATTTTTTCAATTTAAACCAAATACTGCTCATTCAAGTGATATCCAGCAAAGTCCGCTTGTATGGACAGCAATATCTAACTTATATAATTATTTGTTTTTATGACCCATGATCCAGTAACAATAAAGGCCTGTAGGCCCAATAAAAGAGAGACAACAAGAAGCCCTAAAAGCTATAGGCCCAGTCCAGAAACCTTGACTCGAAGAAAAGAAACCGGATGGTAGCAATCCTAGGCTAGAACCCGGTCTTCTCCGAGCTGCTTTGGCCACCAGTAAAACAGTCAAGAAAATCTCCTGCATCAGTAGTCATAAAGTCTGAGGAGTTGAAGAGAGCACTATCAGCCATATGCAACCTAAAGAATCAACCCAAGAGCAAAGCAAACAAGAAAAGCAGATGATGATGAGGAGATGAGATTTACAGAGAACCATCATCGAGGTCAAGGGTTATCTGCTATGAGGCCGATTAGATCAGCTGCATGTGTATAAGACTGATTTTCAAGCGGAGCACCGTTGCCAAGCAACACTAGACATGTGGGCCTAACCAATGGACCCAATTACTTCTAGTTTGGGCCTTTGGACTAATTCTAAGGCTATGAGATAAATTGGCTATTATTTCTTGTATAGATTCAATATTATATTATATATATATACATATAGAATAATTAAAATTTTATTTTGCATATATAATTATTCGAGAAATTTTTAAATGAATTTAGATCACCATAAATCCAAGATATATTGAAGTATAATAAATTACTTCTCAATAAGCAAATTTTCAAAAAATACCTACAATATAATAAATTAAAAGGAAAATTCTTAAATGTTCTGAAAAGTTATATTTTTTAGTATATTTATTCTAACTAAATAAGGTTTAAATCGAATTTTATAATTTATAACGTATTATAGTAGTTCACAAATTTGGGAATATTTTTAGGCTTATAAATAATATCATTAAAAAATTTTATTATTTATTTTTAATTCAATTAAAAAGCCATTAATAAAAAATTATTAAAATTGCATTAGAAATTATTTTGGTTAAATCAAAATTTTCTTGAAATGGAACAACCGTTTTTGGTATAATATGAGTTGATTTGAAGATGTTTTTATTATTTTTAATCACAAATAATTTTTAATATCATTATGGCAGAGACTTTTGGACCATAGAAAATATGAGTTTTTCTTTTTTGGAATTTTAAATAAAATTAACTGTAAAACAATTGGTTTACTGAAAATATTTTATGACATAAAAGAAGAGAAAAATGAAAGAAAATTATATATCTATATAATGACATTTGCAAAAACTTT
This sequence comes from Manihot esculenta, assembly GCF_001659605.2. Classification (NCBI taxonomy): domain Eukaryota; kingdom Viridiplantae; phylum Streptophyta; class Magnoliopsida; order Malpighiales; family Euphorbiaceae; genus Manihot; species Manihot esculenta. The sequence goes on from NC_035163.2 coordinate 4,312,484, forward strand.
TGTTTTGTCATGAAAGTTAAACTTGTATTTGTTTAACAAAATTATCGACATTTATTAAATGGTTTTATACCTTTAGAGAAATTATTAATATTTGTTATTGAAGAAAATTATAGTTTATTCACAATAATTTAAAAAAATTAATTAGTTGATTTTTTTAATTTTAAAAAATACATTAAATCATTTTTATAATTTTAAAAAATTTATTAATTAATCTTTTAAAAATATTTTAAAAAATTTATTAATTGATCTTTTAAAATTTTAAAATATCTATTAATTAATCTCATCATATTTGAGTTTAAATTTTTTTTTATAATTTTTATTAGTTAAAATTAATAAATAAATAAATTATTAAATTTTTTAAATTATAAAAAATATTTTAATATATTTTTTAAAATAAAAAAATTAATTAATAAATTCTTTTATAATATATGGTCTAAATAGTAAATTTATTATTATTATTATTATTATTATTATTATTATTATTATTATTATTATTATTATTATCAACACTGATAAAAGATTAAATAAACTAAAATTTTAATTCATCAAATTATAAATTAAATTATAAAGAAAACTCAACCGAATCGATTTGAGCTTCATCTAACGATTTTTGAAATTTTGTATTTAATTTGTATTAAATTTTGTATTTTTAATTTTAATTTAAAGTCTAATAATAATTAATTAAAGATCAAACTGGTCGTCAAGTGTAGTTTAGTTGATTTTGTAGACGAAAGTCAAAGATTTTCGCCTATTTACTGTTGTAAATTATTTCTGTTATATACGAATTTAAAATTTCAGATTATATGGATGATTTTAGTATGAATGAGATAAAAGAATTCAAATAAATGGAGAGATTGTCTTATATACAATCAAAATTATCTGAATAGTAGGGAACAAAAGAGGTTTTGCTATTCATGTAACAGAAAAAGATAACCTATATAGCAGTTGAATTTTCACCTGCAACGGTTTAAATCAATCAAACACTTCTTTGAGAGGTTTACTATTGAATCTGCAATAACTCTAGCACTGCTCTTCATATAACCACCTGAAACAAGAAAAAAAATTAAAAATCCATTGGCAGAAAATAATCCAAGAATAGCCAAGATATCAGATATTCAATCTTGAATATCCCATATGGATCAAAGATATACCCAACAAAATCTGAAATATATTTGAATCTACTTTGGCATTAATGCATTAGGGCACTACATGAAATATCGCTTTCGTCCTCTAGAATTGAGGAAAGCATGAAAAGACCTAGTTCTTTGCCAATTCAATATACCAGACAGGTTTAGCTGCCATGAATCTGCAGAGTTTCAGGTTTTATCTATCCAAAAGTGAAAGAGATTTCCTGGGACATCTTAATGCAATTTGAGCAATTTGCAGTTTTCCTATAGATGAATTAGTTAGAATAAAGCCTGGTGGGGTTAAGTGACTAAGAAGCCAATATCTGGTCTGCCAAATTGATAAGCACTAAAGAATAAATATCGAGTTCAAAAGACAATTCTTTGTTATGAGCCATTTTTTCTCCTGAACTCGGATAAGGAACATGTGAGCTCAAATAAAAGCAGATGCAACTTTCAAGTATCGAAGCTAATTTCAAGATTCTTAGAAATATCATAGGACCTGATGTCAGCATGACAAGAGGAGCATTCCTTTCACGGGCAAACCTGAAAACCTTCTCGTCCCTGGCAGTGATTCCATCAGGACTGACCTGCACCAGTCAATGGTAAACACAATATAAATTTCTCATGTTGCTAACATCCTTTATAATATTTGAGAAAGAATTAATATTAATTTTCAGTTATTCTGGTTTTTGGTTTTCTTTTGTTTTCTTACTTATTCAATTAATGAATAATTTGTTAATAAAAAAGGAAAAGTAAATTATTCAATTTATTCAATCACTGCCATCACAAAAATTTTAAAAATCTCCTTTCCATGAGGTTATTTATAATTCTGTATTTGATAGTGACAGATCACTAAGGATTAAAACTTTTAGTATCTGAGACCTATAGATTTGACCTCATCAATTAAAACTATATGAAACCTACGTAAGTTATAATTCAAACTAATAAACAACATATGTCTTGAGAGTTACGACCTCTTCCTGATTATTCATCCAAATAAACCACTATATGAAGCTTATTATTATTTTTTCCAATTTTCCACAGATCATCAGAAGGGGAAAAAATAGATGACTAAATTTCTATTGTTTTCTTGTGAAAATGCATTCTCAATTAAGGCAAATTCACTCAATTAGAAAATGTCAGATAGCTCAGACACAGTAAGTTGTTCGTGTAGAATGTAGCTAAGGTCATAGGTGTTGCACTCGTACATGAGCATTTAGGTAATTTGATATCAAATTATACTTTCCATGGAAACAGGAAATAAGGTGATGGTACCTTCAGCCTGCCTAGTGGATCTCCATCTAAGATATCAGTTCCAGCATTGTAGACCACCAATTCAGGATCAAACTTTTTTTGATCAGCAAGCTATATTCAGATCTAGTAATCATTAATTTCACATGAAGATAATTATGATGAAAAATTAACATTAATAAAAATAGATAGCCTATCTGTTCCAGACAATCAGTTAGCAAATTTAAACATAAAACAACAAAAGTCTAGAGATAATGTGAGAATAAAATGAGGTATATTGGAAGTTAACATTTAAGGGCACAAGCACTAAAGTAAAAATGCATGCCTAAGAACTATGAAGTAAAGACATCATGTGCTGCTGCACTAAAATTAACTAAGCTGAAAAGGAACATTTATAGGTGTTGGAGTTCTTTCAAGCTTGTTTTAAATTGTTAATTGTAAATTGTGTATAGAAATAATAGAGAAAGAGAGAGAGAGAGAGAGAGAGAGAGATGTTCCAGGCAGTACAAGGATGACGAGTGAAAACAACAAAAAGACATAATTCAAAGGGCCCTGTAATTTTCTAGACAAGGCACATAAAATATCAGAGAATATGACAATATGACAACATATAGCACATAAGTTCCAAGGTTTCCTTGTTAAAGCAAATTGAAAAGCTTATTTTCAATTGTGAATGAAACAGTCCAGCAGAGAATAGAGGCAAAGCACACAACAGACAACTGTATACCTCAAGTGCTTCATCTAATTTCCTCAAGTACACATTTGTTGTGGTCCCACTCTGCTCAATTGTAGGAACAAAGAAGCATTACATTGGAACAAGGAAAAAACAGCTACAAACATTTTTAAAAATAAAACAGTAAAATGACTTACAGCTACTTCAACTTTCTGATCAATGTATCTCCTTGCCTCAAAATCCTGTTAAACAACAATCACACGGAAGTAAGCAACCATCATATAACAGTAAGCATAATCTGTTACATGATATCCACTGTAATGCTAAAACAATCAGAGAGAGTGACAAACGGAACAGGGTAAAATGAGAACCAGTAAACAAGTTTGAGTCTGTGCAACTTACAAATGGATATATTCCAGGGTTATACATATCCAGAATATAGACTCGGCCTTCCATTAAAAATGTCAAAAGCTATCAGTCAAAAACAAAAGTCAAATGCAAGCACCATGAGAAAAAAAGAAACCATACTGTCATTGGAAAAGTCCATCTCATGGCCATTTCCTTGATGTGCATCAAGGTCAATTATCATCACCCTGCAAGTTGTCACATATGATGAGTGCAGTCCATTCATGAAAGATAGTTATGAACTGAGACTATGACTGTATGACATCAACAGAAAAAGCAAAAACAGCATCTATTTCATCTAAGCTGTATTCATTACCTTGATATATTCAACCGGACAAAGGCAAAATGTATACAAAGAGAAATGTCTGCATAAGCACAAAAGCCACCTCCTTTTTCACTAGAACAGTGATGGAACCCTCCTCCGACATTGATAGCCCATCCTTGCTCTTTTGCAAGTTTAGCTGCTAAGATGGTTCCTCCTACCTATAGTATAAAACAATCAGAATATCGCTATAACTAAAACATTGTGAGAAAGCAGAAGGTAAATGATGATTAGACCTGTTTGCGAAATGGGAAAAGAACCTTCTGCTGCACAAGACAATTAGGAAATAGTGCAACGGGAGGAACCTGTGTTTTACATTTTCCAGAATCAGTAAATGATCTTTCAAAAGGCTTGCGCAAATTGCAATTAAATAATTAACTGACCTCAATTAAGTAGTAATACAAAACTAGCTTGGCAATTATATTAATGTTAAGGCATAATACACAATAAAAACTACTAAACCAGAACAGAAGGATAAGGACATGTCAAGGAAAATTGAGACCATGATAATGACATTGTACCAAATCAAAATCTCTTTCATACAATTTATCTGGATTAATTGAGTTACGAGATCCAAAGATACAGACAAGTGATGAAATTGAAGATTATAAAAAATGTTCAAAACAAATAATGGTTAACACTGAGAAGAAAGTCAAGTAAGTAATCATATAGAAGAAATCAGACTTCAGACAGAAAGGGAGAATTATACATCACCTCTATTATCATGGCAACATTTGGACTGCTCTTTAGACTGCTCAAGTAAGATTCTGAATGAACCTGGTAAAGATAACTATTTAGTTAAAAGACATAAAAAATGTTGCCCAATCTTACTCTAATCTCAAATGAACACGACAACCATAAATCAGTGGTGGTTCTTTATCTCTCGAGCATTTTCGAGTGTTCTTTAGAACAATGACCACCAAGCATAGTTGTTAAATGCTCAAGGCGCACCAAGGCGCCAAAGGGTCCTGGAGCCTAGGCGCAAGACGCAAACGTGCGCCTAAGCAAAATAAGGTGCAAAAATAATAAATAAATGAATATGAATAATTATTAAAATTAAAGGAATACAAGGCAATTTTGGTTTATCTACTTTCATAATTATAGAATATTCAACTCTAATGATATGATAAAATTTGTAATTACAAATTATATTTATTTACTTGTAATTTATCTTTAATATTTATAAATAATATAATAATTAATCTAATGGCAGCAAAAAATTATATAACTTTAGTATTGTACAATAGTATGTAATTTCGTTTGATAATACAATGGCATCAACAAGGAATTTTTTGTTATACTTGGGAAGCATAATAGCATAGAAAGAGAGATTAGGGAATCCAAAAGCAAAATCTAAAAGAAGAAAAAAAGAGATGAGGAGGATGAGAAGAATCCAAAAGAAAAAAATAAAGAAAGGAGTAGAAGAAGAATAAAAAACAATTGATCTGGAGGAGCACACAAAGGTAAGTACATGTTCTTTACTAGAAGTGGTTGAATATGCGTTTGAAGTGAGGAAAAAGCCAGCCATATCTGAATAGAGTGCCTGGATTTCCGAGGCGGGCGAGGCGCAAGGTACGCCTGAGTGCGCCTTGGCTCGCCTGGATGCGCCTTTGAATCATAGCCGGGAGTGTCAAGGCGCTGACCTTTGAGCCTGGTGGGCCTCAGGCGCGCCTTTAATAACTATGCCACCAAGGGTTATAGTATAGTGCAGGCTAAAGGTAATTAGTGCAGCTACATAAGCAGAATAGAAAATTATGCCTCAATCTATTGAGTAATCAGTTCTGCAAACACTATGCATGAAATTCATCCAAAACCAAAATAGAGCATGGAAGAATTCAAAAGATGTAGAAACTACCACAAGGAGATCATCCTTTGAAGCTTCCAGAGGTTCAACAATACTATTTTTGTTCAGCACACCATCCACTATGAGAAATCGGCACACACGTCCCCATTTGGATGAATCAAATGGATGCCTACGTTAATGATGCAAATAGCGCAAATTTTCAATCAGAATTCAAAACTAAAAACAGCCAAATATTTACAACTCCAAGCAACAAACACAAAATAAACCTCAAGAAAGAAAAGCTCTTACAGCTTCTCTATGCCAAGAAACGAGATATCATAAGCCGACGAGTAAATAAGCGGAACCTGTTTGATAGAGTATCTAACTCCATAATCAAATTCAATGGAGAATTTGAAAAACAAAAAAGCAAAGAGGCATGTACTGAATGTATTGTAGTGTGACCTTTGAGGGAAGGACGTCGAAGTATAACTTGCTAGAGAGAATACGGTTTCGACGGAGTGTTGCAGCATCCGCGGTAGGTGAGGTGGAAGAAGAAGAAGAGGACATCTTCCGAGAGCGAAAAAAGCGAAATAGAAAATGCGAGAATTTGACACTGGCAATTGTTAGGGCCAAGTATAGCGTTGATTTACCGATGTTCCGAGTAAACTCGGTGGCGATTGCTTTCACTTGGAAAGTCATTTGGGGCGAGTCTGACAAGGTGTGAACTGTGCAGAACAAACGAGAAACTGACAATCGATGCGGTAGAAAAGGCGAGTTTATTTTTGAGAAATTTACTAACCCTGTGGAGGAGTGAAGTAAGATTCTTAAAATATAGAAAATTATTATAAAAGTTCTTATATTTTAATAAAATTAATTAATTTTTAATTTTAATTAAAATATTATTTATACTTTTAAAATAAAACTATTATATCCTTGTAATAAATACTATTAATAAATCTTATTATTTATATATAAAAAAATTTTAAATACCCTCGTTAATAAAACCTCCAACAAAAACCAAATTTTATATTGAAAACTTAATAAAATTATATAAATACCGAAAATCCACGCCCAAATGAAGTTACGGTGAGAGTTAATAGTATTTAGTTTAAATCAAAAAAATTAATTGAATTGAATTAATTTTAAAATTCGGTTTGCTTTTTTATTCAATTTGATTTAATTTTTAATTTTAAAAATTTCAGTTATTTCAGTTTAGTTCAATTTTGATTAAAAAAAAATCGAAAAAATCAAATCGAATCGATTAGTAATAATAATATATTATTTTTAATAATATAGAGAAATAAAATTATATTAAAATTAAAATATTTTAATTAAATTTTAAAATATTAAAAATAAAGTGTAAAAAATAAAAAAAAAATTATTAAACATCAAAATTGATCAAATTAAATCGAATCGAACCAAATCAGATCGGTTTAATTTAATTCAATTTTTTATTAAAATCAATTCGATTTGATTTTTATAAATACTAAAATTTCGATTTTTGATTTATTCGGTTTGATTTTAAACCGAACTAACCAAACAAAGAAGGGGTGATGGCGGGCGCGGCTAAGATCCATGTATTTTCCTCTTAGGCTTATTCTTTTTTCTTTTGAAAGGGAGTGTGAGTTTTTTTAATGTAGAGTTGGAAAAGAGAATTAAAGCAACACAAAAAATTATAATCTTTTTAATTTTCCTTCCCCATATAAAAAGGACCTCTAAGTCTGAGGGAGAAGAGGGGAGCAATAAATTTCCATCAAAAGATTGGTGATGTTTTCATATGAAAACCTAAAAAAATGAATGTTAGTGAATTTGGGCACATGAGCAAGAAACAAATTGAATTTTAATTTGGAATTATACTCAAAGGATCACCGATTAAGAGCACCATTCAAACCGAGACCTTGAGATTCAAGCAGTTGTATTGCAAGTCTTGGTGCTCATGTCATGGCCCTCATCAACCTCGCATCAATGTTCTTGATGAACTAATAGATTCAGAAATTAGATGTATAGAATATATAAGAGAGAGACAAGGGAATCTGAGAGACAGAGAGAAGCATATGAGAGGAATAATGGGCAGGAAAGCTAAAATGAGAGAGGCAGAATTTCTTTTTTGATATACAAGTTTTTTAAGGGTACTATAGTAATTTTTATATGATATAGTTAGTAAAACTATACAATCCCAATCCCACATCTAAAATTTATGAGAAGATATTTATGTTTATAAGCTTTTAACAACAATATCAAGTTAAACATTTTAATAATTTTCCCTTTAAAATAAAATTTTATGAGGTAAGATTTTTTTATAATTTTTAAAATTTAATATTTTTTATTATTTGAAAAAAATAAAAGGTTTCTAAAATATTTAATACCTTACTTTAAAAATCTGTACTCTCTCCTAAACATAGTTAATAGTTTCAAGAATTTTAAACCTTAAAAACCTCCTCCAAACATAGAATTAGTCTTTGAGTTATTGGAAATGTAGAGAATTGAATCAATATTATTTCTTACTAAAATGTAAATGTTTCTTAATGTAATTAGCCTTTTTTGTTTCTATTCATAGCTTGCTCTGTTTGTGTAAATATTTCCTTGGACCTATTTAGGAGAACACCCAACTACAGAGGACTATAACGGCTATTTTTCACAGCTTATAAAAGCCTACCTTTTATATAAAATAACTAATTCTTTTCAAGACATTAAATAAAGTGATCTTCTATTTTCTTCATCTCTCTATCTTTTTTCTTCACATGGTAGATTATGGTTCTTTTCTGCCCGCTTCAGATTGATTATTTTGTCTCACATCACGATTGCATAACAATATAATCTTGACCAATACAATAACAGAATGTAGTGGTAGCAGTAAGGAAGAAACGAAAGTTGTGGTTGTTGAGAAAGATCGGATCACGAATTATGCAGTTGAAGGTCCGCTCACACTACAGTCGTTTGATCATTCAGGTATGACTCTTGTCACTGCACCTTTAACAGAAACTATCTTCAAATCTTGGCATATAGCATAAGAATAGCTCTGGGAACCAAGAAAAAAATTAGAGTTTATAGAGGAGACCGTTACCATACCTGATAAAGGATCTACACTACATGAGTAGTGGAAGAGATATGACTTTATGGTCACATCTTGGACATTAAACTTAATATCCAAAAATCTAGTAGATGGATTCATCTACACAGCCTCGGCTAGGGATTTGTGGCTTGAAATCGCTGAGAGGTTTGAGAAATGTAATGGGCCGATGATATACCATTTACATAGAAAGATCTCTTTAATGGTTCAAGATAATCTCTCTATGTCTGTCTATTTCACAAAGATGAAAAGACTTTGGGATGATAGTTAGGGTTGATGGAGACTTTGCCTCCTTGTAGTTGTGGTGCTTCTAAGGCTATTGATGAAATCAATAACCGTAACAAACTGATGCAGTTCTTGATCAGGCTAAATGATACTTATGGAACTATAAGGGATCAAATTTTGGGAGTGGCTCCTTTGACTTCGGTTAACAAGGCTAACTACATGGTTCTGAAGTTTGAATCTTAGAAGTCTGTCTTAAGGAGTATGAATGAGACCATTGAGTCCCTTGTGCTCTTCTATAGCACACAAGGACAACCCTAAGGGAGATAAAGAAAACTTGACTCCAAGAGAGGACATTGCACTCGCCGTAACATGGATGGACATGTTAGGAAGGATGTTTCAAATTAATAGGGTATCCAGATTGGTATAAACCAAAAGGTAAGATTAGAGGATAAACTTTTAAAACCAAAACATGGGGAATGAAAGTAGAATGGTGGCTATTGTAGAAGGATCCCTCCTTGAAAAGGATAATCCCCTTAATGCCATAACCAAAATTGATGAATTTAATGCTATGCTAAGCTCTCTCCAATATGAAGTAATCAAATTAATTAAAGGAAAAGCCATCATGGCAACTACTACAATATAAGGCAATTATTAATCAGAATGTGCAACTGAATCAAACACCCCAGATTATGCAGATACCATTTATTTAAAAACTATTTGTCGTGCTAAAAGACATATGGACACCAATTAGATCTTAGATATGGTGCAACTGACCATATGTCCTCTAATAAATCTATGATTGATACTTTACAACTTCTAGCTAAATGCATCACTATCCATCTTCCTAATGGCACAGCTGTTCAGGTCTCATATGCAGAATCTATTGCTTTATCTGCATCTCTTAAGCTTAATCATGTGCTTTACATTCCTAAGTTTCATTATAATCTTCTCTTCTCTCTATTAGCAAATTGATCAAAGACTCTTTCCTGAGTTTGATAATATGCTCCACCTGTTGTGTAATACAAGACCCTTTGACTAAAAGAGTGGTTGCTGTGGAAAGGGAAGAAAAAGGCTTGTATAAACTGAATTAAGTAAGTTTCTCACCTTCTGAGATTACTGCATGTCTACATGAAATGATAAATGTGTTGTATGCTTTTAAATCATTTATAAATACCATGCTTTCTGCAATTGATATGAATAAAGAAAGCCTTCTCCATGGTCATAGCCTATGAATGAATACTAGTACTATTCTTGACCTTCATGAAAGATTAGGTCTTGCATCTTAGGTAAATTAAAACATATTCAAGGAGTCAACGTCAATGGTGGTTTTAACCTACACTGCCAGGTCTACCCACTAGCTAAACAATCCAGATTACTCTTTTCTCTTAGCACCTCAACCACTATGCACCCTTTTGACCTAATACATGTGGATATATGGGGTCCTATGCACCTTAAGGGACAAGCCACTGTTATCTTGTCAAACTTTATTCACATGATAAAAACGCAATTTGATGTAACCATTAAAATTATCAAAACTGATAATGGATGTGAGTTCCTTAGCCAAGAATATTCCAAACTTCTCAATAGTAAGGACATATTGCATCATAGATCCTGTCCTTACACTCCACAACATAATGGAGTGGTAGAAAGGAAACATATACATATTCTGGACATAGCTAGAGCTTAAAGAATTCAATCTAATGTCCACAAAATATTCTATTGCATCATAGATCCTGTTCTTACACTCCACAACATAATGGAGTGGTAGAAAGGAAACATATACATATTCTGGACATAGCTAGAGCTTAAAGAATTCAATCTAATGTCCACAAAATATTCTAGTCTGAATGTATTCTTACTGCCACCTATCTTATTAACAGACTTTCTATGGAAAAACTGGGATGGCTCAATCCATATCAGAAACTTTTTAGGAAAATTTCACAATACTCTCACTTAAGAAAATCTAAATGTCTATGTTTTGCTATCAAATTAGGTCCTAACAAAGATAAATTTGCATCCAAATCAGTTAAATCCATATTCATTGGATATGTTGGGAATCACAAAACTTATAAACTCTATAATTTACAAGATCATTCCATCTTTATTAGCATAGATGGAATTTTTCATAAGTAAAACTTTCCTTTTCATGATTCCCACACTGAGAATAGTATTGTGTTACATCTTCCCATTATAGACTCCGAGTATGAGACCTAACCTACCCTCTGCCACATTTGGCACTTCTCCTATACCTGTACATACTTATCCCTTGTGCCCAAGAGATCAGTCAGGCTCACAAAAATACCTACCTAGTTACAAGATTTTATTTATACAACAACCACTACTCTCTCGATTGCCATTTCTCTCTGCTTTACTCATCATCACCATTCTTTTCTCTCTAATGTTGCTAATATCATTGAACCTCATACTTATGACCAAGCATCCCAGGATGTCCACTTGGTAGAAGTTATGCAGCTTGAATTATTGTCCCCTGAGCAAATAAAACTTGGGTGCTTACTAAATTTTCTAAAGGAAAGAAAGCAATAGGCTGCAAGTGGGTTTACAAAGTTAAATGTAAACTTATTGGTTAAATTGATAGGTAAAACTCGTTTAATAGCCAAAGGTTACAATCAAATAGAGGGCTTGGATTACAAAGATAATTTCTCCTTTATTGCCAAATTAAACACCGTTAGGCCTTTCATAGCTCTATTAACCAATAAACAATGGTCCATCTTTCAATTAGATATCAACAATGCCTTCTTTCATGATCATTTAGATGAGGAGGTATATATGCAACCTTCTCATGGATATGATAAAGTCTTGCCAAGGCAAGTATGTCTCCTTAAAAGGTCTCTCTATGCCTTCAAGCAGGCCTCTACGCAATGGAATATAGAATTATTAGGATTCCTTAAATCCTTGGGATTTTCTCAATCATCTCATGGTTACTGTCTTTTTATGAAATATGCTTATGATTCTTTTATGACATTCTTTATATATGTGGATGATGTAATTATCACTAAAACTTTAGTCTCTAACATCACTATTATTAACAATGCACTGCATTTAAAATTTTCTACTAAGAATTTAGGATTCCTTAAATATTTTTTGGGCCTCAAAGTGGACAGGTCACCTGATGCTACATTGCTTAGCCAAACTAAATTTATCAAGGACATTTTGAGAGATGTTGGCATGCTCCATTGCAAGCCACCCCCTTTTCCCTTACCTAAAGGGCTTCATTTGTCTCTTGATTTTGGGCAAGCTCTTAATAAGCCAGATGTCTATAAAAGGTTAATTGGCAGACTTCTTTATGCCAACTTAACTAGACCAGACATCAATTATGTTGTTCAACATCTTTGTCAATTCATGCATACTCCTAGGTAGCCCTATTAGGAGGCAGCTATGCATGTCTTAAGATACTTAAAAGGCACACTCCACCAGAGTTTGCGCTTTTCTGTTTTTGGAAGTTTACAGCTTAAAGCTTATTGTGATTCAAACTAGGCTTATTGTTCCTTCTCTAGAAAGTCTCTTGTTGGTTACTGCATATTCTTGGGTTCATCCCTGATTTTTTGAAAAACCAAGGAGCAAAACATTGTATCCAAATATTCAGTTGAGGCTGAATACAGGACTATGGCCAACACTGTCTTCGAACTCATTTGGATCTCCTAGCTTCTTCAAGATTTACATTAGGAGATTCCACTTCCCATTCCTCTACACTGTGACAACAAGGTAGCCCTCCATATAGCTGTCAATCTAGTCTTCCATGAGTGAACAAAGCACATTGCCATTGACTGTCATATGGTGCGAGAGCAACTGCAGAAAGGCTTCATCAGCACATCCCACCTTCCAACTTCATAACAAGTGGCAAATCTCCTTACCAGGCCACTTTCTGCTGCCATCACCATTATCTCACTTCCAAGTTGCATCTGACTCTCCTCCCAGCTCTAACTTGACAGGGGTGTAGAGAATTGAATCAATATTATTATTTACTTTATATGTAAAATGTAAATTTTTTTTAATGTAATTAGCCTCTTTTGGTTTCTATTCTTAGCTAGCTCACATGTAACATGTTTATATAAATATCTTCTTGGGCCTATTTAGGAAAACACCCAACTACAGAGGACTATAACAATTATTTTTCACAGCCTATATAAGCCTACTTTTTATACGGAACAACTAATTCTTTTCGAGATATTCAATAAAGTGTTTTTGTATTTTTCTCATTTCTCTATCTTTTTTCTTCACAGGAAAACTCATTAATTGGTAACTTATTTTTAAAAATACATTAAAATATCTCAAGATTATTAAAAAATTTACTAATAAGTCTTTATTTTAGATCCGTTAGTTGTAGTCGTCAAAAGTTTTACTATTTTAATTTTTATGATATAGAAAAACTCATTAATTAGTCTCTTAATTTTATAAAAATATCTACTAATTAATTTTTATATTATGAAAAAATTTATTAATTAATTTCTTGATTATAGAAAAATATCCCTAAGATTTTAAAAAATATATTACTTCCATTAGTTTTAACCGTTAAGTATTTACTATTTAGTCCATATAGTATATGAAAACTCATTAGTTAGTCTCTCAGTTTTGTAGAAAATATTTATTAAATAATAATCTCTCCGTATTAAGATTATTTTACATTTTTTTATAATATTTAATATAGAAACTAATTAATAGATTTTTAAAAAACTCAATCTTAGTTTATTATATTTTTCAAAATCAAGTGATAAGTTAATGAGTTTTTATATATTATAAGAATTAAATAATAATTTTTCCACTTATAAAAAATGGGTTTATAGTTTACCACCCATTGTAAGCATGTATTTATTGAACCATAGATCTGCAAAAGAAATTGAAAGAGTTAGGGATTTGTTCTTCAGATTTTAGGCAAATATATTGGACTTATTTTCCTTTGTATTTTACTATCTGCTCTTTCTCTCATCTCTTGGTTCCCTCATCATCTCTCTCAATCTCTTTTTGAAGGCACAAAAGAGTAGAAAAGGGAGGTGCAATATTGAAGTATTTCAAATATAAGAAAATGTAAAATATATATATATTTTTAAATATTTTTAATTGATCATCAATTTTTAGAATTTTAGAATTTAATTACAGATCATGCAGAAAAAAAAAATCTAAATCCATAGTAAAAGAACTGAAATTTTATTAATAAAAAATTTATTATTTAATCTTTATATATAAAAAAATTTATTAATTATTACATTAATTTTAAAAAATATATCATAATGTTTTAAATATTTTAAAAATCTACTAATTATCCATGCCATTAGTTTTAGTCATGAGTGTTTTACTATTTAATTTATATAATATAAAAAAATTTATTAATTAATTTTTTTAATTTTATAAAGAGTGTACTAATTAGTGTATTTATATTAAGAGTAATTTTTTATAATATTTAATAATTAAAATTTAAAAAATTTACTATATTTTTTAAATTAAAAAATTAATTAATGAGTTATGTTATACCACATAAAATAAAGAGTAATTTTCCTTTTATTAAATAATTATACATGTGTTAATCTTAAATATAATTAAGTTAAAAAATATATGTATATATATATATATTAAAAAATGTGTGAAAATTTTCAAATTCTATTTGTTATTTTAAATGATAACAATAATTGTGATAATTAAATAACAGATAATTAATTGCACAAATTATAAAAATATTAACGTTGAACAAAAAGTAAAGTGATTGAATAAAAAATTAAATTATAATAAAATTAATAAATTGTGTCGGTTACATCCATTAATCTTAAAAAATAAAATATTTTTTTTGAAATTTTTCAAATTCCATTTTATTTTTTATTTTAAAATAAATAACAATGAAAATTATAATAAACACAGTTAATTTTTTAATCAATTAATCATAAACAATAAATGTATTATGGTTGAGTTCTGATAATTTAAATTTAGATATCCTATAACTTATAATAAAGTTGTAGACTTTTAATATATTATTTATAATAGAATATTATATTTATTTTATATTATTTAAAATTTAATATACTATTTTATTTAGAATTTCATATTATATTCAAACTCTATTCATACTATATAAGCAACTCACAATTTTCATACTATTATTTTTAATATTCAATTACATAATTTATTCACTCTATATATTAATTTAAATATAAAAGAAGTTGTCAAATTAATCCACTCAGTATTTTCTCCTATTTTATAAGTTTATACTCAAAAAATTATAATGTGAATAAAATTATTAGCGCTATCTATAGAAATCGTAAAAAGAAAATTATGTATCTCCCTCACTTTAAAGGAGATTGTGATTAAATAAGTAAAAATCTAAGATTTTATCACGAAAAACGTCTATCACTAAATAATTTTGTTCCGTTGCAAAAAGATTCCGCGACAAATTTGCAACAGTTTTAATATCGTATTTGATTGTGACTGAAACTTATGTCACTAATCGTAGTGACAGACTTTATAACGGTAAATATTAATTTTTAGCGACAGAATTACATTGTCAGACTTTATAACAATAAATATTAATTTTTAGCGACAGAATTATGTTGTCGCTAATCCATAAAAAATGCATAAATATTTTAACACAATCTTAATTTTAAATATTTCTCGAGGTTTCATTAAGTATAAAAATTCATCAATAGTGTTTTATTAAATTTTTTCTTTTTCAAAAAAATTTACAAGATTTATCCTCATATTCCATTTAAAAAAAAAAAAGATTTACCATCATATTAATAGTTTAATAAGAGCTCTTTATTATAAACGAAAAAAAAAACTACGGATTATTTTATTGCAAAATGGTGATGTTTATGCATATCAATCAAGTAATCCTATGTGTCTAACAAACAACAGCTAGCAATAATTAAATTTCATTTTTATATTTGTTTTCTATCTCTATTTAGACTCTGCATTAACTTTACGATCACATATCATTATGGATCATCTCATACAAATTCAATTTTTATAATTTTATATCTTGTACAATAATTAATTTTACAAATAAATTTTAACAAGTTATATCGCCTATAAAATGATAGTACGCTCCATGTATTGAATGGCTCTTCCTCAAATTCAAACTATCTATTGCTCCCTTAGGCGATGTAAGAGCATTCTTCCAAGCAAATTATTGCCCATTTAGGCGATATAAGAGCACTCTTTTAAGCAATAGTAGGTGACGTATAATGATCCAAAAACTAGATCGCTACCAGTGCTAGAGTTCAGATTCACTTAAGGTCACTGGAGCTCATAGCAAGTCTACTATACATCATACATCCTATTATATTTGATACAATCTTGATTAGAAACATACATAAAAATATTACCATAACATAAATCAGACTCGTATGTGCATACATCCATCACTGTAAACATAGAGCCCTCATTAAATGCTCCAATATAGTTATCATTACATACCACAGTTGTTCAAGCATAACGTGAAATTAAAACATTTTACATATTAAGATCATCAACAAAGGTTTATTATAGAAAACCAGGCAAAGCATAACACTAATCTACAATAATATTACATGTCTATAACTAAATTATTATACAAGGAACTATATCCAAGGAAGCTGCTGAACTCCCACACTAATTCTGATCCTGCAAATCCAGAGTTAGGGGAAAGAGATAGTTTGTATAGCCTAGAGAGTAGAAACATGGCATAAGACAGTTTAATAAAACATACGCTCAATGTATGCATCATAAAACAGGTAAATCACAACAAGATGGACTTATCACCAGTAATCCTCCGTAAAATTTCAATAGTGTATGGCCCACAACGGGTGCTCCTCAGGACTTTCTCTTAAACTTAACATATCTATAGTGTCAGGAGCATAGAATGCGCACCCTAATCTTTCTCTTATATACTGCCAGGGGTATAGAATGAGTCTTGACCATGACTTCTATATCCATTATATATAACATATCATATCATATAGAGAGTACTAGTGGATCATCCAATATCTATTCACAACAACAATAAAAAGTGCAATGCGTCATATTCGTGAATCTAATGCAGAACAACCTATTCAAGTATACATGGTATTCATATTGCATGAGTATGTTTAAAATATTTAATTCGATTAAAATAAGAGTTTAGTATAGTTCTACTCACCTCTTACAGATACAAGCCTTTCTTTGAAGCAGTTACCTCATTGTTGGCCTCTATGGTCTTCCAAGTCTGATCCTATACAGATGGACTTAAATAAGGACTAAACATGATTTTTACAATACTTAAAACTATTCCAAGAAACTCCTAGAAGCATACTAGAAAGCACGTAGAAAACGGACTGAAAACGGCTGTACAAAAAACTTGGGCGATAAGTTTGGTAGCCTAAAGTCCCTTACAAACCTAAAAGTCCATTCCTTCGAGGGTAGGTTAAACTGCCAAATGTGGCAATCTTTTCGGGCAGGTTCAACGATCGAACTTGGATTCTTCTACAAGAAGAACTCGATTATGCCTTGATGAATCATCCCCGAAAACAACATCAAAACACAATAACACTTTAGAAGATGTAATGCAACAACATCATAGGGTCCTAAACAACTAAGAAGACCCAACAACAACAACATGTATCCAAAAAAACAATGAGATAGGAATTTTCTCTTTAAACAACCCATAAACCAAAACTGTAATACCCAGCTAGATTCCGGCATCGGAATCCCTACCTTCCGGCGGAATCTCCGTTGGAATCTGGAATTCTGAAGATGCCAGAGGCTTCTAGAGGGGTAAAATATGTTTTCTAAAATGTTTTTACTGATTTCATGGTTTTAAATGGAAAAGAATTGAGTTTTGAAAAGAAAAGACCAAGGAGGCATTTGCTAGGTTCGGCCGCTGAAAGTGAAGTTCGGCCGCCGAACATGGGAAGGTTTCAGGAGCGCTTTTGGCCTCCGAAAGCTTTGCTTGAACGAACCAAGGTTTGGCCGCCGAACCTCAAGTTCGGCTGCCAAACATGCATGAGTTTAGGGGGCACGTTAGGCTGCCGAAGGTCTTTGACCAGGCCACCTATAAAGAGCCCTCAGATCGAAAATGGGCGAGTTTTCTCCCCATTCTCGAGCTCAGGTGAGTTTATGCCTTCCTTTGGTCGTTTTCGTGCTTTCTCTACCCATCCCTCAAGTTTTCATGAGTTCTACCCTTGTGTTTGAAGATTTGAAGCTTAAGTAGGAGTTTTGGGAGCTTGGAGATTGTTGGAGCTTGAATCCTCCACACCTCCGAGTTAGGGATCGTACCACCCCTCGATCTTCAAGAGGTAAGTGTAGATCCTTGCTTTCCTTGTGTTTTAATGAAGTTTTAAGTAAGTTTAAAGATGTTTTGATGGTTTTGGCTTATGTGGGTCATAAGCTATTTATGTATGCTCTATGATGTTCTTTGTTGGAGTTTAAGCTTGTTTAAGCTCCTTTGCGCATGATTAAGGGTTTATGCATGTTTTTAGAGGTTGGGTGCTTGTTTTGGGGTGTTTGGAAGGTTTGGGAGGCTTGTATGCATAAGAGGCTGAGTTCTGGACGAACTCAGGTTCAGCCGCCGAAGGTAGTTTCGGCCGCTGAACCTGCCTGTGGATGCAAGGTTTGGCCGCCTAACCCTGCCCCCGAAAGTTGAGTTTTGGCTTGAAAGCAGACTTTCGGCCGCCGAAGGAAGGTTCGGCCGCCGAAAGTGCCTGACTTTCATTTCTGGAGAGGGACTTTCGGCCGCCGAAGGTGCCGCCGAAAGTGCCCGAGTTTCGTCTCTAGAGAGAGGGTTCGGCCACCGAAGGTGCCGCCGAAAGTGCCCTGTCCAGCCTTTTCATGGTTGTTTTCTATGCATGTTTTGAGGATGTTTGAGGGGATTTTTGGGTAGTTGTTTATGAGTTGTTTAGAGTGTGTTTGGCACCTCATTCGAGTCCACCTGTGTAGAATCGGACCCGAGGGACCGAGGAGGCCATCAGTGTTAGCAGTTGCAGAGTCAGTCCAGCGTCTGCCAGAGGTGAGTAGAACTAAACTTAATCTTTTACTTTAAGAAAGCAAATGCCTAAAGCATGTTCATGCATCATGTTTATATGTAATAGGTTGATTGCACTAGTTACACGAATATGACGCATTGCATTATTTACTGTTGATGTGGATGGACCAAGGCGACCCCAATAGCCCTAGATATGTTATGTTAATGAAGTCCTGAGGAGCCCGAAGGGCCGGGCATAATGAAGTCCTGAGGAGCCCGAAGGGCCGGGCATAATGAAGTCCTGAGGAGCCCGAAGGGTCGGGCACCATGTTATGTTACAGTCAGAGGGAGTTTTGGTGGTCATCTCCATCCGTTATGTGAATTGTTTGTGCTGTGACGCATTTCATAAGAGCATGTAATTAATGAACTGTTTTCTCTGTTTCTACTCACTGGGCTTTTTAGCTCACCCCTCTCCCCTAACCCTAGTGTTGCAGGTATGAGGTCGATCGGAAAGTCTCAAGAGTTAAGGTTATGTCTATGTAATAGATTAGTGTTAGTGTGGACATGTAATGTAAATTGATATAATAGATTGTAAGATAATGAAATGTAATGTAATGCAAGTAAAGTAGAGTTATGTTTTTGGATTAGTACTGTGCTTGGCCCTAAGACTTGGTTAGTCCCTTTTTAGTACATGATGTATGTAATGTTTTAATGTTGAGTTGTGTTTGAACTAACCTTGTGGCATGTGTTGTTTACCATGCTAGAGTTTGATGAGGACTCTAGTGGAGGTTTTATGTTTGTGGTTTGATGCATGCACAGGTTAGGTTCTAGTTCTTTGGATGTGATCTCAGCTTGATGTATGTTATATTGACCCAGCTAGAGTTGCTGAGGGCACTAGTCGGGGGTTCTTTATGTTTTTAGTTATGTTGCATACAGGTCAAGCTCGGTATTTACATCAGATGTTTAAGTTTTTATGTTAATGTTTTGATCATGTATGGGATTTGACCAGGTGATAAGAGGTATGTTTGGCTTGCTACGGGTCCCGGCGGCCTTAAGCCGATCTGGATCCTAGCGCCGGTAGCGGTTCTTCTCTACCAATAAGGAGAAAGGAGGAGGAGGTTTTTGAAAGACCTTGAACTTGTAGCTTTTAAACTCAAAATCTTGATCTTCAAAACAAAATGAAGAATTATGAGTCTTTTGGAGAAGATTGAAGAGATAAAAAAAAAAAAAAAATCAAAGCATCAAGAATGGGGCTATAGTGACCTCTGCATGAAACGGAGAGGAAATGTTCTCTATTTTAATGCAAGAAACTCTTTTGTAGGCGTGTCTTCCAACTAATGTTCGGCGATCGAACCTAAAAACTTCATTGATCGAACATTAAAATTTCTAAAAATATAATTTGCTTAGAATTTTTAAAGCAAACCTCTTATCTAAAGTCTTTAAGGATATCACTCTCCTAAATTGTTCAATGTGTAAAAAGTCTTTTAAAGCAATTCGAACTTCGAAATCTAAAATGTATCTTTTGACACCGAATCTAAAGATTCAATTCCTGTAAATATTGATCGATATTAAAATATACTAAATTCAGGTTTCAGTAATTCAAATCATGTCAATTATTTAAATGTCCTATGACTATAGAATTATAGTCATAATATGATATTATTCATAACAGAATATTATTTTTATCCTATTTTATTTAGGATTCCATATCATATCCAAACTCGGTTCATTACACATAAGGAGCTTATCACCACCATAATTATGTATGTTATTCTCTTTAATAGTCGGTTATGTAATTTACACATCACACATGTTGACTTAAATATCATAAAAGTTAACAAGTCAATTCACCCGGTATTATCTCCAAATTTAAAAATTTATACTCAAAAAATTATGATATGAATAATATCGATTAATATAACTGAAATGATTGAAAAAAAAATCATCAATTCTCTCTATTATCTACTACTACAAATAGAGTAAGAAAGAAAATTAATAAAATACATTAAAAAAATTTATAAAAATAGTTATTTGTGTTTAATATAAATAAAGTGCAATTTTTAAAAATAAACCTCTTAAACTTTTGAATCGTGTATAAATTTATTGAAAAAATACAAATAAATGTGGATGAGCTGAGAATTAAAATTTTTATTGATCAGAAATAATCTAATCAATTTTAGAGAGTAAATATTCGAATTCATATTGTTTAAAAATTAAAAAATTCACAAAAATGAAAAAAATCACAAAATTTTAATTCAATGCATATGTTTTTATTATTTTTTTTTTGAAATAGAAAAACTTTTTAACTTTAAAATTATATATGGCTTTATAAGAATTCATTTAAATATTTTAATTTTAAAATAAATATTTTAATTACAAAATAATTCGTATCAAATGAATGAATAATTTAAAATTTATAATCTTTGTGGTCATTTTTTTTTTTTCAAATAATACAACAACTTGCATTTTACATGGTCAAAATTAGCTAATTACAAAATAAGAAGGTGCGAGTCCAAACTAAAAAAAATTAAAAACATAATAAACAGCTCACCATAAATCATATAATCATGAGTCCAACGTGACCTGTTTAAAGATTTAGTGACTAAAGAAACTATAAAATTTAGCTGTCTTTTTTTTTAATTGCCTCAAAATTAATTTACATTTTTTTATACATTATATGAGAATTAAAAATTTAAAAACAAAGATTAAACTAAGCATTGGGGTGTACACCAGGCCCCTGCAGTAATACAGTGCACAGAAAAATAAATTTAATATCACGTGGGCCAAGGACCTACGTGTCAGATATTAAACTGATATGAACAGACATTTGATCTTAGCCAAAAGGCCGAGAAAGGTACGCTTTGCCCTTTCACTTCAGCTTCCTTTTATGATCCCAGCTTTCAAAAGTTCATTTCTTTTAAAGTCGATGTGGGATAGGTTCCTGTGCGCTACGCCTGTTTTTGGCCCCGCAAATAATTTTTAAAAGTAGCCTTAACTTATTTGAAATTATTTATTTTTAAAAAATAATTAAAATATTTTTTTATAAAATCATACCAAATTTAATATCTTTTAAGATTAATTTTTTATGATTGGATAAATAATAAATCAATTAAATTAAATTATTTTAAAATTCTTAATTACAAATAGGCTTTAAAATATATTTTATTACAGTTGATTTTTTTTTTTTTTTAAATTACCGCAGCATAAAAGCTCCATATAAGGCAGAGAGATTATAAGCACATTTCGAGCAAGAATAGCAAAATATTTATTTTTTTAAAAAATATTTTTCATAAAATAAAATAAATGGAGTGTGAATTATTTTTTGAATTCTAGTTTAAGGTAAGCAATAATATTTTTAATTTAATTTTTTTTAATTCTCTCTATTAATCTACTACTAAAAAGTAGAGTAACTAATTGAGAAAGAAAAATAATAAAATAAATTAAAAAACATAAAATAGTTATTTAAGTTTAATATAAATAAAGAAAATTAAAAAAAATCTCAAATCAATAATATGTGTATAAAATTTATTTAAAAAAATACAGATACATGTGGATAATGGAAATTTAATTTTGAGTTCTGTACTGAGAATTAAAATTTTTATTGATCAGAAACAATCTAATCAATTTTAAAGTGTAAAAATTCGAATTCATATGTTTAAAATTAAAAAATTCACAAAAATTAAAAAGTTCACAAAATTTTAATTTAATTTAATTTTTTATTTATTTTGTAGCTTGAAATATATTTTCTTTTTTAATTTTGAAAATGATATATAACTCCCTAAAAATTTATTTAAATTTTTAATTATAAAATAAATTAATATTCTGATATCCAGAAAATAGAATTTACGGTGTAATTGTAAGGTTAGTTGAAAAAGAATGTGTTTTTCCTTTTTTATTCCTTTTCATTTATTTATTAGTGACGTCTAACGATTTCTTTACTACGTGCCATCTGTGCTTGTCGTCCGTACATACGGATGTGTCAGAGTTTTTCTTCACGCCATACGGCTATTTAATTTTAATTTTTCACGGCGTGCATGTAGAGAGAGCTACGAAGTGATTGAACTTACTGTCCTTCCTCATATCACATCATCTAGTTGGACTTATTCCTATTAGATCTAGGCTCACGAACAATCCGGCTTGCCCCGCGTATTTGGATCAGAGCTAAAATAATTGAACCGGTTGACCAAAAAATACTTCATGAGTTTTGAAACAGCGCTGTGGTCTTGAATTCAGCCTTATTTAAGGGTGATGAAACCCGGCCATCATAAATCATACTAAATGAATAAATAAATTAAAATTTATGATCTTAGAGATAAGGTAGTCCTTATATTTTAATTTTGTCAAATTAAAAATCACTCTATCTATAATTTTTAATCAATTATCTTTAAAATGGTTAAAATATCCTTAAATTTATAGATTTTAGCCTTAAATTTATAAATTTTTAATTTAATAGAGTTAAAATATAAAAATTATATTATTAAATTTTAAAATTATATATATATATTAATTTTGACATAACAATCTATCATGATTTTTCAAAAAAAAACCTTAATTTTTTAAAAAATAATTATTAGTAAAGGGATAATTTCTCACTAATTGCTTTCTTCACTATAAATAATGTTTTAATTAAAATTAAAATATTAATTAGTGGTTTGAGAATTTATTCATTAACTGCTTTCATTCTAAATAAGAGGAATAAAATTATCAAAGAGTAAGAAACAATTTTTTTAAAAAAATGAAGTAATTATTTTTTATTTTGGTATGTAATTTTTAGAAAAGATTTAAATTTTATTAATAGAATTTAATTATTTTTATTCAATACAAAAAAATTATTTATTTGAAATCAATTTAAATATAATAGAATTCAATTAAACTCTTTTAATTATACAAATTAATAATAAATTTAAATTAATTTAGTTATTCATATGTTTTTAATTAAATACAAATATTTATTTTTATAAATAACAATCATTTTTATCTTTATAATATTTAAAATCTAAATTTTACATAATTTTTTACTATTAAAAAATATAAAATTATTTTTTATAATTCACAAACCAATATAATAAATTTCTTAATATTAATTATAAATGTATTAAATATTGATAGTCAATATTAAATTAAAATAATTTTTGTAAAGATTAATTATTAATTAAAAAAATTAAAATTTAAATAAACAAAAAATAAAAGAAAAATTAAGAAAAAATGCTTTTAAAGGCTAATTAAATAATTTTGATGTAAATAGCTTTAAATAAAATTATTTATTATAAAATTTTAATAATTTTGATAAGATCTATATTCAGTTCAAGATCATTTCGCTTGCATCAATTTTCACATGAATTTAAAATAATTAAAATTTTAATTTCTGTTGAATTTTTTTAAAATTAGGCATTTTAAATAAGGGATAAATAATTTGATTTTTTCTATTTAAAATGTGTTTTTCCATAAAAAATATGAAAAATATTTTTTTTAAAATAATATTTTAAAATAAATGGAGCGTAAGAATTTTTTTTTAATTCTAATTTCAGGGAGCGATAATATTTTCAATTTTTTAAAAAAATTCCTCTCTATGTAAAATTTTAATTTTTTCTAAAATAAAAATTTTTAAATGGAAAAAATTGAAAATTTTCATTCCATATGAGAAAATTATTAAACAATAATCAAATTAAATTATTTCAAAATTTTAAATTTTAAATTGAGAGAAAATCAACCTAAAATGAATTGGAAATAAATGAAAAATTAATTAATTTTAATTAAAATTTTCCGCTTTGTTTGATTTTGGTGGATGGGTGAAAAAGATTTATATATGAAAGTGGAGATATCATGCAAGATTGTTTACCTAATACAAAAATCCAATAAAAATAATTATTTTTATTTATAAAAAAATTTACTAATTAGTTATTATATTTTGAGAATAGACTCATAGCTATATTTACAAAATAATTCATTTTTTATTGACATATATTACCATGTGGATAATCCTAATTGGTAGGCTTAACTCTTTATTTGATCATCTTCAGAAATTGTTCAGTTTCATTTCTAAAACAACTCTATAATCAGTTAAGTTTCATGATGCTGGTTAAACATTATTTCCCAGCATCAAAAATCAGTTTGAGGATCCTAGAACTCTAACAGGTTTTTCAGACAGTAAGTACTCATCAGGAACCACCCCATGAGGAGAACGGAGAAAGAAAACAGCCCAATAAGAAAGGGCCAGCCAACCAAAACAATACCCAGGCAGATCACCACTGTGAAAGGAAAGAATGATCGGATTACCGACTTCCAGTCGATCCAGCGTCCCCTGAACAGTATTAGAGCAGCCACGGTTATCATGTTCCACTCAATTGATTCGTGATAACAGAGTCGATTCAGGCAGTTGGCGACAAATGAGTGAGAGTTGCAAGTGAAGAGATTGTAGGTTTTATGTTCGAAGTGCCGCATGCTTGAATGTAGAGCATCATCCCATGTAACTGCAGTTCCATATTTGGTGTGCGTATATCCATGCTTGCACGTGTGCCCGGCTAGGTTTGGGGGAAAGCAACACTGGATTAACAACTCAAATAACAGAACAAGTACGTCAATACAACAACAGAAGCATCGCTTTCATGAAGCAATGATTAAAGTAGCATACTAAACAAATTCGTGATTCCAATTGAGTTGACAAGTTTGGAAACAAGGTGGTTTCCCTACAAAAATCCATTCCAACGATGTTCAGTTCAGATCCGATATTGCTAATTATCAAAACAACATAGTATGCTAATTAATCAGTTTGGTTCGCTTTTTATAAATAATTAAATTTTGGTTTTCAATTTATTTGATAAAACTAAACCAACCGAACCGAATGTTCACCCCTAGTGCTAAGTGTATATCTAATTCGTCTTTTAAGATTATTTTATAAGCCTAAATAAAATGTCCTTTGCATTACATGATGCTATAAGCATGAGCATTGACTCCATCAGTAGAACATAGTATTACCCTCTTAATAAATGATCCCTATAATAATAGCAAGAGATCCCTATAATAATAGCAGGAGATAGAATGTATGCATGCACAGGTGTGTCAGAACGGAGAAATTTTCTAATGCAATTGTTGTATGTACAACGGATGCATTATAGCCATTGATTATGGTGGTTCCATGTTGGTCCCGTCATAATCAACTGTTAACACCCAACCGTTATACATACAACAGTTGAATAGGATATTTTTTAGTCAGAAAGAGATATCACAACAGGGTGACTGGCACTAAATATCTATACCTGATTTCTATCGAGTTGAAGTCGTCTAGCCACGGGACCAAAAGCAAAACCATCAACATTCAGAAAACCAGATCCTGCAAAGTCTAATATAGTTCCATCCTCCCTGCAAATGCCAACATGTCCAATGAATGGTGCCAACCATGAGACAATTGGGAGTGGAGCCCAAACTAGGCAGCATGGAAACTTGGCTTTATTTGGATCAATTTCATCCAGGGGCCACAATTCATGCAGAAGTCCTGATATAGAACTCATATGCTCAATGTGAGAAGCTCCCTCCATTGTGGAAAATCTTCAGCAGAGCAATGTATTTCAGAACCTTTCTATGGGGAAACATAAAACATCTAAAACTACACGTCGGACATAATTGACCTGTTACAATACAATCAAGTATATATATCAATTATCATATGTATCACCAAGATGACATGAAAGGTTAGTCCTGATTTTTCCCCTTTTTTTCCCGGCTGGGGTTTTTTATTTTTGGGTTGGGGGTGGGGGGGTGGGGGGGATTGTCTAGCAGTGGAGGTTGGGTCACCCGAAAGAGTCTCTAATGCTCTACATGAGATCAAGACTCCCAATACAAGCATTGCACATCATCATAGAAATAAATAGTAAAGTTCAGGATTATAATTCATTTTTCTAATACAGACCTTCAAGTCCATTACTTGCATCCATTTCAAGAACTCAAGCATTATGCGTATCTTATCAGTACCTTTCAAGTTCAGAATATAATTTCATAATATGTGCATAGTCAGTTGATCTCCTGATGTCTTAACTACTCAGGGAACTAATTAGTAACAACTATCAAACTAATTCTCATAAAGGTTTTGACTTCAAATCTTAGTGCTTCATTTGTAGTAAAATCATTATGAACATCTTGGACAATCCACTTATAAGACCTATAAGTAAGTAAAAATCTCACGTTTTTTTGTCAAGCAGTTTTCTGAGGGAAGACATGGGGGGAAGGATTTAAACTCAAGAGCTCCTACTTAACGAGATGCACATTTTAAGACTATTTACTAATAGATGAGGATTAAGGAATTATCATGAAAAGTTGGAAACAAACTTATCAATGAAAAGAATAAAAGAATAAATATATAAATCAACAGTGATTGCCAGCAGAATTCTTCATGTGGTGGTTGTCTAGCATAATCAACAGGAAGCAGGGCTTCAGTTTTGAATCCCAAATCAAAAAAATATCTAGCTTAACCAACCCATTTAATTTATACCCATTTGTAATGCATTAATCCAGTTGGGAAAGTTGTTTAAAGTAATTAAACCTTGTTAATATGATGCCACTAGAAACTCAACATTCTTCCTAAGTTGCAATCAAAACTTAATAATGCAAAATCCCGCTCTCCAAACAAAGATTTCAAAGTTCGAGAAACCCAACATATACTCCCAATCCTATGCTTCGCTGTCTTTGTTTACAGGGAAAATAAATTGCCTGAAAAAGTTCCCCATTTGACACATTGCATCAAGAATTTCCAGCGCTTAATCATAATCCTCAACATCAGAAGAAAAATTATAGCTGTAACGAGTTCTTTTTATGAAAGATTGTAAGACTTGCCAGCCTTCAAATTTATTGAAAAAGAAAAGCCTAAGCGAAAATTGAGCTTCTCAAATGCACCAAAGGAGGTGGGATATATTCTAATGCTTTTTTAAAGATGATCTTCAGAAGCTTTGACGCATCAATTAGACAACTTCACTAAACTTCTACTGTTACCGGAAGAACCGACATAGACCCACAAGAGAGGAAAACAAACCGACAAAAGGGTCTTCAAATTTCACATATGAAAATCACTTGCCCAGTTTCAAGGCAATCTAACAGAACCCGGAAGACCTCCCCATTCAAAATGAAAATGGAAAAGACCAGAATCATTAAGTGATGCATGCATATGCAACAATAAGAAGACGATGAACAGAAGTGAAAAAAGTGAAACTGACCAGTTAAAAGAGGCGGCGAAGAGGGAAAATGAATGGGCTGGCTTGTAGAAAATCAGAAAGAAAACTTCAGAGAGGGTGAGAAAGGAGAAGGGAGAGCATATGAAACGTTTCTTTAGTTGTGGTAGTGGTTGAGAGTGTTGCTTAAGGACGCATTCATGGCGTTGAGAGAAGCGAAGAAAGCTTCAATGGAGGAAACCGAATAAAGGAAGGAGCGATAGACTGAAAAGGGAGAGATGCACGCATCATTTCTTAGTTTAGCTTCCCTCGTGGGCCCCGCCTTCCTCCTTACGCAGCTCTCTGCCTCTCTGGCCTTTCGCTTTATATATTATTACTATTATTATTAAAAATTATTTTCACCCATTTATTTTAAAATTTAACCGTTTAATTTTTATTTTTTTAATAAAAGAATATATTATGAAATTAATAATAAAAAATATTTTTGCTAATTGATTTTTCTAAATATTTTAAATATAAAAAATTGTAAAAAAATATTTTTTTTTAAAAATATTTTCTTGTGAAACAAAGGAAACCTAAAAGTAACCGTTGTTAAAATTTGATTCATTTAAATTTAAATTTTATATTAATAATAGAGTTTATATAAATTTAAAAATTTTTATTATATTTCTTCTTAAATAATTTTTAATTAAGTTCTTTTATAAAAATATTACTTAAATAATTTGAAAATTTTAATCGTAAATTGTAAAAATAAATGAAAAATATTTTTATTTTACATTAATTGATTCTTACAAAAGTTGTTAAAAAGAATTATTTATAATATTAATAAATTTAGCACTATTTCTTGAAATTAAAATCTAATAATAGATAAAAAAAAATTCAAATTTTATATTGATCGTAGAGTTTATTATTAAATATTTTAATTATTTACAAATAAGTATGTAAAATTATAGAAATTGATCTTACATAATATACTTATTTACAAATAAATCTTTATATTTGACCAATTAATTCTGAATATTTTAATTATTGACAAATAATCTCAATAATTTTACAAATTAATCCCTACATATTATAATTAACAATTTATGAATAAGACTGCATATTTTGTAAACTGATCCTTATAATTTACAAATTAATTTGCTACATATTTTACAAATTAAGATTGTATATATTTTACAAAGTAATTGATGCATATTTTAATTATTTACAAATAATCCCCATAATTTTATAAATTAATCCTTTTATATTATAATTATTTATAAATAAAACCTTATATTGAACACATATTCATACAATGCTAAGGGATCTTCAAAAATAATTATAATATCCAAGGGATTAATTTATAAAATATAATAGCTATTATAAATAACTATAATATTTAGGGATAGTTTTAAATATTTATAATATTTAATAATTAATTTATAAAATATATGAGTTTATTCATAAAGACTATAATATTTAGGAATCAATTTATAAAATGTAATATTTTATCCATAAATAATTAAAATATTTAGGAATAAACTTGTAGGATATAATGTCTTATTTTTAAATAATTATAACATTTAGGGATTAATTTCTAAAAATATAGAGGCTTTCATAAATAATTATAATAATTTATAAAATAAAAGACATATCATAATAGTTATAATACTTAAAAATAATTTATAAAAAGTATATGGAGTTATTTATAAATAATTATAATATTTAGGGATTAATTTATAAAATTACTGAAATTATTAAAAAAAATAAAATATTCAAGATCAATCTATAAAATATAAGGTCTTATTCATTAATAATTAAAATATATAGGATCAATGTGTAAAATTATAAGGATTACTAGTAAATAACTATAATATTTAAGGATAATTTATAAAAATATAAGGATTTATTTATTTATAAAAAATTTTAAATATCTCAAATATGAAATGTTTTTCATAATGTATAATAAAAAATTATCTTGAATTGTAGGTGAGTGAAGGCCAAAATCATCCATTAACATTATTGCTAAAATACAAACAATGAACAACTTCATGGAGCTATCGAGGTAGAATTTTGACTTCAAATCATCTTTCACTGAAAACGATGTCGAATTTGAAACTTTGCAGAGAAAGATACAAATTGATCTTTGAAATCAACTCATATACAATAAATTATTAAGATATTATTCATTTAAAAAAATTAATAAATTTTTATAAAAATCTAAGATTTCAACTTTAAATTTTATAATTAAAAAAATTAAATGCTTTACTCTAAATATTTTTTTAATAATAAATTAATTTTTAAATTTAATTTTTATCTAAAACCGTTGATTATTAATTAGAGATTTTATATTTTTAATGATCAAAATATCCTTTTAAATGTTAAATATTTTTTTAATAAAAAATTATTTTTATTTATTATTTTAATAATAAAAAAATTGAGAGATTTTTTTGAAAATCAGTCAACTTAGTAGATTTTATTCATTATTTTTCTTATTTGTTATTATAGTAAATAATTTTAATTTTTAAATATAAAATTAATATTTTGTAAGTATAAAAATTAATAATTAATAAATTTAATTTTTCTTAAAAATTAATTTTTATATTATGTAAGTATAAAAATTAAAGATTTAAAAATTAAAGATTAATTTTAATTAAAAAATTATTTTTTATATTTAGAAGTCTGTCTAAATTGGTTTCTATAAGTATAAAATTTTTTATATTTAACTGAAATTAAAAATTAATTTTTGTACTTACATAATTGGAGTCTGTCTAAATTAATTTTTATAAGTATAAAAATTTTTATATTTATAGAATATTAATTTTATATTTAAAATAAAATTATTTATAATGTTAATAAATTAAAAAAATAATGGATAAAAAACTCAAATTCAGCAATTTTCAAAAATTAAAATAATAATCTCTCAATTTTTTATTATCAAAATAATAAATAAAAATAATTTTTAATTAAAAAATAAAATATTAATCATTTAATTGTAGATTTGTGATTTTGAGAAAAGGACTTTTTGAAGCCTGCATGTTCTATTTGACATTGCTTCTAGTAGATCTAGTGAGATTGATACTCAATTGGCCGTTGAGTTCAAATTAAAAAAATTAATTAAATTAAATTAATTTAAAATTTTAGTTTAATTTTTTATTTATTTTAATTCAGTTTAATTTTTAATTTTAAAAATTTTAATTATTTCAATTTAGTTTGATTTTAATAAAAAAAATTAAAAAAATTAAAGTGAATTAATTAGTTATAATAATATAAGATCATATTAAAGTTAAAATATTTTAATTAAATTTTAAAATACTAAAAATAAAATATAAAAAATAAAAAATATATTAAAAATTTAAACTGAACAAATCGAATCGAATTGAATTAGACCGATTCGATTTGATTTGATTTCTAATTAAAATCGATTTGATTCGATTTCATTTTCATAAATGCTACAATTTTGATTTTTAATTTATTCAATTCAATTCAATTTTAAATCAAACTGATCGAATACTCCAATATTAATCTCACGGTGTTTATTCTGTCGATTGGTGGTTGAAATTCCTTCCATTTACATAATGCTTTAGTCTCTACCAATTCTGCCTTAACATCAGTTTGTATGTTGGTCATTCCCTTAGTTTTTTTCTATTTCGTCTTTTGTATGATCTTTAATCTACCAAACCATAAATCTAGTGCTTCTACTTGTTACAGATAATATTGGTTATATTATTTGTTACTAAATAGTTGTATTAGTTGTATTCTAATGATAGTCTTACACTCTTATACTTATCCTTTGTAACTACTCTGTATACAGAGATGTATAAATAGAGTTGTATTATTCAATACGAAATATATAGAAAAACCTAATTCTCTCTAGTTTGTATATGGTATCAGAGCCGCTATAATTGATTTGTTATGGCTCTTGTTCCTTTATCCTCATCTTCTTCTTCTTCTTCTTCTGTTTCAACTATTACCTCTGCCTCTTCTTTTTCCATCAAACTAAAAGACAATAATTACCTAGCTTGGAAAACCCAGTTTGGACCGATTCTAAATTTCCAAGGTCTCAATGGTTTTATTGATGGTTCTGAATCAGCTCCCTCTAAAACTATACCCACATCTGCTACAGATGCCACCCCTATACCAAATCCAGCATATACGGTTTGGTTCAACAAAGATCAGATGCTTCACTCATGGCTGCTCGCATCTCTTACAAAAGAAGTATATTCTCTTGTTTATGGTCTTACCTCTTCACATGCTGTCTGGGAAGCTTTAGCCAATACATTTGGTGCTGTATCTCAAGATCGCCAGCTTCAATTACATATTGAACTCCAAGAGCTCAAGAAAAATGATCTCTCAGTCTCTGCTTATCTGAAGAAAGCAAAATCCCTTGCTGATGAGCTTGGTGCAGCCGGACGACCACTTTCTCCAGCTGAATTTAATGCGATAATCTATCGCAATCTTGGGTTTGAATTTCACTCTATTATCACCAATCTTAATCTTCGTCCTCAACCAGTTTCGTTTTTTGAACTGCATAGTCATTTGGTTGCACATGAAATGCTTCTTAATAATTTACATCAACCAATGGCAAATTTAAGTCTTCGATCGAGTTCTTTTACTGCTCCACTTTTACCTACACCTCGATCGAATGCTACTGCTTCTGCTCATATGTCTTCTGATTCTTCGAAGTCTAATAAGGTGGTTTGTCAAATTTGTGGCAAACCAAATCATTCTGCTTTGAACTGCCGCCGGCGATTTTATCGTGGTCCTATTGGAAATAATAACAGTGGTAATCAATCTGGTTATTCTAATGGCAATTATTCCGGATATCGTCCTTCTCGGCCTTATAGAGCTCCTAATGCAAATATGGTGTACACAATGCCTTACCCGACTGCTCCTTCTATTGCTGATTCTGCTTCTGTTTCCTGGTTCCCTGACACTGCTGCCAATTATCATGTTACCTCTGATCCGCAACAATTGAATGTCATCAATGAGTATTCAGGTAATGATCAATTATTGGTTGGCAATGGACAA
Organism: Manihot esculenta; assembly: GCF_001659605.2. NCBI lineage: Eukaryota > Viridiplantae > Streptophyta > Magnoliopsida > Malpighiales > Euphorbiaceae > Manihot > Manihot esculenta. Next base: position 4,345,430 of record NC_035163.2, read on the forward strand.
GGATTGCAGATTTCACACACTGGTAATGGCTCTGTTTCCAATTCCCGTTGCAAACTCAAGCTCAATAATATCTTATGTGTTCCTGAAATTACAAAAAATTTGCTCTCTGTCCAAAAATTTTCTACTGACAATTCTGTTTTCTTTGAATTTTGGCCTCATTATTTTGCAATAAAGGACCAGTGCACCAAGAACACACTGATGCAAGGCCCAAGTGAAGATGGCATGTACAAGTTATCTCAGCTCCGGCCACCTCCTATGGCAAATCAAGTTTCAGCAGCTTCTTCAATGGACGATTGGCATCGGCGGTTGGGTCATCCAAACTATCACAAGATATCTGCTTTAGTTAGGCAAAATAAAATATCAGTTTCTGATACTGAGTTGAGTCCTTGTTCTAGTTGTCGATTAGGCAAATTGTCTCGTCTTTCTTTAGTGTCAAAAGCACATACAAGTCAACAGCCTTTTGATATTATTTTCTCAGATGTATGGGGTCCTGCACCTATGCAATCTAGTTTGGGTCATCGTTATTTTGTTCTATTTATTGACGATTACACTCGTTTTACATGGGTTTATTTTTTGAAAAATAAAAGTGAGGTGTATGATGTCTTTCTTCAGTTTGAGCAGCTTATCAAACGCCAATTTGGCAAGTCAATTTTAGCCTTTCATTCTGATTGGGGGGGTGAATACCAACGATTGAATCACTATTTTAAAGCTACTGGTGTTGTACATAGGATAGCTTGTCCATACACTCATGAACAAAATGGTACAGCAGAAAGAAAAATTCGGCATCTTGTAGATACTGGTCTAACTCTTTTAGCTCATGCCTTCTTACCCTTAAAATACTGGAATTATGCGATTGAGCAGAGTGCTATGTTGATTAACACCTTACCTTCAGATGTCTTGAATAAAACTTCACCCTTTTTTAAGTTGTTCTCCAAAGACCCAAATTACTTGTCTTTTCAACCCTTTGGGTGTAGTGTTTTCCCATTGTTACGTCCTTATAATAAGCATAAATTCAGTTTCAGGTCTACTGGGTGTGTATATCTTTGGCAAAGTCCTTTTCATTCTGCCTATAGATGTTTGGATTTTACTACAGGGCGTGTGTACTTGGCCAAACATGTTCGGTTTGTCCCTAAGGAATTTCCCTTTTCTAAGTTATCTGCATCAACTAATATTGCCGAACCACAGACGGATCCAACATGGCTGCAAGTAACTTGTACATCGTCCTCTTCACCAATGCCTACATCAGGTACAAATTCTCCTTTTACTCCTTCTTCACCACATACTCCAGTTCAGCATTTCTCCCCATTTCACAATCAAAATTTTACAGAAACACTTCCCTATCAGCACAATCTACAGGCTTCCAGATTGTAACTGATATTGCTTCTCCTATTCCTCCAATTCGAACACATCATATGGTTTTAAGAACTAACCCAAAACCAAATAGGAAGTATGCTTCTGTTGCTCAATTCGTGTCATTTCAGGAACCAAAAACATTCTTTCAGGCTCATAAACAGCAGGAATGGCGTGATGCTATGAGAGAAGAAATTTCAGCTTTGCTGAAGAATCAAACATGGATACTAGTGCCACGACCAGTAAATGCAAATGTCATTCAAAACAAATGGGTGTATCGGATCAAGCAGCACTCCAATGGGCATATTGAGCGTTACAAAGCTCGTCTAGTTGCGAAAGGATTTACACAACAGATGGGTCTTGATTACACAAAGACATTCTCTCCGGTTGTGAAATTCACCACTGTTTGTATTCTTTTGGCTCTCGCTGTATCAAAAGGATGGGATATGCGGCAATTAGACATTTCAAATGCTTTTTTCCATAGTTTTTTAACAGAAGATTTATATATGGAGCAGCCCAAAGGCTTTGTTGATAGTACTAAGCCAGATTATGTTTGCAAACTTCAGAAATCTCTTTATGGATTAAAACAGGCACCGCGGGTCTGGTTTGAAAGACTCAAGCAATTTCTATGTTCTCTTCAATTTTGCAGCACACAGGCTGATCATTCTTTATTTATATACACCAATGGAGTTGATAAATTATTTGTGCTTGTCTATGTCGATGACATTCTTGTCACAGGAACCAAATCTCCAATCATTGATTGGTTTGTTCATAAGCTGGCTGCTACCTTTCCTGTTCGCGATCTTGGTGAGATAAATTACTTCCTTGGAGTTGAGGCCACAAAAACGCCAGATGGTTTATTGCTTTCTCAAAGCAAATATCTCTCTGAAATATTACAAGCAACACAGATGGAAGACTCCAAGTCTTGTGCTACACCTATGGCAACTACACCAAATCTTAGTAAACAAACAGGAACTTTATTGCATTCTATGACAGAGTATAGACAAGTGGTTGGGGCTCTACAATACTTAACTCTTACAAGACCTGACATTGCCTTTGCGGTTAACAAATTAGCTCAATTTTTACATTGTGCTACAGATGTTCATTGGTAAGCATGCAAAAGACTACTATGTTATCTTAATGGTACAGCCACTCAAGGTCTTTTGCTTCGTCCTTCATCAACATTCTCACTACAATGTTATTCAGATAGTGACTGGGCTGGTTGTCCCGATGATCGACGGTCAACCGGAGACTATCTAGTTTATTTTGGTGGTAATTTAATCTCTTGGTCTAGTAAGAAGCAGCCAACGGTAGCACGATCAAGTACAGAAAGTGAATATAAAGCTATTGTGAATGCCACTGCTGAGATAATGTGGGTTACTACTCTTTTACGTGAGATTGGATATGCTCCTGCAGCATCTGCAACTTTATGGTGCGATAATGTTAGTGCTATCTATCTGACTTCAAATCCTGTTTTCCATGCTCGAACAAAGCATGTTGAAATTGATTATCATTTTATTCGAGATCAGATACGACTTGGCATTGTTTCTATTCGGTTTCTTAAAAGTGCAGAGCAACTTGCAGATATCATGACTAAACCTTTGGGGCAGCAACTATTTTCAACTCTCTCATGCAAGCTTCAACTGCAGTCTCCTGCCGTTCAGCTTGAAGGGGACTGTTACAGATAATATTGGTTATATTATTTGTTACTAAATAGCTGTATTAGTTGTATTCTAATGATAGTCTTACACTCTTATACTTATCCTTTGTAACTACAATTCTCTCTGGTTTGTACACTACTAGCCATGGCCTTGCTTGCTTTGAACTTTTGATGGTGCACCTGCTTCATTTGTTGTGGAGATCTCTGAAAACATTTGCATCCTTTGAGATAATTTTGAATATTCGAGCCTCTGCAGCTGGGATAGTAGATAAAGTCTTATTTGTTGTAGAACCAACCTATACATCTCTTTTCAATAATAGACCTATCCAACATTATATATGAGAGAATATTATTAATTGACCTATCGAAAGATTTTTCGACAATAATTAGGGGTGAGCAGTATTCGGTTTAAATCAAAAAAATTTATCGAATTGAATTAATTTAAAATTTTGGTTTGATTTTTTATTCAGTTCGGTTCGGTTCGGTTTGATTTTTAATTTCAAAAATTTCAGTTATTTCAGTTTAATTCGATTTTGATTAGAAAAATCAAATCGAACTGATTAGTAATAATAGTATATTATTTTCAATAATATAGAGAGATTAGATCATATTAAGTTAAAATATTCTAATTAAATTTTAAAATATTAAAAGTAAAGTGTAAAAAAATAAAAAAAATAATTAAAAATTCAAATATATCAAATCAAACTAAATTAAATCGATTCAATTCGATTTTTAATCAAAATCGATTTCAATTTAATTTTTATAAATTTCAAAATCTTAATTTTCGACTCATTCCATTCGATTCGATTTTAAACCGAATCAACCGATTGCTCAACCCAAACAATAACCCCTATGAACAAAATTACTGGTAACTTTATTCAATTTTTACATTTAATTTGTGGAGGAGAGAGGAAGTGTATATAATTTCATATGGAAATAAATTGTTAATTATTTATTATTTATTTTATTAAATTGTTAATTATTTGTATTTAAAATAGTCAATAGATAAGAGTGTGCTTAGCATATGTATTACGTGGAAATCATGTATAAAGAATTAAAGCAAATATTAATTATATTATCATATGGAATTATAAACACTATGATAACGGCAGTAGATTGAAATTTTTGTAGCCAATCATTATTTGAGCATATCTGTGGTGTCCCCATGGAAATCTCACATTAGAATATAAAAGTTGTAAATAATAGAAAAAATTAAGTAGTTAGTGATATATAAAAACTTACTACGGTTAGTTTTTTATTTTGAAAATATATTAAAATATTTTTAAAATTTTAAAAAATTTATTAATTAATTTTAATTATTAAATATTAAAAAAATTAAAATACTTTAATATTTTCTATATATAAAAGACTAATTTAATTTCCATCACACAAAACATCTATCTATATTTCCACATATATTTTTGCATTATCAATTTTCTTATTTCAAGAGAAAAAGAAAAAAAAAAGCTAAAATGAAGCAAATCCACCTTTTGGTTCGCATCAACTCTCATCATCACTAGCAGAAATTTATAAGAAAACTAACTAAAATGACAATCGTTGTCCTAGAATTATAGGTCAAGCTTCAACTATGAATAAAACCACAAGATAATTCCATTAGCAGTATCGCTGCCTCTTCCACATCTTGTGGAAGAACTCGTTGAAGAGCCGAGTTCTTGCTCAAGCTTAATGCAAGATTCTTGAAGCTGCAAATCTTCTTTTGGCCCTGAGGTGAATCAGGAGGCTTACACAGTTTCCTGCCTTGCGCAATTTGGCCTGAGCGCCACTTCTTTTCCTTGTGCAACTTATTTTTTGTAGATGACATCTCTGTGGAAACAGCCGTGCCATTCGCTCCGGCAGCTGCCGCCTCCATTGCCCGTCTGGCCTTCCTCTGTCGAATACCACAGGCATTGCAAAGGGACTGCATCAACACATAAGAGCCATTTGATCAATTTGCTGTTATCTTGTGTGTATGGTTAATATATATATGTAAGCTATAAGAGAGATCAATCACCTTAGGCCCCAAAGGGCCACTCCTCCAAAGAGGAGTAGTGGTAGTGTTGCAATCTGTGCATACTCTGATAGTGTTATTATTAGAATCACATTGCTGGTGATCTTGAAATTTGGGTGTGAATTTCATTGGATTATTAGTCACTGAGCAATTAGAGTTCATCATTTTTTGCATCAACCTCATCCTCGCGGGCGTCCATTTGGCTGCAGATCCCTCATCACCACGACTTCCTTCATAATCCTCTCTTTTACATGGGGACAATTCGTGGGTTTCCCTACTGCTACTCTCATTCTCCACTGCAGCTTGAAAAGACTGGGCTTTGTGAAGATCATCACTCCATCTGCTGTCTGATATGTACTTATCATCCTATCATTAAAACAAAATTAAGAAGTTCACTTGAGCAGATGGCGTATACAGAATTTCACGCATAAAAGTTAACTATTTATAGAATAAATGCATGAAAATTTAACATTTTCCAGAGAAAATTCAAGTGTTCTTGCCTCCTTAACATGCTGTTGGGCTTCTCTATGATATTGATCATGGGCCGTGTTTAAAAAAGCAGGAGCTGATGAAGATAGAGAAGCAGCAGCTTGATGAGGTGACAGAAAGAGCTGCAGGTGTTGCTGATCTTCTTTAAGCTCCAAAGCTGGAAAAGAAGAAGAAGTGGGTGGATTCAGATCACAGACAGGAGTCATATGGAAAGAAAGAGCGAGAGAGAGATGGTGAGCCTGTATTGTCTGGTTAAAGAAGGACAAATATAGAGAAATGGAGATAAGGGTAATGAAAAAACAAGGCTAAAAGGGCGTAAATTAGCAGTGTAAAAGGATGTAATAAGGGAGTGGGTTTGAAGAAGAGGCCTGAAAGCCATTCACGTGACTTCATGTCACCCAAGCAAAACAAGCTAAAAAGGACAAAATTAAAAGGAGGGTGTAGAATGCAACTACTCGAGCCCAGAATGACAAAACCCTATCTGCAGCATTTGCTCTATTATAAGTTCTAACTCCATACAAAAATATCAACTCTTACATAAGTCGCCTATTTAGCATTTAAGGTTGATATGCCCTACACTTCACATGTTTTTATTTGTTCTCAATGTCTTCCATCAACCCATTAATGCTTTCCAATAATCCGATCCTTAATTTGCTATGAAATTTTTTATACCTCCATGTGTGTTTCTATTGTAAATTTTAGTCTTGTTTGATTGGAATAACTCAGTTAGGAATTTAAAATTTCCACAAAATGTAAAAATTGTTTCTGTTTCTTTGCCATTTCTTCTTAACTTCCCAAAAAGTCAAAACGTACATTGGATTATGTGTTGATGCATTGTCTGTCAACTACAAAACAGCAAAAAGAAAGCCATTCATTAATGGAGTTTGGAAGGAAGAGAGATATGAAGAAATGGGTATAAGATTTGCATGGAAGCATATATATCTTAATTTCCTAACCTTGCCAAAATGCATCAAATGCTGGTTCAGGCCAGGATAGTGACCTTTGACCTTTTCAAATTTATTTTCTTTTATCTGCTAAAGAAGAAATAGCACCCAGCTTTTTCTTTTCTTTTCTTTTCCTTTCTGTTTCTTTTTCTTTCTGACCTGACATTTTGGCTTCTATCTCTTTGGTTTTCTTAGAAACAGCTCATATATCAAGACATGAAGTAAGAGAAAAAGAAATGATGTCTCTCAAAGAGACTAATTGGCCATGGTTTGATTCAGAACTCACATATGATGATTTATATTAAAATTTGGAGTCTAAAATTTTCAATTTCTTGATTTTGGAGCTAAACAAAGAAACTTAACTAACAATTTTTTTTTAAATTTTTATAAATTGTGTTTAAATTTGAAATTTCTAACTTAATTTAGATAAAACTTGAAAGTAATATAAATTAAACATCTCAATAAATACAGAATAAAATTGAATATTTCGACTTTAAAAAAAATTCCATATTTTACTGAGATCTTGTTGAAACATAGTATATCCTAAATGATAAAATCGAAATTCTGATTGGCCGAAGAAGATTCTTGAGTGTCAAGTTTCAAGCTTAATTTCAAAGTCAACTCAAACTTTGAGAAATCATTTAGCCTTAAACTTGATGAAGCTACCGAAGCTTTAGTGAACTACAGGGCTCCGTAATCAGACACTAGCCAATTGAAAATGTTTTTATATTATATTTATTTTTTATACATATGTTTTTTAAAAAAAAAACTTTTTTAATATAATATGTGCATTTAAAGTAAAACGCCACTAAAAATAGAATTATATTGTTATTAATTAATTTTATATAAAAATATAAGATAGTTGTGTGTACGTCAGTCATTTCGACACTTTAATAAATAGATAAGAATGGTGAATATAATATAATATTTTAAATTTAAGAGTAATTGTGTAAAACTGTGCATGTTTATTTTTTTATCGTTAATTTTTTATATTATAAGAAAATAAAATTAAATATAATATTTTTAAAAATCCATTAATAATATAATTAAATACTTGATAAGAAATCTCGTTAGCTAATTGGTTAGTACTTATATAATTACCGATTTAATAGATCACGATAATTTTATGTTCAGACTCAACCTATTCATAGAAGAGGGGGATAAATCTTAATGATTAATTTAGTGTTACTCTATTCGAGTTTTTTTTTTCTTCAAATAAAATCATGTACCAACTTATTATATTTTTATCATGTGATCCTATTTTATAATCGTATTTTATAATGTCAACTCGGTTTACTTTTTGAAAATAGTTTTATAACATTTTAAAATTAAATTTATTTATTCATTTGGGGCTTAAAATGATAATTGAGCACTTTATTATGGCTTACCTATCCATTTTTAATTAACTAATGGAAATTAATTTGATAGAGTTAGAATTTTAAAAAAATGGTTATTTTGAAAAATTTTAAGTTTTAATATTTTTTTTTTGAAAAAAATTTAAGAGTTTAAATAAATTTTTTTTATTTTTATCAGTATTTAAATGACTGTTTGTTTATTTTTAAAATGCTTAAACTGAAATATATATATTTATTTGAAGGTATGAATTTTATTTTATTTTTTTTTGAAACAAAGCTATGAATTTTATTATTTCCATTAAGAACTTATTAATGCATTTTTTACAATTTAAATTTTCAATTCATTACTAAAAAAATTAAAAATATAGTTACGATATTTTATAGTGAATGATTGATAATTCAATGGTTAATATTTTAAATAAATAAATTTAATTTAAGATTATTTAAAATTATTGAGATAATATTTAAAAATTTTTACTATATAATAAGATATTTAAATAAATAAATTTATTTTTCATATTTAATAAGACTATTTATCTGACAGAATTGAGACATGGCAGTGTCCTAGTGGAAAAATAACGGGTGTTAAAATTTATCTTATTTGAATTTAAACTCAATTAATATTATTAATATTTAAATTTAATTAAAAATTATCTTAAATTATTCAAACTCATTTTAAAATTATTGTTACTACTCAAATAAAATTTGAATTTCTTAGTTTCATATATTTTAATTAATAATTTATATAAAAAAATATTTTTTTAAATATTTCTAAAAAAATTTACTTTTTAGATGATTATATATAAAAAATTTATAAATATTATTATAAAACATGTTTTTTATATTAAATTCATTATTAATATAAATAAATTTAAATAATAAATACGTAACACATAAAATTTAAATTTAATCCAAATCCACCGTAAATATTAATATTTAAATTTAATTATAATTATATTAATCCATTATATTACACTACAAAAATATATTAGACGAAACTTTTTGTTACGAATAGTGAAAAATCTGTTGTTAAAAGTATCAACCACAGATTTTAAATGGAATTGTCAAAAAATTTAGCAGTAATTTTTACTCTCGCTAATTCTATTAAAAAAAATACTTTTAATTATGATTTCATTGGAAATCCATTGCAAAAAATAACTTGATCTATATCTATGGAAAAATTGTAAAAAATATAAATTTTTTTCAATAAAATTTATTACTAAATTTATTTATTTATTTTTAAATATCTTTTAGTACTCATATAATCTAAAGATAATAAATAAATAAATATTTTTTCCATTTCATAATTTTTGTCCACATTTGTTTATAGTTGTCTCAAAATTATTATCTATTTTTTTTATATTATTATTATATATAAATTAAATATTTTTATTTTATTTTATTTTATTTTATTTTTAAAAAATTTCTTAATACATTTCTAAATATTTAATAAAATTTAATAGGTTTAAAATAAATATAATTAAAAAAATAATAAAAAATTATCAATCTTAATATGTTTTGAAAAGTAAAATAGATAAAAATGATGAGACAGATAGAATATAATTTTTATAATAATTTTGATGGATATAAATAAATTATAAATATTATTAAAATCGAATGATTCATTAAAAAAATCTAATGATTCATTAAAAAAATCTAATATTTATAAAAGAATTAAAGTATAATTAAATTTACTCTCATATGTTCTTAAAAAATAATATTTTTCATGGTCATTAACTTTCAACTAATCCAGCATAATTAATAAATACATTCATATAAATTAATTCATTTATGTCAATAATTTTAAGATAATTTAGAGAAATCAGTCTGTTTATATAAATCAAAATAAATTTTAATACTAATTCAATACTAAATTATGGTCGAAACAATTATTTGAACTATATTGTAGAATATTTGGGGAAAGAAAATTAATGTGAGAAATTGAAAAAAGAATAAGAGATACGATAAAATATTATATCCATTCTCATCCCAACACATGAACAACGATAGCTATGTCATTATCAACGTAGCCCACAACAGCAGCGAGAGGCCTGTAAGATAATGAAAATTGACCATTGCCCTAAACCTAATGATTATTTATTAAATTAGGACTGTGTGCAGACCATAGGGTGGGCCAAGTCTCCTTTTAATGGAGTCCTAAATGAAAGTTTAAATATTTGATTTGGTTTTTTTTTTATTTTTTCTCACGATTTCATATTTTGATACTTGTTTGAAATCATGCTTACTTGATTTGAACTCTAAATCAAGTTAACCAAACTATTTACACGTTCACTGGAATAAAAGAACGTCAAAATTAAAACCTTCTCCTCTATTCTCATTAAAAATGAGAAAAACAACCGTTATCATATAAAAATATTATGATGAAATAATCATAGCAATACAGCACATCAACAGATAACTAAGCACAAAAATTTAGTAAACAACCTACTTATTTCATTTTAAAAGCAAAACAGTCATTACACAGTAATAATAACAATCATCTCCCAACTTGCAAACAGGAGGGAATGCTTGTAAGAAGAGGATGCACAATTTAGGGATTCAACAAGTCTATGGTGGCCAGCTGGGTCCAGTCTTCATTGGAGGCCAACTAGTCACTCCCCCTTTAGGAATAAATAGAATTATGATAGAAAAAGATATCAATATATCTGAGATGATACATTCTTAATAAATAAATAAAAAAAAATTACAAAAAAACTGCACGACCCTTTACTTACTATCAATTTATACTAATTTTCCTCAACGTTGCTTTTAGGTAACGACATTTTTGAAAAAATTACATTTTAGTATCCCAAAAACTCTATGACCATGACACTCTCCCACTTAAATGGTTAACGCCCTTGTCGACTAAGTGTTGATGAAGTCTGCAATCTTATGTGCATATGCTTGTAGACTTAACTATTTCTCCCAACTGGTTTCTTCAACACTAAGGTCTTTCCACTTGACAAGGTACTCTTTGTGTGGTGGACACTTGGTGGTCTTGACAACTTGTTCGGCTAAGATCTCTTCGACTCCTTGATTGACAGGTAGTGCTCGGGTGACTACTGGTGGTGATGTCTTGTTACAGCTTGCATCTGACTCATCGACATGATATAGCTTCAATTTGCTGACATGAAATATTGGGTGGACTGTCATCCACTTCAGAGGTTTGATTCTGTAGGCGGCTAGTCCAATCTTGGCGACCATCGATACTGGCACTTCGTACGTGCGGACTAATATCTTGTCATGGTTGCGAAGGAATCTCAGCTGCCCTGGCAACAACTTCACCATCACTAAATCACCAACTGTGAACTCCTGTGGGCGCCGGTTGTCATCTGCCCATTTTTCTTCATATGACCAGAAGCTTTCTCCAATTGAGTGCAAGCAAGCTCTATATTTTGTCTCCACTCCTTAGTGAACTGGTGTGCTTTTGGATTGCAGCCTGAATAAGGTATAAGGTGCCAATGGTTGTTGACCTACCACTATCTCAAAAGGACTTTTGTTAGTAACAGAGCTCTGTAAAAAATTAAAACAAAATTGAGCAACATCCCGGCTAAACTCCAGCGTCGGAATTTCAACTTTCTGATGGAATCTCCATCGGAATATAAGATCTTGAAACTGGAATCTTTAGAAAGGTAAAATAGGATTTACATAAAATGAATTTGAAGTTTTTAGAATCGTATTTAAAAAAAAGTTTTAGAGGGAATCTTAAAGTTCGGCCGCCGAAGGTGGTTTCTCCAGCCACCTATAAAGGGGGCTCTGCCCGAAATGGAGAAAACTTTCTCTCCATTTTGAGCAAAGGTGAGCTTTTATAACCTTTTTCCTTCGCAATGCTTCTTTTAAGTAGATTTCTCATGAGCTTTTCCTTTGATTTTGAAGATTTGAGTTACTCTGTAATGACACGGGAACCGGACCGCTACCAGCGCTAGGATTCAGATCGACTTAAGGTCGCCGGAGCCCGTAGCAAGTCTACTATACATCCTGTTACACTTGATATAATCTCATACATGATCACACGAACAAGAAAAATATAATCATTACATGAACCAAGACTCGACCTGTACATGCATCATAACTGAAAACATATAAACTCATACTAGAGCTCTCATCAAATGCTCCAGTATGGTCAGCATAACATGCCTCCAACTCGGTTCAAACATACATATACTTAAAACTTTTACATATAAGAGATCATGAAACAAGGATTACAAGGAAAAACACTAGAGCAAAACACAATTCTAATCCATAAGTCAATACATGTCCACAACTATACTATTATAATAGACTATACTAGCAACTCAGTCGACTTTCCGAGCTAACTCTGATCCTGCAAACCTGGGGTTAGGAAAATGGGATAAGCTGTAAGAGTCTAGTGAAAAGAACATAAAAAGATAGTTTAATAAAATATAAAATCATATGAATGCATTACAACACAAACAATTCACATCAAGATGGAGTTGTCACCAGTAACCCTTTACAAATTCCAATAGTGTCCGGTCCACGACGGATGCTCCTTAGAACTTCCTCTTAAACATATCATAACATATCCATAGTGTCAGGGGCGTAGAATGGGCACCCTGATATTTTCCTTACATAGTGCCAGGGGCATAGAATGGGGATCCCTAGTCTTTTCATATCCGTCATAACATATCATAACATACTCGAGTGCCAGTGGGTCATCCAACATCCATCGATAAACAACAATAATTTATGTAATGCATCATATTTATGAATTCTAATGCAAACAACCTAATTATATATACATGGCATTCGTAATACATGAGCATGCTTAAAAAGTTTTGATTTCTTTAGAATAATAGATTAGTTTAGTTCTACTCACCTTTGACTGACGCACGCCTAGTACTGAAACAGTTATTTCACTGTAAGTTTCTACGGTCTCCTAAATTCGATCCCTTCTGATTTTAGATCATATTAACCCATTTACTGACAGATTCAAGGAATGTGAAACAAACGCACCCGAGAAGTGCGTTGATTATAACATTTAATATTTAAATATTATATATCAAATCGAGTACATATTAAAAAAGATTTCTTTTTTTCTTTACTCCTCTCCCCCTCCTTGCCTTTAGCATTTTCTTTTGGAATCCTTAAATTTTGCTCGAAAGTGTCAAGCAAATGAGCCAAAGATTTGATTATCGGCAAATCCATTTTAAGGGTTAGAATCCACCTTTTATTTATTTTTTCGGATTTTCCTTCCTCCTCGCTGCTCGTCCTATTGGCACCACCTTTTTTCTTTTTATGCTAAGATCTCAAATGTTCATTTTTTGAAAAGAATTCCGTATACCTCATTTTGTTACTCTGTTATGTGTTACTTACCCATATTGTTTTTTTTTTTTTTTTTTTTGTTCTTTTCTATTCCTGAAAAAAAATTTGCATGGGTTAAGTGGGCTTTGTGTCACTTAATTTAATTTTTTATTTTGTAAATCCAATTTGAGTAGGAGATTTTGAGGAGATGTGAATGCTCTAAAGAGTAGTAAAGTATACTCCTAACAATAAATACAAGGACAAAAAGTGCAAAATTCTAATATGGATAAGAGTGTAGCAAAGAAAAATATTAGGATTTGAGAGGAGGGGAAGAACCTTCCATGATAGAGTTGAGTGGCTACAATTTCAAGAGGAAGGAATTTGAGAACGAGTATGATAATGATGCAAAGCAATTATTGGCGGATATGAAACTCAAGGATACTAACACCTACGTTAAATATGGATTGAGTTGAGGCTTTTTTCATTAATTAATTTAAGGCAAAATTGAGTTGTCGAATATCCAATATACTATTAAGACAAAATTGAGTTGTCGAATATCCAATATACTATTTGCAATTTGACGCTTAATTTTGCGGTCTCATAACATATTTTAACAATCTAGATTTATTTCTCAAAATCGATCGAAAAAGCTATTAATAATAATGTGAACAATTGCAATTCGTATGAGAAGTTAAAAAGTGGGTGGAAATGAGCATAGCTTATGTGTTTTCCATTTCCTTGGAACCTAGCTCCTGCATTAATCTCTCCATTTTTTATGTTATTGTGAACAAGTGCAAGTCCTATGAGAAGTTAAAGTGGGTGGAAATGAGCGTAGCTTATATGTTTTCCATCTCCTTGGAATATAGCTCCTGCATTAATCTCTTCATTTTAATGATATCGAGGATGTTGCGAAGATACATAATCAATTCAATATCTAATTCCTCTGTTTTTCATTTCTCATTTATATTTTTAAAATATAAAATAATAATAAGTTCTCTTTCATTATTTTAATTTTTTATAAACACGTGTAACGTATACTCTACCAAAATATCAAAAGTGGATTAATGTGAGACAGAAATTTAAATATTGGTTTAACTAGATCTAGAAGTTAATTTTAGGTGAAATTAGTCTTCGATCAAAAATTTAAATGCATAATTGAGTTTTCTTCTATTTAAAACATTTATCAATTTTAATAGTCAGTTTATAAATTTAAACATCATATAATTATAATCATCTCGTATCATATTGTGATATTATAGAGATGATACGATGACATAATAATTACAGGACATTTTTTTTATAAAAAGAAATTGATAAAAATTTAAAAAATATAAAATTAAATAAACTATTTTTAAAGTATAAATAAATTATAAGAAATTATAAATTACATAATTTTTTATAATTATTATATATTATATTAAACGATGAAAATTTAATGTTATGGATTTAAATCAATTATTTTTAAAATATAGAATGGAATAAAAAATCATAAAGTATGAAATTTTTTTAAAAATTATCCATTTTCTAGCGATAATTTCTGGCACTGGTTTTTTGCCATTTTCACAATCTGTTTGTGGGCTTGGGCTGCCGCGTCTTCCACGTTTGATCGGTGGAAATTTGAGGAAATGAGTATTTACTCTATTTAAATTTAAGAGTTTTTAAAAAAATTTTATTAATTAATTCTTTTAATTTTAAAAAATATATTAGGGAAAATTATTTTTTAGTCCCTGAGATTTAACGTAATTAACACTTCTGTTCTTCTATTTTGGCGATCCAACACTTAAGTTCCTCACTTTATTTTCTGTCCAAATTCATAATTTTTTCGTCCAAAATAATCGTTTGGAAAAATATAAAGGAGAAAAAAAAAGAATTTCACATTACGAGAAGAGTATTTCTGGAAAAAATTATCACCTCTCACTTTTGACTCTTTGACCAAACGGTTTAAATGGACGGAAGGATTATGAATTTGGACGGAAAAGAAAGTGAGGGACTTAAGTGTTGGGTCGCCAAAATAAAGGGATAGAAGTGTTAATTACGTTAAATTTCAGAAACTAAGAAGTAATTTTTTCAATATATTAAATTATATATAATATTTTAAAAAATTTATTAATTAGTCTTATAAAATTAAAATATTAGGAAATTAAGTAGTAAATTTTTTAAGATTATGTAAAATTAACCGATGTGAATTTTTTAAATTTTTTTATAAAAATTTAAATATTTAATTTTACAACGTAGGAAAAGAATTAATTATAACAATAACAGCATATGCAAGTAGGTAGTGATGAGTCTCTTTCTGTACGTGGGTGGTCCAAGTCTGAAGAAAAGGCAGCTCTGCTCATGTTCGTATAACAAGTACGTAAAAGCAGAAGAAAGCATAAAGTATTCTGAAATATAATTGACCATTAATATATTCTCTCTGTCTAATAATAAATATATACTTTTCATATCAATTTAACAAATATAATTAAAACAATAAGTTTTATATTGTGTTTTTAATATATGTTCAATTAAAATAATAAATTTTAATTTTTCATTATATAATAAATAGAGATATATTAAGAAATTAATAAATTAATACTTTCATAAATCTTAAAAAAATAACAAAAATAAAAAAATGGCTTACATAGAAAAAAGAAAAAAGAAATTAGAGAAACGATAAAGGCTTAGATTAGATTAGATTATATTAATTTTTGTAGGATTAGGTTAGATGAATGGATTAAAATACGTTTTAAAAAATTATTATTTATCAAGTAAAAATATAATTAAATTGGCCAATTAAAATATAAAAAATAAATAAATAAAGAAAATTTAAAATTCTATCAAAAAGAATGATGAAATTCAAATAATTTAAAATTTTAAAAGTTAAGTTTTAGTATGATTAAATTATATTATGTTAATTTTATTAGAATTAAGTTAGGTTATTACACTTTTAAAATTTGTGAATTATTATATTATAAATTAAATATTAAATTGAAATTGACTAATTAAAATACAAACAAATTTAAAAAACTTAATTTTTTTAAATTTTAAATCTGTGTTTTATTTAATTTTAAAGTTTAAAATAATTATTTAATTCTTTAAACATATAAAAGGTTGTTTGTACTTGAAAAGTTTAAAAGCTTTATATAATTATTTTTTTATAAATTTATATAATTATTGACAGGTAACTTTTTGCTATGTTATTATTTTAAATATTTTCATAGACTATTAACCAATTTCTAAATAAAAAGAAAATATGATGGTTATATAAGTTGGCAGTTGGCTAATATGGCAGCCAGACACATAGGCCTTCAGTGGACAAATGTTCGATACATCCTTTTCCCATTTCAAGCAGATTCTCTCCATTTTTGCTAGCCTCAGTGTTCTAGAAACATTAATCCATTGATTAATTAATTAATCATAATAATTAATGCATTTGTGTAATTAAGAATTTTTAATTTAAATTTTAATAATCAATTACTCCTCAAACTGATTCATTGAGAATTCGATTGTTATTATCTTTTATAGTCAATAGATGGCGAGGTGATAAAATCTGTGTATTATTAGAAAAAAAATTATAATAAAAATTAACTTCATGGATTAAAAAAAACTTCAATTTTATAAATTTTTATATTTATAATTTAAATTTTTAATTTTAAATAAAAAACGATCGCTTTTAAATTTATTATAATTATATTAGTTTTGTAGATTAATTTTTATCAAATTTAAATTAATTTAAACGACATATTTATATATATAATTATTTTTATTACATAAATAATTAATTTTTAAACTACATAAAATTTTTAAATTATATTTAATTTTTTATAATTAAATAAAAATCTTAAGTAATTAAAAATTTAAAATTTTAATTAAAATTTAATTCAGTTACATGAAATATTAATTTAAATTTAATTAAAATTAATTTAAAATTTACTATAATTATAATAAATTTAAAAATTAAAATTTTTTATTTAAAATTAAAAAGTAAAAATTTGTAAAATTGAAATTTTTTTATCAATAGACCTAAAAATTAATAATAATAATAATAAAATATAGAATTAAACCTCGTTCTTATCTTGTTGGCATCATCTTTGGCTGATCAACCAGGAAGAGGATACCAAAACAGACTTAGCATCGGAGAGAAGAGAAACACTGCAAACCCACATAAGCTTAAAGGCCTACTCCTAAGCTCTAGCACACAGTACCTAATTTTTTTTTCTTTTTTCTTTTTTTAAAATTGATAGTAATTATTATTATAAAAAGGACTACTCTTGCATCCCTACACAAACCTCTGTTGATCCTATTAATCAATTGTACGGAAATTTTCATTTGGACCCACAGGATCATGCACATCATTCAACTCCACCCTTCAAGCTCCAGTGGGGCCCATCCCATCACTTTCTCCAGCCACTCATCACCGAACTTAACCTCATCACAGCCGTCCATCATTCCCTCCTCCTCACATTCGCTCAACTTAACGCTCTCTCCACCTGTCTGTCCCAAAGCACCGCCGGCGAACTCCACTCCTGCCATCACTGATGATTCCGAGTTTGATACTGACGCTCCGCAGCTCTCGCTCTTTCCACTGTTAACAAAGAAAGGTGATGATAGTGAGGATAACGGAGACTGAGGCAGCAAGGGTGACCCTGAGGGAAGAGTCTCCGACGACGTCGAGGCTGCTGTCTCTGTGCATGTTGAGGTTGGGCATGTAATCTCTTTGTATAGCTCTTGCATTACCTCTTCTATCATCTCTTCTTTGATAGGAAACTCTGGAGAGAGGTCGTCGGCTTCAAAGTCGGTTTCCACTAGAAACTCCGGCAAAGTCAAAGCAATGACGTCATTTTCTGGCGACTGCGAAGACTCTTCCATGCGTAGAGATAAAAGGAGAGAGAATCTGTTAGTGACTGTACACTTGAGAGACGATAAATAAAGAGAGGAACGTTTATAAAGAGGAAGAGAGCGTGCGCAAGCGAAGTGACACGCTGGCATGAAATAGAGCCACGTAGGATGGTAGGTACAGATGCGATGACGTGGCGAGTTTTTGTAGTAACTGATAAGTAGCTGACGGACGGTACAGCCAAAATTTTGTCTGTATTGAGTTTTCAGACAGGGAGGATATATTTAAGAGCTGCTCTAGTGTATCAGCCTAGCTATGTGAACCGTCTGATCGAGGATGAACTCTATATTTGAGACAATCAGACGGTGGAGAGCAAGGCTGATGAAAAAGCGTCATGGTGTGCTTATAAGTTCCTGGATAAAAGGACAAAATTGCATCGGGAAATACAACTTTGGATGAATACACCCTTCGTATTCATGTACAAATTGAATTTTGCCGATGATATTTTATAAATAGAAAATTAAAATTAATGAAAATATGTCAAATAAGTATTTAAATAATTCATCATTATTAATTATATGAATTGAGATAATAAATTATAAAAAAATTATTATTCACTTTTATTTAATTATTAATAATCGCTAATAAATTAGTTACGGACCAATAAAATCACTCATATTCTAAATGATGACCGCTGGATTCCTTCATCCCGGTCCAGGACCTCGTCCACAACCTAAAACCCACAAAGTAAAGGCCCACGTATTTGGCATCCAAAGCAGGTCCGGCTCATCCAACTTCCAAGCCCGGACTCGTCCAAGCCTCCTCACCCAGATTGACTCAGTCCGCACAAAACAGGCCCTCTCCTCTCTGGCCCAATTCTCGACCCGACCCAGTATCCAGAATGACACTCACCAGACAGCCTGGCAGATCCGTTCGAACGTACGCGCAGGGAAAATCAGAGGCCGTTACGCATGGGGCAGGCGCCTGATACCCTCGTACGCCCGAATCTGTATGGCAGAGACGCGTGGCCCAATCCTGGAGAGACCTTTACACGTCACCAGCAAGCAAGACGAAATGGATAAAAAGGCTTTGAGTGTAGCCTTTTTACCTTTATTTATCTTCCCTCTATAAAAAGCCGAACCCCCAGCAGGAAGATAAATAAAGGTAAAAAGGCTACACTCAAAGCCCAAATCAGTTTGCATAGAACGGACATCCAAAGTCACAACCAAAGGGTAAAAACAGAAAAAAAGACATTTTAGTCGCTATTAAAAGATATGAGACTTGATCTCTCAAACAATTAGCAAAGAACTGAGCTCACAACTTAAGACTGATTCAGTAGAGAAAAAAGCTTATGAATGAGAATACATAGTGTAAATATTACAAGTATGAAAAGCAGAGATAAATATGAAGAACAAGAGTAGTTCAAGGAAAAAGGAATCAAAGTTTCATTAAAATAGCTGTTACAATCTATTTTTCGGATGAAGTAGGAGGAAAAATAGTCCTTAAAGGACTCACATCTGTGAGAACATCCTCGCCTACACTACCTTTATTTACAACTACATCTGGAGGAAGCACGGCCTCCTTTGGATCAGGCCTATCAACATTAACAACAGGAGCAATCTCTGACCCTAGGTGGGGGGTCCTCCTTCTCAGAACTAGGGTCATCTCCCTCTGACCCAAGAACTTCCTCGTCCTCCCCCTCCGGCTCGGATTCTTCTGAAGAAGACACAGATGGTCGTCGGCCTACGACGCGACAATCTCCTCTGGGCATAGGGAAGTCATCTTCCCCATATAACACCTGCTCGCCATCCGAGTCCAATTCGGGCTTACGAAGCTTTTCCAAAGGAATATCAGGAGCGTGTCTAGCTTCCCTTAAACCGCGATTGTAACCGGTTACGTACATACGGAAGGCTTTCTTAAAAATGGCCGACTCCATCTCAGCGGAAGCTTTATATTCATCAAGATGCGCTTCACAAGCCTCAGCAACAAACGCCTTTAATTCAGAGGAATCTTTGTAGTCCTGAAGGTGAACCTCACAGACCTGGTCGATCTTCCTCTTCAGTTCATCAGACTCCTCATACTCCGCTATACATTGCTCACGCTCTAGCTGAGCTCTGTCCTCAACATGTTTTACTACCTTGAGCAGGGCTGAACACTTACGTTCTAAGGTCCTGACTTCATGGTTGAGCTGTTGGTGGCGAAGGTTAAACTCTTCAGCCGACGAAGCCAGGTCCCTGATACGATCAGAGCTCGTACTCAACTCCTGCTCAAGGACCTCCACCCGAGCTAGGGCCCCTTCCTTCTGAGCTTTCACCTCCTCCAGGTGAACCTGCAGTCCTTCAGAATCAGCCTTTAAGGCCTCATATTGACGCTGGACCTTAGTTTTCTGGCTCACAGCCTCATCTCTCTCTCGAAGGGCCCTCGTCATAGAGGACAGCTGCGTCAAAACTTTTGCACAACAAGCCTCCACGGCAGCTGCTCTCTCATCAGACTCCTTGAGGACCTTGCGAGTATGAGACAGCTCTGCTTCTAAAGACTTGGTGTGCTCTGCTGTCTCAGCCGCCTTCTCCTCAGCCTTTTTAATGACCTCCAGCGCAGAGTGCAACTCTACCTGGAGGGACTGGGTATGCTCCCGAGCCGCTGCAAGGTTACCCCTGGCGTCACTAGTTGCAGACAAATTTTCATCCAGACGTGCCTCTTCAATCTGACGGTCTACAGACTCCCGAAAGGAGTAATCACGAGCATCCACCTCCATAAAGAGGCCCGTCACCTAGCACTGAATAACAATCGTCAAGAGGAAGAAATAAAGCAAATTAAAAGAGAAGTGGAAAAGTAATTTACCATCAGAAGCATCTCCCTAATCGTCGATCCGAGCTCCTCCCGAGAGCCAGATCGAAAGGACGCTTGTTCCTTGGTAAAACTGGCTAAGAGACCAGTCAGGGCAAGAAGACGCGAATCAGAGGCCTCGGTAATTCCGCCGAACATTTGCTCTCTAAGAAGTTCGGCAACAGCACTGGCCGGAGACTCAGAGGTAATGTCCGACGCGTTTAGGACGTTGTCAGAAGAAGACAACAAAGGTGTAGCAGGAACGCCTTTCCCTTTCCCAACGGGAGGAAGAGCTGGAGAAGATCCTGTAGCGGCCCTGGATTTCTTCCGAGCAGGAGATGGGGAGGATGTTCCGGAAGGGGCTGGGCGCTTATCCCCGGTCTTTCGTGGAATGCCTTCAGAATCCTCAGTCCCCACAGAGGCAGGGGCATTTTGGATAGGAACACCTGGGACTTGGTCCTCTATGAGGATGATCTCCATCCCTGTCTCAGAGGCCTCCTTGCCTTCAGTAACGGGGACCTTAGATCTTCCCCTTGACACCCCTTCAGGAGAATGGACAAGACCCGACTCCACTTGTTCAACGACTCGGGTCTGCTCCACAATGGCTAGGGGGGTTTCCCTCGCACCCTCCGAGGATGCTGGAGTAGATTTAGATCCTTCAGCGGGCTTAAGAGTTGAGCTCGACCCACCACGGTTAGACGGCCGACATGACTTGGTGCCGCGCGAGCTTGGTTTAGAAGCCCGAGAAGAAGCTTTGGCAGGAGGTCGGCTAACCTTTTTAGCGGAAATAGCTTGAACCACCTCCACCGCAGCCTCAGACACCGAACGCCCAGCCGAAAAAGCGTCAAAAACTGCGTGCATATTGTCCCGAGACAGGACAAAGTTCTTGGGGAGCTTGAGTTCATCCATTTTAACCTCAGAAGCTACAAAAAACACGAAATTATAAAGAGTCAGTATACTTTCTGATATCATGAGCAAAGAAGAAACAGAATCGCTAGACAGAACAATATACCCGTGTCCCGGACATCCCTAAGATTGGACACGAACATATACTTCTCGACGTCATACTTCCTTTCAATGGAAGTCAGTCGAAGCAACCCCACCTGCTCAATAAGGCTCAATTGGGGTAGCTCGTTGCAACCCGGATGGACCTCCTCCCAACTTAAATCCACCTCCCACGATCGAGCGAACTCTAATTTCAGCTCTACTACAAGGAAATTCTCTACCCATCCCTTTATGGAATCCTTGTAGCCCGTGAAAAGAGACAACCCACTACGGGGGGAAAAGTAATAAAAATTCTGAACTGCTCTAACCAAACGGAAAAAAGTGACAAACAGACACGCTGTGGGGGTAAAACCCCAACTCAGGCAGATAGACTCAAAACAGGACAGAAATAAAATCGAATTTGGGGATAACATTCGAGGGGATACCCCGAAGTAATCAAAAACCTCAATAAAGAAAGGGGTGAAAGGAAACGGTAGACCGAAATCCCTCTGTTTGAGAAAGAACACTATACAGCAACCCCTTTGGGGATCAATCAAACCAGGAGGAGGAGGATTAGGAAGGATTATCCTTTCGTTTTGAAATGGCGCTCGAATGAGATACAGAGGAGTATCTAAGAGCCTCTGGGAAATGTGCTTAGTTATGTTGGAAGGAGTAATATGCGACCTAGTGTTAACGACATCGGGGAGCTTTGGACCCTCCATAGAAGAGCAAAGAAGCGTACCTGAAAGCACAATAAGATGGAAGAAACAGAAGAAGTTGCAGGAAAACAGAGAGCAGAAGAGAGCGAGTTTCTTCAGAAGACAGGGAGAATTCGAAGGGAAAGGCAATAATGAGATGAAACGTTGTTCTGAGCAGTTTTGTCTTGGAGCGGCGCGATCATTAATTGCTCTCGAAGTTTACCCTCTCAACGGTTAGATAGTAACCGGCGAGAAGGTAAAGGGGCAAGGAGATGACCGCTGGGCTTCTCCACCTCTACAAAGGGCCCGGCCCACGACAATGGCCCATCAGCTAAAGGCCCGCACGTTATTCGCATAAGAC
The DNA here is from genome assembly GCF_001659605.2 of Manihot esculenta. Classification (NCBI taxonomy): domain Eukaryota; kingdom Viridiplantae; phylum Streptophyta; class Magnoliopsida; order Malpighiales; family Euphorbiaceae; genus Manihot; species Manihot esculenta. Next base: position 4,368,186 of record NC_035163.2, read on the forward strand.
AAACAAGTTGTCAAAACCTCAAAACCGAGCTCCAGTCGAATCTCTCCCTCAGGACGACCTGACACACAAAATGCACATCATCACCGCTCAGGCAGTAAAAACTAAGGAAAAAGAGTAAGTCATAGAAAGACCCAAGGAGACAAACAGGGGGAAGCATGATAAAGGTCAGACCAGCCTATCACCTAAGAAGGATCACCATTAAGTAAAGGCCAGGAGCCCAGAACGAAGTGATGAAGACGTCTCGGAATCTTACAAAGTTATGGGTCAGAAGCTCAACCTTTTTGATTAAAAGCAGAGCTCATAGGTCGGTCAGTTCAGCTCGGAAAAAGTAAAATCGAAAGCTAAGGAAACTTAGAGCTCGGATCATTGAACACAGACAGAGCTCACAGGTCGGATAGTCCAGCTCGAAAACAGAAAAGTGAAAGTTATGGATCAGAAGCTCAACCCTTTGGTTAAAAGCAGAGCTCGGAGGTCGGATTAGTCTCGCTTGGATAAAGTAAACCGAAAGCAAGCTCGCAGGTCGGTCGGTACAGCTCGGAAAGAGTAAACTAAAAACTCAGACTGGCTAAATGGATTCCAGGACGGATCAGAGAAAATCATGCATAATAAAGAACAATTCGGATATGAACGAAAAAATGAAAGTTTCATTACAGCACGTTACAAATACCCACATTACAGAACAAAAAGCTATCCTTAGAGGATTTACATGACCAGATACATCGTCTACGTTTACATCACTATCACCTATCACTATCCTAGTCTTCGACACAGAGGAACTCTTGAATACGGGAAACGAGATCAGTAGGTCGGCCGAACCCTGCGTCGTTATTATAGGGGAACTGAACAAGTTGATTCCCATAAGCATTTCTCACTGTTCCCCTATGGACAAACATTCGGTTGCCCAAATGTGATGCGCGGTACATTCGAACAAGCTCAGATATTATATGCTGTCCGGATGTCACGCATGAAAAATATAAGTCTTCGAGTTACGGCCTCAAGAAGATCACAGAGCATATATTCGAAGGCATCGCCGAAAGCTTGACTGAGTGCAGCAGATCTCAGCCTTTCATAATACGGGTACTTCACACCAGAGGGGGTAATAAATTGATCATTTTCGCCACTTCCATTTATATCAAAAGCGGACAACATGGACATCGGGGAAATTTCCTTCTTGAAGGAAGATAAAGTCAAAACAGACCTCTCAGCAGCCCATAGCCTCTTTGGAGCCCGAACAACAACCAAAGGGGGAAGCCAGCCAGACGACCTGGGTAAAACAGTTTCAACGACCTGCCGAATGACTCCACCCACCAATCGCCCTGCTAGAAGGACCTCAGAAGCAACATTCAGACTCCCTCGAGGTAATATTAGATTTTCAAGAGTTTTGGACTGATCCATTTTTATCTCAGGTACTGCAAAAAGTTCCAAACAGAGAAGTCAGGATAATTTTTCGTTAAAATAAAGAAAGCAAGGATAAAGCAAATCCCTGGGGCAGCAAAGCAATGAAGCCTCCGGCTCACCTTAATCTGTGTGAAGAAAACGTCAAATACATCCTTTGCGGAAAAAACAAGAGAATCTCGCTGGAAGGAAAGACTCCTTTTCTCCGACAAAGGGCCTAGAAGTGAAGAAGAGTCCACACTGATATATACTCGAAATCTGAAGTCTTAGCGCAAAGTAACTCTAGACTCCAAGACCACAATGTCAGGATCTTTAACAGATATTCATGGAAAAGGAAAAAGAAGCGCGTCCAGGCAATAATGACAAGAAAGTAAAGAAGAGCAGAGTATTTGAGAGGTAAGGAAAGGCCAGAAAGGGAAAGAGGCAGATATAATTCAAGAAATGAGGAATGACAAAAAGATGAAATGGAGTTATGAAGGCATCTGTACGCGAACAGACGCGGTCATAATGGTTCTCGATATTCACCCCCTCGGCAGTCAGAGCAATAACTACCGAGAAGGTGAAGGGGCAATTGATGACCGCTGGATTCCTTCATCCCGGTCCAGGACCTCGTCCACAACCTAAAGCCCACAAAGTAAAGGCCCACGTACTTGGCACCCAAAGCAGGTCCGGCTCATCCAACTTCCAAGGTCGGACTTGTCCAAGCCTCCTCACCCAGATTGACTCAGTCCGCACAAAACAGGCCCTCTCCTCTCTGGCCCAATTCTCGGCCCGACCCAGTATCCAGAATGACACTCACCAGACAGCCTGGCAGATCCGTTCGAACGTACGCGCAGGGAGAATCAGAGGCCGTTACGCATGGGGCAGGCGCCTGATACCCTCGTACGCCCGAATCGGTATGGCAGAGACGAGTGGCCCAATCCTGGAGAGACCTTTACACGTCACCAGCAAGCAAGACGAAATGGATAAAAGGGGAGTCCCCTCCTCATAATGTTTAAGCTTTATTCTCTAATACAAAAACTCTTGTAAAACCCTATTCTATTAGATCTCAGATCATCACTAAATATAACTTATATTTTAAAAGTTTATTTTTAGATTTTTTAACTATGAAATCAATTATTTATAAATAAATAAACGAAAATCTATTATATTATTTTTATTAATTTTTTTTGCAAAATAAAATTTGTGAAGAGTGCCAGAATGTAAAAATAGAAATTAATAATCAAATTTGTTATACAAAATATTTTATAGCATCGCCTTTTTTACATAGCAGAGAATACTATTAATATTTTATACGAATATTTTTTTTTATTTTTTTAGTTTCTTATTTATACACTGTATTTAGTATGTATTAAATTTATTAAATAAATTAAAAAAATTTGCTCGAGTAATTTTATATAAAGTTTTAAAATATGAAAAAATTTTATATGCATTAGATTGGAGATTTTGTGCAATTTTTTTCAGATACTTATAGAAAAAAAAATATTCACAACATAAATTGAGAAAATTTTATTGACGCATTAATATTTTAATATTCCAAAAATAAAATTTATAGTATATGTGTAAATTTAATGGATAAAAATACATCTCTTTTTTTTATTCTTTTTTTTGATGCACACGTAGGCAGCAGAACAACAAAGTAATTAAACCGGTTATTATTCTTCACGTCACATCACTCACTGGACTAGATTACTTTTTATAGAATCGAATTTTTAGTAGACTGATTTATCTCGTACGTCTAAATCAGAATTTAAAACGTTGGATCAATCTGTTTACAGAGAATTTGATAGATTTGAAAAAGCGTTCTTCTCTTAAATCCGATCTCACCTTAAATAAAAAAAAATTCGGCCATCATCACATAAAAAAATATTATTAATATTTTATATTGGTTGATGTTGATATTATTTTTTTAATTTTTTAATTAAATAATAATATGTAAAAAATAAAAAATATAAAAAATTTATTATTTTATGATCGATGATTTTAATATTTAAATTAATAAATTATTTATTTTGTTATTAATCATTTTAATATTTAAATTAGTAAATTATTTATATAAATAAGTGAATAATATGAAGTAATTAAATGTTTAAAATTGTGTATTTTTAAACTTGAATTTTATTTTATTATTATTATTAAAGGATAAAATTTGTTATCTATTATAAATACCAACGCATAAGTAATAATGGCCAAATTCAATCAAATAGAAGCGGAGACTTGGAGGTCTGACTATGATCGTCAGAGGGTTATCAGGAATGATAACCTATGCTAACAAATATCTATGGATCTAGTCAAATGGGAATTAGGTGCATCACCATCACATCACCATCAGGAATTAACGAGCGGCTATAAATAAATCAAAGCCAAATATACAAGTATCAAGTTATATTATAAAATGCGAGTAATATTTAATTTAAATTGAAAATATTAATTAAATTTAATTAATTTAAAATTTTAATTTCATTTTTTATTTAATTTAATTTAAATTAAAAAAATAAATTTAATTTAATTAAATTAATCAGCGATAATAATATATTATTTTTTATAATATAAAGAGATTAAATTATAATTTTTTTTAAATTAATTAGTAATAATAATATATTATTTTTATAATATAAAGACATTAAATTATAATTTTTTTAAATAAAAATTAAAAATTAGAGATTGAAGAGTAAAATTTGATAACTTCTTAGATTTACTTATATATACTAATCATCAGATTAAATCTGTGAGTGCATTAAATTATAATTTATATTAAAATATTTTAATTAAATTTTAAAATATTAAAATTTTAATTTTTAATTTATTTCATAATTCAACCGATGGAAATATTTACCTCTACTTAATAATAATATTTTTTATTTTATAATTTTTTTATATACAGTAATTAGTATACATATTAAATTTACAGAAAATTATTGGAGATTTTGTATAACTCTTTTTAAGATACTAAAAGCAAAAAAAAAAAAAAATACTCATGACATAGAAGAGAAAATTTTATTAATATTTTTTTATAATATTTTTATATATTAATTTTTTATTTTTTATACTATATAACTCGTACTATTAATTTAAATTAATTAATTAATTAATTATCATACCATATATCGACAGAAATCAAAAATTAAAAATTTGTTATTTTAGAAATTGAATAGAGTCCAACTAAATTTATATTATTGTTTTCATTAGATTTTATAATTTTAAATATTTAAAACTAAATTTGCTTTATAATTTTTTTATTATTTATTTTTTAAATATTTAAAAAAATTTATCAACAAAAGAAAGAAAAAATTAAGTAATTTTAAATAAAATCACTTTTTAAAATAGAAAGCCATTTTTTTTATTTTAATAGTTTTGTAAAAACTACTATATATAAATTTATTAATATATTTTATTTTTAATTATAATAAAAAATATAAAAAAATTTGTTAAAAAATATTTTCTTTGACAATATTCTGTTAACAATATTTCAATGGAAATATTTTTCAAAAATAAATAAAGCTTAAATATTAGTTTTATATATTTTTTTTTCTAATAAGAGTTGGAGAAGTGGTTTAATCGAATTTCTAGGGTTCCAATGCATAATTTATGTTTATCTTGGGTAGAAGATTTTCTTGTTGGACTTTCTCCTAATCTCATCATCTTGAATTGTAATTAGGTCTTTGGGATTTTTTAGTGAAATTTAAATTTAAAACTTTAAATTTGTATAAAACAATTTTAATATACTAAGTTAAAATTCATTAGTAATTAAATAAATTTTAATTAAAAATAAAATTTTAAAAATAATAATTAATCCGTGTATTTATTGGTGTTTTTGCGTGCATTGGCGTGGTTGTTGGATTGGATTTGAAGAAACTATGTGGCCCAAAAACATGAAAACGAAAAAGTAATGGGCTCAAAGTGAAAAAGTCCAATAAGGCTAAATATTGAAAACGACATGTCGAATTTAAGATTGTGGGGCTCTAACTGTAAAACATTCGTCAAATCAAAACCAAAGCGTACAAAGAACAGAAAATCTGCATAACGACACTGCAACCAACGATCCGTCGAACATGTAAAAGCAAACACCCAGAGAAGATTCACATCTTCAAAGAGAGAGAGAGAGAGAGAGAGAGAGAGAGAGAAGATTCATCAAAACTGACCATTATTGTAGCAGAAAGAGATAAGAGGAAGAGAGAGGGAGAGAGATGGGTGGGTTAACAAATAAACAGCTAGAAATGGGAAGAGTGAAGAGAACTCGCATTTGGGGAGGAGCATTTCTTTGCTGGATTTTCATTATGTTCACAACACCCAAGATCCCTCTCTCCAATCATCACCATCGTTTCGCTGACATGCGCAATTTCCTTGGTATTTACTCTCGCTCTCCCTCTCTGTTCTGATCAGTCAAGCAATTCTTCTGTCTGGATGACTGCGTCTGCGTTAATGGCTTAATCCTCTTTTAAGTTTAATTCATTCGTTTAGAAGCAAACTACGTGTGTTGTAAACGACTTGTCATTTTCGTTTGATCGATGGGATTTCTTTATTTGACAGGGGTTCCCAACACTTTGAATGTAATTACCACTTTCCCCTTTCTGGTTGTGGGTGTTGTGGGATTTATCCTCTCTCTTCAAGGTTGCTTTTTTAGTATAAGGTAGTTTCATGGTTTCTTGTGCGGGGTTTCTGATGATTATTTTGAGCTTAGCCTTGTCGTTTGACGATATTATTTTTTCGCAGCCTGAGAGGAGAGGTTTGGGGTTGGATGCTTTTCTATGGAGGAACTGTTGGTGTCGCTTTTGGGTCTGCTTATTATCATCTCAAACCTGATGATAGTAGAGCCATGTGGGACATCGTGCCGGTTAGCATTTCTATTCTGTTGTATAATTTTCTTACAGTTATTCCTTGTGAATGTTTTGCTCTGTTTGGTTTCCATGAAATATAGTGGAGGGATAAAAATTACAGCATATCAAATGTTCTTTGAACATTGAGATTGTCCGTACTTCCATAATTTTGGCCAGTTGGATTCTGTCTATTTTTTTTTTCATTTAAAAGAAAAAGTAGAAATATATACTTAAAGATTCAGCACAAAATTGAAAATTGTGATTTCTTTTGCTGTTAACTGTTTTGTGGTTGTTCATGTGCGATGCTTTTGTTTTCAATTTCTTATTATGTGTTACTATATGCAGATGATGGTAGCATATTCTTCACTTTTCTCTAGTTTTATTGTGGAAAGAGTGGGACGACGGGTTGGATTAAGTTGTTTGTTTGGGATGCTAGTTGTTGTTTCACTTAGCACAGCTTATGCAAGGTTGGTTTTTCATTCCTACATTTGACATGTAATCCTCTGTTAACTGGACTGGTGCTTGTCGTCATGGATATTTTAAGTTTTATGCTGAGAATGAGTTGCTAGTTGGTTGCAGAATATTTAATGATCTTCGGTTGTGCATGATGTTCCAGTTGATTCCATGCATAGCCATACCAGTCATGACCTTTTATTACCCGCCCAGATATACGCACTCAATATATTGGCTATGGGCAGCAGGTATATCCATGCCTCAGCATCTCTTTTTTGATAGTTTTATTTTTTATTATTAATCTCAGTTTGTAAGGGATAAAACAAACTTAGGTCTCCTTGTGTATATTGTATTAAAAAATGTCTCAAAGCTTTCAAAATCAAGTGAAGAAAAAAAGTTCACTAAATTGTTAATCAATTAATTGAAAAAAATGATGATACCATAAGATCATGTATTAAGTTTTAGGAAAAGTGTGTCAAAATGATCCTTTTCTTTATGGATGTGTATCCAAAAGAATAGTTGTGGAAGTCTTTTGCAATTATTGCAACTAAATCTGCTGACAAAGCAACAACTTAAAATGGGCAAATACTTTGCAAAAAAAATAGGCATAATGCTATGTTTGAGAGTTACAAATTTAGTTTTCAAATGATATTATGTACATTTGGTGATGAAAAATTCATTCCAGGCTTCCATAAGTTCTGAAGGAAGCCCTTTTTTCCTACACTTGCTTCCAAGTCTCTTCTTGTCTCTGTCTGGAAATTACAGAATAGATAGGGAAAGAAAGGTCGTACGGCCTTTTGCTGTTTTGATTGCTGTAAATATGATTTATGCCTTTGCATTCTGAGAAAGGATGTTAAGCACATTTGCGATTGGCATTTCAGCCCAAAGTAAGATGCTTGAATCAGTCTTTCAAGTAGAAAGACAGTATTAGAGTTGCTTTCAAGCTTATCTTTTTCGAATGGAGAAATACCTTTTCTTTTCCCAGGATACTGATGAACTTTTTAGGGGATGGCAACTTATGTATTACATGGCTAGTTTTTTACTGCTGAATGCTTTGAGTGTTTTCTATCAAGCCTTTCGTTGGATGCAGCACAAGGATGCTTCTGATTTTATTGAAATTTTGATAGATATAAAACTGAATGGAGCAATGAAGTTTGAGCATAATATGACCGTCTCATTAAGTGATGGGATGAAGTCTTGAGATATAAACCATCCTTATGTTAAATGGTTGTAAAATCAGAATGAAGCTTGAATTGTAGATCCTGTGTTGTGTTTAATTTTCTTTTTTCTTACATTGTTTCTTTATGTTGTTTGGTATTATTGTGTAGCAGATTTTGGTATAGGTGTTTCATTTTCTAATTCTTGCATCATCTGTCTTTAAGCCTTCAAGCTATGCGGTGCAGGTGTATATCTTATAGCCAAGTTTGAAGCTGCTCTCGACCGGAAAATATACCATGCTAATCGTTACTTTATTAGCGGACATTCCTTGGAACACTTGTGCTCGGCGGTGATTCCTGTTTTGTTTGCTATTATGCTAATGTATAGAAACATTAGAATTCAAAGGTACGTATTATTCATAATCTATTGAATGACTGAATAAGATAATGTTAAGTGAACCACGGAAATTAAAGAAAGAAAATGCAAACAAAGTCCTAAATAAGCATCTTGTTGAAAGTGTCACTTTCATGGAATTAATGGTCACTCTTTGTATTTAAGATAGGGAAATTCATACCCATTATAATTGTCTTGTTTTCAATTGATTTGAGAGGGGTCCATCCATTTGTTACCGCATTTCTCTGTGATAGTGAGAACTTTTCTCTAGTTCCATCCTCTTTTTTTTTCTATTTTCCCTGTGATTTATTTCAATGTTCTTGTGTTCATTCGTCATACGGAGAAGATCACTTCTGGTCTTTTTAAGTATGGTTATCAGCACGTTTCGACCTGCTGTAATTTTTCTTGTTCAATGTTTTGAAGGTGTCCATTTATTGCGATTTCCCTCTCTTCCTTCTCCCTCTATTTCTTTTTTTCTTTATCTTTGTTTCTTGATCCTTGTATTTTATGAAATCTAGCTATTTAATCCTTTTTGGGAAGCTGTCCGGAAGCATTCGAAAAATGTAAAAATTCAGACTTTGCTGTTCACTGTGATCAATAACAGATTAAGTGACATGAAAGAGCGCCCTTGAAGACAGTACCGAAACAAAGAAGACATTTCTAAGTTCTGCAGCCAGCAGGCTCGCAAGGGAAATCACCATAGGAGGAGACAGTAGATGCAGAGAACTGTACTTAACAAGGTTTCTGAAGAATTTGATGAATCATATTCTACCTTTTTTATTATTATATTCATTCTTTTCAAATGTGGCGTTAAACTAGAAATGATATTTTACAGTAAATTTTCAATTGGATAGTGTTTGCTTTGACCAGTGAGCAGCATCCCATAAAAATTGCTTTGAGGATCATATGTGATAGTGGCATGAAGTTATGGATTTTCCCAGGAAAATTTTGTTCTTGCATATTATTTCATCTATTTCTGGCTGGTAAATTCAAAAGGGCTGTTCAATGGAGTACAAGTTTTATACATTGAATTTGCTCATATGAACTGGATCTGCAGTAGATTTGTCAGTTGACGAAATCTTGAATTTGAGGAGTAGGAGCCCTGAGATTGAACAAATTGATCTTCAAAATCTGATGGATAGATTGCTATGCAGTTTGAAGGCAAGAGAAAGACAAGAAAGCAGAGGAGAGTCTGTTGTCCCCACCAGCAGCAGATAGCATGTGTGCATGGCAGATAGATCCTTGGTTAGCACTTGTTTGGAATGGTGAAAAATAAGGGAGGAAGACAAATGGGAAAGAAAAATATTAAAATTTTCCTTTCTTCATATATTTTGATTAAAGAAAAATTGAGAGAAAAATAAATGAAACATAGTGGGAGAAAAATATGAAGATAAAAATTTAAGTTGATTAATATGATTTTATATTTTTAAATATATTTTGGAAAATATAGTATAAGATGGTAATTTTGCTATTCGTCTATTACTTTTTTCTTATTATTTTTCCACTCAATATCTAAACACGAGGTAAAAAAAAAAAGTTTATTTGACCTATATTTAATAATAATAATAATAAAAAGAAACTTTATATATGTTGTTGTTAGTGTGAATATCTCAAATTTATTAAATTTTTTTTACTAGAAAATATAAAATTAGGAGAGAAGTAAAAAAAAAAAATCCGATTTTTCTTTTTTACTTCTCTCCTAATTTTATATTTTCTAGTAAAAAAAATTTAATAAATTTGAGATATTCACACTAACAACAACATATATAAAGTTTCTTTTTATTATTATTATTATTAAATATAAACTTTTAACTCGTCAAATAGTTTCATATTTTCTTTAATAAAGAAATTGTACATTAATCTAATTCTAATAAATAAAAAACTTCTTGTTTAAAATTGTAAAAGTGATTTTTCTTGTGATATATTATCTTAATTTAATAAATTTCAGAAAATTTCACAATCCCAACTCAGCCAAAGATCCACCAGGTAAGGGAATCCTCATCTTACCTCAATCTTCTATGCATGCATCTGAAACACAAAGCTCACAACAAATCACTCCCCTGTAACCTTCTCAAAACCAAATGCTCCTTGAACAACCACCCTCAGTTTCACCCATATCTGTTAATTCACCACCATCTCAACATGTTCCTTTAACCCTTTCTAATGTGCAATGAGAACTGGTCCCTTCACTGCCATCTCCACATCCTTGGCTGAAAATTTTGATTCTTGCTTTTTCGGGCATATCGGAGAAAGGCGAAGCTTCGGCTAGAAAGTCTTTTCTCACTGATGAAACCTTGGGAAACGAGCTTCGTCTGCAAAATGCAAACGATTATATGTCCCATCTAATACCTAAAGATCAACTCCCTGATTCGCTGGTAGAGTATATGAGATCAATAGGGAAAGAAACAATTAATGCAGCTGCAATTTTTCAAAATTTCCCTTACCTAAGTGACTATATTCAGTGGCGGGTGGCTTTTTCCATTCAAAGGATTCAGAATACAAAGCTCAAGACAACAGATGGTGTACTTTCTCCTCAGAAGAAGAAACAACCAGATCTTCTAAAGGGCAGGGCTCCTTATTGGATGAGGCTTTAGAGAAGCATACGGGCTCAATGGGACATGAAATGGGCTTGCAACAGGAGAAGAAAATGAGCTGCTTTGAGAAACTAGTGCAAGAGGAAAATCTAGGGCCTTACTAGGCCCCTTTGAATCCAGCTCTCTCTCTCCTTTTATCTATTCTCTATAGACGGCTTAGCCAGGAAAATCACCTCTCTCTCTCTCTTTATTTTTTTTCCTTAGTCTCTAGCGATGCCTAACTGTTACCATGCTATAGTGCTACATGTCTCTGTTAGTATACCCAATTTCTATTCCATGCTATAGTGCTACTGTCTCTGTCAGCATACCCAACAAATTTTCTAGTAAAAAAAATTTAATAGATTGATAGAGGTTTGTGCTCTCCATCTTGGCTTCAATTATACCTAAATTTTATTGTTCTACATTTGGGTGATCTTGGTTCAGATTATAGATTAATTATTGTTAATTCAGATAATTCGAGCCAAAAGCTGAAGGCTTGATTCTATTTTAATCTCCAATATCAAATTGCGCTTGAAAACCTTTAAATAAACAAATGCAAAAAAAATTAAAACATTGTAGTTGCAAAATAATACATATTATCATAAAAAATAATGTAATAAAAAAAAAGAATAAAAATCAAACTTACATATTAAAATCGTGAAATGCATGATTTAATCCACATCATCCTCAGCATCATATAAATAAGCTATACTCTCATTTGAACAACCAGCTATATAATAATATACAAAAAAAATTATTAATATTTATTAACTTTACATTAAAATAACATAAAATAAAAATAAGAATTTATTATTGTAATTATCTTTAATTTCTGACCATAGCCAATTTTGTGAGCACATCAATACTTCCAAAGTATCTTCACAAAGTCTATTTCTATGAATACTAACAACTCTACCTCTAGTGCTAAAAGTGCAACTGAAGACACAGGTACAGCTAAAAAATCTCTAGCAATCATTTGTAATGTAGGATATTTTATCCCATTTGTCTTTCACCAATTAAGAATATCAAATTCTTGCATTCATAGCAAAACAGGCTCTTCAAGAGAATAATCTAATTCAGATTTCACATGAACACTAGTGGAAGAAGAGTTAGGAAATGCAACTAGATTACTAAGGTCTTTCTTCAAAAAACCTTGATTTTCTGAAATTGAAATAGGTGGAACTGAAGATGAATTTTGAGATTTTGACTTGGAAGCTCGAGATTGGTAATCATTAAGTAAGTTGTAACGAGTAACCTTAACTTGCTCAATCTCATTCGACGTATCATCACCATAAATCATTGAAAAATAGTATTTCACCACTTTTATCTTATACCGTGGATTCAATATTACAGCAACAACCAAAACAATGTGAACCACACTCTAATATTTTTCAAAATTTTCAAACATTCTAGCAGACATTGACTTTATAACATAATCATCAGAACTCATCCATTCTACTATTGAATTTCGCAATTGGCAAATGGAAATGAAAAAACAATTAGAAGTTGGATATTTTCCTCCCAGAAAATATTTCAGTGATGCTATGAAAAGTTTCTAATTTTTCTGTAACTCTTTTCGTCATTTCTCAATCATCATCAGTAGACACATTCTTGTAACTTTTTTTCCTAATTCTCAATCTAGGAAAAATATTTTTGTACTCAATTGCAGTTTGAAGCATAAGATATGTTGAACTATATCTTGTTTTACAATCTAAACTCAACTTTTTTATACAAGTAATCTTCAATTGTCTAGCTATTTCTTCAAATTTTTTCACTCGTTGAGGAGAAGTTACCCAAAATACTACACTATCCCTAATCCTTGAAATTGAACTTTCAATAGTGGTTAACCCATCTTTAACAATAAGATTTAAAATATGTGCACAACATCTCATATGCAATATAGCCCCATCACATAAAAGATCACCAAATAATTTATCAATAACAATAGAAACCATACCATCATTAGTAGAGCAATTATCTACAGCGATTGTAGAAATTTTGGTCTCTATATTTCACTTGCTAAAAGCCTCCATTAAATATTTGGCAAGCTCCTCTTTAGTATGAGGTGTTGGGACATACACAAATCTACATAATAAAAATGAGAAAAAATTAATAAAATATCAAATCAAATCTTATTGAAAATAAATCTTCATAATAACAAAGATAGAGAGATAAGAAATTTACCACAAAATTCGATTTTGTAGTACCTAGAAGTCATCAATATAATGTGATGTCATAGACATGTAGCATTTCTTTTGATTTGATGTCCACATACCAGTAGTGATTGCTATTCGGCTCTTGAGTTTCTCCAAAGATTTGTATAATTTATTAAACTCAAGATCGTAGATATCCAAAATATCTTTCTTAATAGTATTCCTAGAAACCATTTTGAAGAGTGGTTGAAGGCTGGCAATAAACTTTCTAAATTCCACATGTTCAATAATGGAAAGTGGATACTCATGTAATATAATGGCACATGCTAACTCCCTTCTTGATTTTTCTTTATCAAGTGTAAAGTTTCTGAAATGAACTCACTTCTTATATCCATAGAAATCTACTTTTGCTTTTCTAGACATTTGACTATGTCTTGATTGCCTTTCTTTGCACATTTCTCTATATGATTGTGCAAAGACTTAGTCCCATTTTTTTCTATTAGCTTTGAGGCTTATCTTACAATGATTACAAATTGCTCAATCATCCCTACTACGATGGAATTTTTCAAAATGATCCCAAACAGTTGATGTCAACTTCCTTTTCTTTTACAAATTTCTAATTGGAGGAAGACTAACAGTTGAATTTGTATTGACTGGCAATGAATGAGAGAGATTGATTGGTGTCGATGGCTCCAATCGAGAATGGGTGGAACTACTAGCGGGCTGAGTGGTTGAAAAAGGTTGAGAAACAGTAATAGCTTTACAACTAGCTACAACTTTGGAAATATTAAACATTGACATTTTAAATATCCTAAATATAAAAAATAATAACATGTATTAGCAAACAATACATAATCATAAGAATAAATAACATATAATAACTTAATCAACAAATAAATTTATTTAAGTCAATACATAACTACAAACTAAAATAACATATGGAAGGGACGCCTCTATCTATGAATAAGGTATTATAAACCATGCTAAAATTAATTCTAAACCACAAACTAAAATAACAATGCCAATTTGCTCTCTTATGTCATGAATAAGAGCTAGAAGCCAAGGGGGAGAGACACTAAACCAAAATCAATGACTCAACTTCTGTGATAATCTATGTAAAACAACATCCGCATTTCATTGACCTTATAATCAAATTCAAATGAAGAATTGTAGTGTCCAACATTATACACGAAAGTAGCTCATGGTTTTTCTCGGCTGCAGTGGCACCAAACAGTGTCTGCAAGGCAACAACTTCCTCTACAACATCTGAATTTGTTATAAATCTACTGAATTACCTTATTGTTGCATATGCTTATTTCTATCTTTGAATATGGAAGCCCTTTAGAGAAGGTGGATTGCTAGGTTCTTTTTGGAACGTATAAACTAACAGTGCACAAGGATTCACAGAAAGATCCATCATCTAATTGGTCCTATCATCTCTATTATTTTTCCTCCATAACTATTCTTCCTTCCAATAGTCCATAAATTCTAAAGATCTTTAATAACAACTAAAAATTCTTTAACAACATGCACTTAAAAAATCTTGATTATCAAAATTTGATTACAAACCTGAAGAGAGTTCCAGTCAAAGGAGATGTCGTCGATGCCAACTGGGGAGAGGGAAGGGTTATCTCCGATTGGGTTGCCGGCAGTCTTAGAACTCGTCAGTGAAGTGGGGGAAAGAGGCGTCGATTGGAAAGTGGGAGATGTCGCAGACTGGAGAGAGAGAAGGAGATGTCGCCGATGCCGACTGGGGAGAGGGAAGGGTTGTCTCTGATTGGGCTGTCGGCAGTCTCAGTACTCGTCAGTGAAGTGGGGGAGAGAGGCATCAACGGGGAAGTGGGAGATGTCGCTGACTAGGGAGAGAGAAAGAGATATCGCTGACTGGGGGAGAGAGAAGATTCATCGTCGACTGAGGAGAGAAAGGAGATGTCACCAACGCTGGGAAGGGTTGTCTCCGACTGCTGGTAGTCTCAGCACTCGTTATTAAAGTGGGGAGAGAGGTATCGATTAGGAAATGAGAAGGGAAGCAGACGACAACCTTGTATCTTAGTATCTCGACTTTGTCGAAGTGAAATTAAAAATGAATTAAGGTTAATTTTGTTAGTATAACTAATCGGATTCAGATAATGAATATCCAATTAATTAAATCCGAACTCGAGACGGGTAAAATTTTTCAAACCTAAATCCATCCAAATTCATTTTAAAAAAATCAGAATTCATCCTATTATAGTTTGGACAGATTGAGTACCCGCAAAAATCCACATGCTAACATCCCTATTTAGGATTCTAAAGTATTTTTTAGATAATTTTGAGAACTATTCCTCCCTATAATCAATTTTGATGTACCCATCTCATTTAATAAAATTTATTTTTTGAAGAAAGTTATTAAATAAAAAGTTGAAGTATCAATTATTAAGACTAAATAATATATTTGAGAAATTATTTATAAATATAAAAAAGTTTCTTTAAAAAAAATATATATTCATTGTGGCGCATGGATGTGAGTAGATAATGATATGAAGTCTTGGGATAAAGCGGAGGCTGGTCAACAATGGAAGAAGAAGAATGATGAAGAAATAATAATAATAAGGTGAGATGAGATGTAATACAAGCGTGGGTTGGCCTTCTGACCTTTGTAATGATTTGAAAGCTACATTTAAGTAATTCTTAATTAATCCATTCATTATTCACTTTGAACTTAAGCTACGATCTTTTCAACTAATTATATATTTAATTAATTAATTAATTAATAATTTTAATTTATTACTATTGGACTAAAAAGTTTTAATATCAAAACCCAAACGAAGCTTAATTGTAAAACAAAATTACACATTCACTTAAATAATTGCTACAATTACGAATTTGCCCCCGACGTCCTAAACAAAACATTTTTTAATATTATTTTTTTTGGTTAAATTTATAACTTTTCGTCAAAACGTGGTAAGGAGACAAGGAGATGAAAGTTGACGGTGATTATTAGGGAAACAAAAGTAAGCGACTGAGGAAGGAAGGGACATAGAATAGGTAAAAGAAAACATGGACCCCACAAACAACATCACGTGTCAACCGAAAAGAAGAGACCTATGACTCGTGTTAAGATGTCCCAATTAATATAGAATCTTGGCATCAAAGTTACAAATTTTACAGTTACGTCCACCCACCAACCACCATTTTCCAAAATTTGGTCCGCCGTAAGCATCCCCTCCTTCTTCTCGGTGGATTGTACCTTTCCTCTCTTTCACTTCTTCTCTCTTCCGCCCTTTACATTTCCCTCCTCTCACACACTTTCCTTCGCACTTCACTCTCTTTTCTCTTTGCTCTTCTTTCCTCTCTCCTTCGCGTTTCTTGCCCATTATGTCTGATAGAGTTTTTCCTTCCTCAAAACCCGGCGCCAATGCCGCCGCCACCAATCCCACTGCCTCTGACACCGTCAATCCAACTGCTCCTCCTAAAAAAACTCATCTCACTCGCCCCCCTTACCGTCCGCAGCCTCACAACCGCCGTTACCGTACTCGTAGTGGCCGGAGTATTTTCTGCTGCTGCTGCTTCTGGAGCTTCCTTATCCTACTATTGCTAATCCTCCTTGCTGCAATTGCCGGAGCTGCTCTTTACATTATGTACCGACCTCATCGACCTTCTTTCTCCATTCCTTCTCTCCGAGTCCACCGCTTGAAGCTCACTACCTCCGCCGACTCCTCCTCCTCCCACATCTCAACCCTCCTCAACCTCACTATCATCTCGAAAAATCCCAACTCCCATCTCACCTTCTTCTATGATCCCTTCACTGTATCTTCATTCTCCAACGATGTGTTTCTCGGGAATGGGACGTTACCTGCCTACAGTTTGAGCAAGAAGAACGAGACTAGCTTTCGAGACGTAGTGATTTCTGGGTCAAATAATCTGGACGCGGATTCAGTTAACACATTAAGCTCCGATCTGAAGAAGAAGAGCAGTGGGGTGGCATTGAAGATTCAGTTGGACACTAAGGTGAAAGTGAAGATAGGAGCAATAAAGACAAAGAAGCTGGGGATTAGGGTTACGTGTGAAGGGTTTAAAGGAGCTGTTCCTAAAGGCAAGTCTCCGACGGTTGCCGTAACTACTGATTCTAAGTGCAAGGTTGATCTGAGAATCAAAATTTGGAAGTGGACTTTCTGATCTGTTATTTACTATTTTTTTAATTTCTATTTTTGTTTTTATTTTTTTTATTATTTTTCATCTTTTTGGGTTTTTGAACTCGTGAAAAGTGTTATTTTTCAATTATGGATTGTGATACTGAGATTGTCAGTAGATTAAGTGGAGAGATTTTTTTTTTTTTTTTTGAGATAGAGATTATTGGCGCAACGTGTCTCTATTTTTTGCAATTGTTCGGATAATCATAATATTTTTTTTTTTTCTACCCAGTTAGTTTTTAAGCGAAAAGTGTGCATTGGATCATTGATTCGTTTTTTTATTTGTGATGTAAATGGATATATTTATGAGAGAATTTTTTGAATATATGTCCAATTTTTATTAGTTTTTTTTTTTACTTTTTTTTCAAATTAAAAATTAAAATAAAAGAGAATAACATTTGAAATTTTTTTAATTTATTTAAATATATTTATTATTAAATTAAGTCAGTGAATATTATTTTAAATATTTTATTAGCTTTTCGTTTAACGTACTTTTTTAAAAATTAAATATTTTATTAGCTTTTATTATTAAATTCTGTGTTGTGCAAAAGTCCACAACACAGAATTGAAAAAGCCCAAAAAACAAACAAGTTTAATCCATTAGAGCACCGATCAAACGATTTTAGAAAGAGATGGAGAGCGCTGATATGTACATTATGAAAGCTTTATATTTATCATATATAATATTAAATAAATAATTATAACTAATAAATTTTCACCCTATAAAATATTACATATAAATATTATATATTAAAATAATATTTCACCATTATAAGTTACGTATATATTTTTAATATATGAAAAATTATATTTTATAGTAATAATATTAAATAAAATATAATATTACATATTTTAATAAGTAAATTTATTTTTTTATAATTTTTATAAAAATTTAAATATATTAACCATATTTCTTATAAGTTATTTTAGATATTTAATATTTTTATTTTACTCACCTATATAATAAGTAATTTCATGATATATATATTAATTTATTAGTTAATCTCATAAAAAATTATATTTTAAATCAATAATATTAAATAAAATAAATATTATATATTTTATACTATAATTTTTTACATTTTAAAATTTTATTGTATATAAAAATGAGAATAAAAAATAAAAAATAAGATTAATAAAAAATATTGTTAAAATAAAAATATGTATTTTAAAAATTATTTTATTAATTAAATAAAATTTTAGAGATTATATTATAATTTATTATTAATTTTTTAAATTTAATTTAATCGTCTTTATTATAATGAGATAAAATGAAAAAAATTATTATTTAAAATTTAAAATTTTGAATATAAATATAATTTAATATAAATATTAAAAAAAAATTTATTCAATAAAACTTCTGAAAAATAATTTTACGTCTCAAGA
Source organism: Manihot esculenta (assembly GCF_001659605.2). Lineage (NCBI taxonomy): Eukaryota > Viridiplantae > Streptophyta > Magnoliopsida > Malpighiales > Euphorbiaceae > Manihot > Manihot esculenta. The sequence goes on from NC_035163.2 coordinate 4,386,686, forward strand.
TATATAGACTAAAAATATTTTTATTAAAATCGATTAAAATAAATAATTAAAATTAAAGTAAATATAAAAATTTTAATTTTATTATTTAAAATTTTAAAATTAAAATATAAATGTAAAAAATGATTTTTTTTTTTTCAATCCGCCTTTTACAAAAGGTAAGGAGAGAAATAAAATGGAAAATGAAACGCATGGGCTTTTGTTTCTGCGGAGCAGTAACATGCGCAGTTGGACTTTTGTCTAAAGCTTTACAGGTTTTTTTTTTTTTTTTTTTTTTTTTTTTTTTTTTTAAATATCAGAGATAATCACAAAACATTTCATACTCTTAGTAATTGCAATTTTTTTTATTAATTAAATTCTAAATTTTATACTTATTTTAATTATATTCCAAATATTAGATTCTCATTAAAAATTAATAAAATTAACGCATCATTTAATATGTCAATAAAATTAAAAGTGTAATTATTTAAGTATAATTTAAATTAATTTTAAACAGAAATCGTTTTGAATCGAATCGGTCTATTTAATTCGATTTATTTTTATTTTTAATACTTTATTTTTTTTATTATTTTAAACTTTAATTAAAATATTTCAAATTTAATTATAGTCTAATATTTTTATATTATCAAAAATAATATATTATTATCAATAATCAGTCAATTCGATTTTATTATTTTTTTATTAAAATTAAATTGAATGAAATTAAAATAGTTAAAATTTTTAAAAATAAAAATTCAACTAAACTAAAAAATAAAAATTAAATAAAATTTCTAAATTATATTAAAAGTAATTTTAAAAAAGAATTTATTGTTTTTTAAATAATATTTTTTAAAAAATACACTTCACTACCAAACAAATATTTAAATGGGAAGAATTGCCCTCCCAACTTTATCCAAACTCTTTTGGTTAGAATGGAAAGTGAGCTGTTGCTGTTTGTTAATTTGTTGTGATGCTATACAGACAATAATGAAATTATTAAATTGAAGTTTATAGATAGACATGACAAAGCTGAATTATGGAGGGCTAATAGTTAATTTAGGTTTCTTTCTGGAGAAGGGTTGGTTTTGGAAAGTCTTTGTGATAATTGTCAAATGATGTAATTTCATCTACTGTCTTTTTGCTCAACACTGAGAATGAGCTCATTAGTTGAATATTGTTCAACAATTATGTCTTTGGTTGATTTTTATATTAATAAAAGTTTATTAGGATTTCATTTGGAGTTGTAAATTTTGAATCCTTTTCAACTCTTTCATCCTTTCATCCCTATTCCTCCTTCATAAATGCCATCTGTTTGCAATCAATAGCTTCGGAAAAATCCAATTCATTTTCTTTTTAATAATTTTTTTATTTACAATAAAAAAATTAATTTGATAAAATTGAGAATTTTATAAAGTTATTAATTATTAATTATTAAATATTAACCATAAAAACAAGAGCAAAGTCATGAATTTGGCCTTTTATAAAAGAGGGAGAACAATTATATGTATTAAGTTATCCATTGATAAGGATTAGTGGATTATGTGCATGGTGGACGTGGCTGCGGTGGCAGTTGGCAAGGCCGCGGTGGATATAGAATGTGAAGGACAAACTTCTAGTTATAGTCGAAGTGTTGGTTCCTCTTATGCTGGACGTGGTGTTGATTCGTCTACTGTCATAACTTGTTACAATTATAATGGCGGTAGGCACGTTAACCGACAATGCCTATCCCTTTGACTTACATCTCAAGTCAATGTTGTTCGTACCGAATCCAATTCTACCCAAATTTGGATAGTTGATTTTGATGCAGTTATCATCTTGTTGCTAATAAGGAGAACATCACTCGTTCTGTTCCGTTGCTTGACAATACCACTCTCATTACAGCTGATGGTAAAACTCTTACAATTCTTTCTCTGGGTCATCTATAACTTTTGTTAATAGTCGTTTATTTATTTTTAATGATATTCTTTACTCACCTGCTGTTACAAATAACTTGTTATCAGTTTCTGTATTTACTTCACAAAATAATGTTTTTGTTAAATTTTTTCATAACACTTATTTTGTGAAGGATATCCCTACGAGGTAGGTGCTTTACCAAGGCCAGAATAAGGATGGATTGTATATGTTCCCGATGCAGTCTGTTCGTTCGTTTTCTCCTAAAGTTTTTCCAGCGACTATTTCTCTTTAGTATGAACGTCTGGGCCATGCCAATCTTTGAGTTGTTAAGAATATTTTTAGCACTAATAAGATTTCATTTGATTCAAATAAATGTTTTGAGTTTTGGCATGGTTGTAGTGTGAGTAAATCACACAAATTGCCTTTTCTGATTCTTTGTTTCGTGCTACTTAATCTTTAGAGTTGATTTGTTCTAATGTATGAGGTCCCTCTCCTGTGATTTCTATAGATGATTATCGATATTATGCAATTTTTATGATCATTTTAGTAAGTATAGCTGGCTATACTTTCTTAAATAAAAGCCTGATATTTTTTGTGTTCATTCAATTTTGAGAATTGGTAGAAAAATATTTTGGAGTACCAATTAAAAGTTTCCAATCAGATTAGGGGGTGAGTTTTGATCTTTGACAAAATATCTCAATGAGAATGGTATTGTTCAACGAGTGTCTTGTCCACATACGCCAGAATAAAATGGTTATGCTGAAAGAAAACACAGGCATATTGTGGAATTAGGAAGAGTTTTATTACATAGTGCATATGTTCCTTACTCATACTGGACTTATGCATTTGATATTGCTGCTCATACCATAAATCGTTTGCCATCAACTCCCAATCAAATTCAAACTCCCTTTGAACTCTTATTTCATGCTAAGTCTAATTATGATGAATTACAAGTTTTTGGGTCCTTGTGCTATCCATGGCTAAAACCATATGCTCCTCATAAATTGGCTCCTAAATCTTCTAAATGTGTTTTTCTTAGCTTTAACAAAATTCATAAAGGCTATATATGTCTTGAGCTTTCTTCTGGTCAAAAACTAGTCTCACGCCATGTTTTGTTTTATGAGCAGATGTTTTCTTTTTAGAAGCTTGATGATAATGACTCCAGAGCAACTGAATAGCAACCTATATTCGTACCATTACCGCCAATTCCACCTAGACTTCTTGGTTCAATGCTAAAATGTAGCAATAATAATCTCCATACAATACAAAACGATACTCAAACCACATCACTGATTATAGGCCCAAACACACAAAGTCCAACTAACTCAACGTGCCTTATGTCTCCAGTACTAATACCCACCGTTTCACTAAAATAAAACCAACCCGAACCACCAGAACCAATCAGACCCGAATCCCCTAAATCAAATCAACCCGAACCAGAAGACCAAAATCCACCCAGCACACTTATTCCTATGCGCACATCACAAAATCATTTTTCTTCAACACAAAATGATTCCACCGATTTGCAACTAGACAGTGAGACTTCTGATCACACTTCGGCATATTTGCCTCTACCCAAAGCCCATTCGATGGTTACTAGGCAGCAGACATGAAGTTTAAAACCGAAGCTTCCTTGGTCTCCTCAATCTCATAATGCTAGTCTCCCTTCTTTGGTTCCTACATGCTATACACAAGCAATTAAAAGCCCCCATTGGAGAGAGGCTATGGTTAATGAAATAAATGTATTAATACAAACTGGCACTTAAGAACTAGTTTCGCGAGATCAAGCTCACAATGTTATTGGATGTAAGTGGGTTTTTCGCATCAAACAGAAAACTGATGGAAGTGTTGATCGCTATAAAGCGAGACTTGTGGCCAAGGGATTTCATTAGCATCTAGGAATAGATTATTTCGAAACTTTTTCACATCCACAACAATACAAATAGTCTTATCTCTGGCAGTTTTTAATGGCTAGTTTATCAAACAGTTGGATGTCTCTAATGCGTTCTTACATAGAGACTTGGATGATGTAGTCTTTATAGAGCAGCCACCTAGTTTTCAAGATAAAACTAAACCAAACTTTGTATGTTGCTATGGTCTTCGTCAGGCTCCATGTCAATGGCATAAATGCCTATTATCTACTTTGTTGAAACATGGTTTTCGGGCATCTCCTGCGGATTCATCACTTTTTCTTTATGTTAAGAATAATATTATCATCTTTATTTTGGTTTATGTTGATGATATCATTATGACAGGGACTGACATAAAGGTTGTGCAGCAACTTATTAAATCCTTACAATTAGATTACATGTTAAAGGATTTAAGGCGTCTTGACTATTTCTTAGGAATGGAGGCACATTGGACAGATGCATGACTCTTACTCACACAATAGAAATACATCATAGATCTACTTTCAAAGGCACGAATGGTAGATTGTAAGGGAATTTATACTCCTGCGGGTTCAAAAGACAAGATAACTGCTGCACAAGGTCCTTTATTTTCTGATTCTACTTTGTATAGAAGCATAGTTAGTGGACTGTAATATTTAAGCCTCACGCGTCCTGAGGTTTGCTACTCGGTTCACAAAGTGTCTCAATTTATGCATGCTTTGATGAATGATAATTGGTCATTTGTCAAACGAATTTTGATACTTGAAAGCAACAGCAGGATATGGTCTTTTAATTTTAGAGTCGTCGGACACCAACTTGAATGTGTACACAGATGCTGATTGGGCGAGCAACATAGACGATTGAAAATCTACAACTGATTTTGCAATTTTTATGGGCAAAAATCTCATCTCTTGGAATTCAAAAAAGTAATAGACCGTTCGCAAAATCCTCTACCGAGGCAAAGTACAGTGTTATCGGTTTAGTTATCACGGAACTTACTTGGATACAGCCACTGTTACATGATATTGATTTTGCTTCTAAACAAATTTCTAATCTTTAGTGTGACAATAGTGGAACTACATATTTATCTCTCAAATCGGTATTTCATGCACAGCCTAAACATTTAGAGGTAGATTTTCATTTTATTCGTGACAAAGTTCAAAAGGAGGAGGAGGTTCAGGTTCATTTTATTTGCTTTAAAAATAAACTTGCAGATATTTTAATTAAACCACTAATCAAAACTCGACATCGAACACTCATGCATCATTTATCAATTCAAACTCCTGCACAAAATGCTCGAATTGAAGGACTGATAAAAATTAGTTATATTTTTCAATATTTTATATTTTACCAAATGTAATTATCCCTTATAATCAATCGATAAATTTTATATTTCTATAAATATTAGATAAATAGAAATCACTGAAATAGATTGAGAATTCCATATACCGTCTTGACTTCTTTATCCATGATCATGAATAATTCAAAACAAGCAAAATCTAAATGCCTGTGTTTGGTTTTAAAGCAATGCCTGCGCTAACGCTCCTGAGCACGGATTAAGTAAATCCATGACCCAAACATTTACTCTCTCTCTCTCTCAACGGCTAGTTATAGCTGCTGCACTCTGCGCCACCTTCTTCTAATTCTTATTCAGTTTTATTTTCACACTTTTTGTTTGTTTTCTTTCCCGAGAAAAAGAAACCGAAATTGCAAAATGTTCCATCACGAAGTTTCCCTCGTTTTCATCTTCTTCTTCTTGCTGGTTTCTGGGTCTTCTTCCTCATCTAACAGTGATTTCTTTGCTTTGCTATCTTTCAAAGAATCGTTATTACATTCATCACAATTGCTTTCTTCTTGGGTTAACTCCAGCAACCCTTGCTTGGACTCGTGGTTTGGCGTCACCTGCAACCCCACAACCCACCGAGTTACCCGACTCGTCCTCGAGAATCTCAACCTCACCGGTTCTATTCATCCCCTCGCTCAACTCCCCCAGCTCAGACTCCTCAGCCTCAAGAACAACCGCCTTTCTTCTTCCTCCAACCTCAACTTCTCTTCATGGCCAAACCTCAAGCATCTCTATCTCTCTTACAATCAACTCTCTGGAAAATTCCCTTCTGGTATATCACGTCTCCACCGCCTTCACCGTCTCGACCTTTCTCACAATCATTTCTCTGGCGATATTCCGATCAATGAGATTGCTCTGTTGCCGCACTTGCTGACACTGCGTCTAGAGGCCAACTCTTTCGCTGGGACTATCGACTATGCTAACCCGTTGTCTTCTTCCATTGTAGAATTTAATGTATCGGGTAACCATCTCTCCGGCAAAATTCCAGCATGGTTAACACGTTTCCCCGCGAGTTCATTCGCTGGGAACGATCATCTCTGCGGTGAACCGTTGAGGATCAAATGCTCCAATCAGACAGTGCGGAGCCAGCCTGTAAAATCAAGCAGCGTTACAAAGGAGAAGAGAGCGAGCAATTGGTTGGTGTTTATGATCGTGGGTGTCGATGCAGCGGCGATTATGGCAGTGATCGCGACCATAACGTGCTGTTGTTATTATAGGAGGAGGAGGAGAATAAATGGTGGGAACCACGGAGAAGTTATCAAGAGGAAAGGTGGGTCCCATCCCCAAATTGGAGGTTATTATTACTACGGCGGCGGCGGCGGTGAGCTCAGGGAAGGCGAGGAGATGGTATTGTTTGAAGGGTGCAAAGGTTTTAGTGGCGTGGATGATCTGCTGAAATCCTCAGCTGAGTTGTTAGGTAAGGGTTCTGTTGGGACAACTTACAAGGTGGAGATGGATGGCGGAGACGTGGTGGTGGTGAAAAGGGTAAGAGAGAGGAGGCGGAAGAGGGAGGTTTCCGGTTGGCTGAGAATGGTGGGTGGGGTGAGGCACAGTAACATAGTAAGCCTCAGAGCATACTACAATTCCAAGGATGAGATCCTTCTGGTTTATGACCATCTCCCAAATGGAAGCCTACAATTTCTGCTACACGGTTTGTGTTTCAGAATCATCCTCAAAAAATTCTTTTCAATCATTGAACATATAATCCAAATGATATTAATTATCTTTCTCGGAATTCGAATTGATAACAGGGAACAGAGGACCAGGAAGGACGCCATTGGAGTGGACCACAAGGCTGAAACTAGCCTCAGATTCTGCACAAGGCCTTGCCTTCTTGCATGGATACAACAAAGCAAAGCTCTTCCATGGGAACCTCACATCTTCAAATATCTTGGTTGATCACTTGGGCAACGCCTGCATTTCTGAGATTTGCCTTGGCCAACTCTTGCACTCACCCCCTCCATTCTCAAACAACTCCTGCAAAGCCCCTGAACTAGTTGCCAGTATTGGGCATGGACATGGAAAATTCACTCAGAAATGTGATGTGTATAGCTTTGGGGTGATTTTGTTAGAGATATTGACAGGGAAAATGCCAACTGGGGAGGGAGAAACAAGTCTAGTGAGATGGGTTCAGAGAGTTAGAAGAGAAGAGTGGACATGGGAGGTGTTTGATTTTGAGTTGTATAGGTGTAAGGAGATGGAAGAAGAGATGGTGGCACTTATGCAAGTAGCTTTACTTTGCTTGGCTCCTTTACCCAAAGATCGTCCAAAGATGAGTATGGTTGTTAGGATGATTGAAGATATTAGGACTAAGGGTTCAACCCCAAATTCCCTTCTCAATGCTATCTCTTCTGATTCATCTCCTTCTCTATCAGAAAACACCATTAACTTCACCACCAGCAGTTGATTAACGGTGGCCGGTGACCATGGCTTGGCCCAGTGTTATCTTAGTGTAAGTATACTTAGTAATTGGGGTAGGCATTCAATTTAGTTCGATTTTTCTTATAAAATTGAATCAACTAAATAAATTAAAAATTAAAAAAATTAGATTTGAATAGAAATTAATTTAAATTGAATTGATTTAATTTCCTCTAATTAAATAATTTTTTATTGTTGATAAATCATTTCAGTTTTATTTATTTTTCTAATTAAAATTAAACTAAATTAAAATAGTTAAATTTTTTAAAAATTAAAATATAATTAAAGTGAAAAAAATAAAAAAAATTAAATTAAAATTTTAAATTTATTCAATTCTGTCAATTATTTCCGTTTGAATTCACACTTATGATATATTTTAATTCAATTACGTACTACTGAAGTTTTTCTTTTTTCCTTTCTTTTTCTCTTAGGTTCTTGGAATACCTGATACTGTTCGCCAGGCGCAGGCTGGTGCTGGTCAGCTGTGGAGGCAGGAGCATAGGTTGCAGCACCACCCAGCAACCGAAATCTAACCTACTCGCATAGAAAGGCTTGATTATGTTTATTTGCTTGGTGGATTGAGACAGGATTTAGGCAATATAAGATGTTTGATGAATTGCCAGTGATAAAAAATTAATAAGCTTTTGTTTCGTCCACATCTGAAATATATTGTCGTTTTAGCAACTAAGTTTCTATCAACTGCCCAAAAAGACAAATGGGTTTTAGAATATGGTTCTGAAAACAAAAACAGAACTGAATGAGATTTTAGGAGACAATGCCCATTGGATTTGTCAAAACCAGAAGAAATTGACGTAAGAAACTCCTTAAGAGCCAATTGAATTGTGAGTCCAATGAAGAGGAGTACAAAAATGGAGTCCACAATAATAATGACATGCGTAAAGGGGAGCCAATTTTTTTAAAGAGGTCATCTACATGGGCTGGCATTGGACAAGGATGGGTGCCCTTGAGTTTAGGGTATTAGTCCATTAAAATCCTTCACATGGTGAGCATTGGTTTGGCAGCTCCTCCTATTGATTAAAGGACTACGAAATTTTCTTAGCATAACATAAATGCTTCTATCAACAATTCTGCAGCAACTGAAGGAGACCTAATCCAATATTTACTTGAATGCTCTTTACTCTTCACCAACCAATCTTTCAAATAATCTGACAATTACAAATCCTGACAATGATAATAATCTACAAAACCCATCAACCAATTTTATTAAAACAATGGTACGAACATCCTATCAGTTCAAAAATATAATAAATAAATAGTGATTAATTAATAAATATTTTTCAATTAATAAAATAGGCAGTGTTTTACAGGTGCACATACACACAGGCTAAAAAAACTCTCGAGCCTGTAGTATGGTAAAGATGAACTTAAAATGCAAAATGCAAAACTAGGAAAGAGCTATGAACACAAGATATCAACCTACTGTGAAGGCATTACAAATGCAATCAATGAAGAAGAGATGGGTTCAAAATTAGCACTACACTAAGAAACTGCACTCCCATTGTCCCTATGTTACACTTTTCTCGCCGACGCTAGCCTTTATCTGCCTCCCAGTTGTTTAGCTCGTTTCCTGATCAATGGGTAAGAGAGAAATTCTAATTTTCTACAGCATACATTAAGGAATTACTAAACAAAAAACTTTCTTATTCTGCAATACCACTCTAGAATTCTCATGCAAATTTCTTGCTGGATGTAGGTGCATCAGAAATCAGACATGCATAGTTTTCTTCTAATATATGTATGAGGTACAATAACATTGCTAAAAAGCAGATGTTCAGACACAACAACAAAGTGTTTTATCAAAAGACAGAAGACCGTGTAATACAAGCCTAGTATATGTGGAATACTGGATTAACCTCTATGTCCATTTCTAATTTCTATTCTGCACAACAAACAAGACTATTACAACAATATACAGCATTATTTCAAAATTTTTCTGTCATCAACTTCTTTACCATTCTTGAAAGTAAACTGTGAAGCATCCTTTTGATTGTGCTCTTGTCCATGTTGGATTGGCTTGTGATCTTCTTTAAACACCATTTTGTCACTGAAAAGTGAAGAATCAATATAAGCAAATCATTCGTTGGAGGTCAGATATTCACTATTTCAACAGTGAAAATCTCAAATTATTTGGCTTTGAAAAATTAAATAAAAAGAATCTAGCAATTTTAATCTGAAAGCTTGATCAAAGCCAAAACTGAGTAGCTCTGTTAGTGTGTGTGTAAAAGATGCTTTCAGCAAATAGTCTTAATGCCGTTTGGGAGGAAGTAAGCAGAGTAAAGTTTTTTAAAAGTAAGATTTTCCATGATTTTTAAAACTTTAATATATTTTTTACTATTTGGAAGGAAGGAAAAGTTTTGAAATTTTTAAAGAGAATTTTTTTCTCAATATAAATATGTAATTGGGATTTTTAAAATAATGGAAGGTTCTCAAGGTTTAAAAAACTTGAATATGTGTTTGGGAGGAGGTGAGGTTTAAAACCTCCAATTTCAAAACACCAAATTGGTGGGTTGACAAAGTTCTCTTGAAAACATCCAAATATCTCGGAAAATCCCTTTTCTCCCTCCCAACCAATAAAAAATTATTAAGATTTAAAAAACTATATCTTATAAAATCATACCTGCAGAAAACCTTCTTCCAAACATACTTCAGAAAAATATAGAGGTTTTTGGAGATTTTAAAACCCTGGTAAAGCTTCTATTACTTCAAAAAACCTCCTTCCAAACTGAGGATACATCACATCTCACAATATATAAAGGATCACAATGAACATTATAACATGCAACCACAAAATAATTAAATAAAACTAGACACATTTCTCTCCTAACTCACTCAACTCTCTATCCATGTCAATTTTATAGTCAGGTGTTCAGTAGATTAAGGAAGAAGGGGATTCCACTTGGAACATCTGTAATCCCCATCAGCTAATGCTCTCTAGACAATTAGTCCTACAGTACTGTAGAAAAATGAGATTCAACTTTCAGGGGGGTTACAATTTTCAATGACCATGCAATAGTCATTAAAACTCCTAAATCATAAGGAGGGTGTCGAAAACGGCAGTGAAAACTGAGAAAGGCTAAACAAAAAGTAACGTCATTTTCAATTGATATTAGCCTTAATATCATTGATGGACTAATGATCATGCTTTACAAGACAGAAATGAAAACTTGAATTGGGGATTTTTTTCAAAAGAATAATCTCTTGAATGAATCATTTGAAAAATGACTGATAACAAAGTATAATACGAACCTGCATTGAACTACTTCTTTAGAGTCCTCGAACACTGCGCTATCTATTTTATCTAACTCACTTTCGTCCACTGCAAAGTGCTGCTTACTAGACGGTGATAGTTGGCTATCATTTTCACCCAAACAGGAAGATGATAGTTCTTCACTTTCAATCTTCACAATAGCAGGCTCTTCCTGTTGTTGTTGTTGCTGCTGTTCAACATACCCAATAGGGTGAAGCTGCGCGGAGTCGTATATATTCAATGGCGGCGAGTCCTTCAAATGATGAGAAGCAACAACATCATCAAACGAATTATAATTATGGGGATGCTGGTAATCCACATGGACAATACTGGGTTCTTCATGTTGTTGAAGCTGCACATCATCATATACGTTCAACGGCGTAGAATCCTGTAAATTATGAGAAGTGAGACGTTGATGAAATGCAATCTGCTGGCGGACAAGGTTGAGCTGTAGCTCATAAAATTCTATTTGAGTTTTCAATTGTGTGATAATTCGGTGACACCCACCAACAGGATCACTAACGCGAGCATTAGCTTGATAGATCATAGAAGTAATGGCATGCTTCTTCTCTTCGAAAGTAGGTAATTTTTTGAGAGTTCTCACAATGTTTCTTACACCAAACAGTTTGTGGGCATTGAGAAAATCAGATGCTCGATTGGAAGGAAAGTGAGGAGCAAGAGCGCAATCAGGTGCACATCTTCTACGTTGGTATTTACATGCAGCGCAAGCTTGATTGCCGCCGGGAGTGTTGGGTCTCATGATAATTTATCGGCGTGTTAGGCGAAACATTCTCGGCGGAAGGAGTGACAGATCGGTGAGAAAAAACAGGGGAAGCCGGAAGTTAAGCTCCACTGGCTACGGTTACAAGGTTGATTATGGGATACGACGTGTTTTTGTACGGTTTCTTTCCTTTTTTTTTTTTGGAAAATTTAGTTTTAATTAATTTGTTTGAAAATGGGAGAAATTGACAAAGAATATAAATAATTGTATTCTTAATTTCGTTAAGGTCATATGTTAATGGATTGTTAATCAAATCTGATTTGTTTATATTCTAATTTTTTAATTAAATTCAAAATTTTGATAATTGGATCACTTGATAATGATAATTAAGAGTTTAATTTTTTTTTTATGTTTTTTTAAGAAAGGAAAAATATTAAAATGATGGCCGATAATAAATAGATAAAAAAAATTCAAAATGGAAATTTATAATATATAAATCAAATGGTTATATAATTACTGAATTAATTGTAGTAATTTAAATAAATATATACCAAATTATTATATATATTAAATTCAGGCTTTATATTTAGTTAAAAAATTATTAATATGATTCCTCTCCTCTTTTGGAATACAAATCTTTAATATTAAATTTTCAAATAAATATATTTTTTATACATAAAATGTTAAAATAATAATAAAAAAATGTTATCTAATTTAAAATAGATAATTTATATTTTTTTATTTAATATTAAATTTTAAAATAAATATTTTTCAATTTTTAAAGTTGTGATATTGATACTCACATTTAAATTATCTTTAACTCAATTATTTTACTTTACCAATTTGATTATTTATCATCAATTCAAATTTATTAATCCAAAATTTTAATTATATAAGAAGTAAAATGAAACCTTTTGTAAGTAATGTAAACAAATTAATTTTATATATCATTGAATACATATTTCAATAAATATGTGAATAAGAGGAAAACACTCAAATTTACTTAATTTTATCAATGATATTATTTTAATTTTATTGATGAGTTTAAAATAATATCTAAAAGATATTATTTTAATTTTTAAAAAATCTTGATTTTAATATTAACTAAATAATTAAAAAATTAAATAAAATATTGAAAATAATTATTATATCATGTTATTTGAATATTATTATAGTTGTATTCATAAAATTATTTTGATAGATAATTTTAGTTAGAATTCTGCATGGGTTAAAATTAATAAAAAATAATATTATTATATAGATAATTTAAAATTGTTCAAAAAATTCAAATTAATTTAATTTAAAATTTATTAATTAAATTAATAGTAGACTTTATATAAATTTCAAATTCTTAATATTTTTATGTTTGAATTCTATTATTTGTATTATAATTTAAAATTTTTTTAAAGAAGTGATTTTAACCTATTAAAATTATAATAGTTTCATAGAAAATAAAATATTCTTTTATTAAGTGAGTTTTGTAAAAAGTATTAAAATATTTATAATAATATTGTATTTTAATATATGAAAAAAAAATAAAATTTTATAATATATTATGTTTAGAAATAAAATAAAATTTATTTAATCAACTACTAATTTAATTTAATTATTATCTATAATAAATTCCTATAATTTTTTATTATTTTTTTAGTTTACATATAATTTATCTACACAGAGAGTAGCAAATAATAAAATTATCTAAAATACTTATATTTATATTTATTATAAATTATTTTTATTTTAATTGATTATAAAATAATAAATAAATTTATCATTATTTAAAATTTTAATTTAAAATTAATTATAAAATATAAGAAAATTTATCCATTGTAATCTTTAAATTAGATTAGATTAATCTCATCTTAAAATCAAATAAATCTATCTTTATCCTTATCTTAATATATAAATTGGTTTATATCTTAAAATCACATAATCAAAACTTCTTGCCATGATATATAAGAATTTCTAAGAATAAGCTCTGTTACAAGATAGAGCCCTGATAAATTGATATGCGATCCTAGAAAGAAATCTCACACAATTAGTTTTTAATTAAAACTTAAACAACCATTAATGACGACTATTAAAAATTTGAAACATAGAGAAAAAATCTTATCATATCGATCAACTGTATACCGAACAGACTTGCCCTTTCACATGTTAGGGGCAATGAAGATTCCATACCATCATACCGACCATCTCAACCATCTCATTGCCGAATGATTATGAAATGCTATAGGTCAGATAGACCCTCTCTCAAATGTTAAGGGCAATGAAGATCACATAATATCATATCGGCCACCTCATCGTCGAATGATTATGAAATGCTATATTTATCTTTTATCAACATACCACAAACTACTCAAATCATCGCCGGATTATCAAGGAATACTATATTTATTTTCATATTTCTTATCGTGATTAAAAATATGCTATTCTTCCACACTAGAGTAAGAGTTCGGCACTATAAGTGCCGAACTCTTTTCTTCGGTCAAGATTTCGTCAGAGATTCCTGACAAAACCTTGAAAGTTGTGCGTGTTCGGCATCTTAGGTGCCGAACATGCCACGCTTGCAGCTACGAGGGAGCATATTACACTGCTTCCGTGGTGCTGAACAGGCTACGCTGACAGCCACGGGAACAGATTACACTGCACGAAACTGAATAACTTAATGTTTAATACTCATAGTGTCGAATAATAGCAAGTTCGACACCACTATAGGTGTCGAACTGTCGTGTCGAAACATTGAAAATGAAGGACGGTAGCTTCATTTGATTCTGCCTGGGCAGTTCCTGGTGCTAGCCTGGTGAAGAGTAGAGAAAACAATGCTTAGCAGACAATCATATGGGGAAGCACAGATTATTAGCGGCAGTAGCAAAAAGAATTAATATACATGTATACTTACTTAACGAGACTGAAGCTTAACTACATGGTGGGTTTGCATCGGAAATTAATAAGATGAGCTTGCTAGACATTTTTCATTTTGGGAAAGCAAAGCTCACTTAATCAGATAAAGCAGTGCAGAAAGCCAGAAAGCGAAGTGGTGATAAAGAATCCAATAGAAAAGATTGGTAATAAGGAAAGCTAAATAAATTTGGGCATCTATGTATAAGCTAAATAAATTCAAGTAGTATATCTCTAAATTTGTGTATTTAAATCAAGTGGTCATATGTTTTATTTTTATTTTTGATTTGTAATTTCATATTAAATAATATTACTAATTAATATATTTATAATAAATAAAATTTATTATCTTTATTATTATAATTCATATATAATTAACAAAGTGTGCAATGGGTCTATTGAGTTTTAAGCCAAACCGAATTTAAAAAATTAACAAATAAAATTTTATAAATAAAAATCAAATCGATTATATAATAATTTAAATTAATTTTTTGGATTCAGTTCGATTAATCAGTCTTATATAGCTTCTTAAGAAGCTTATCTGATTTCTACAAATACATTCAGAATAACTCATCAATAAATTACAAGTATCAAAAAGTAAGAATTTCTAATAAAAAAGAAAATTTTCATCAAACTACATAAGCCAAAAAGGATCAATTTCAGTCCTAATTGAAATTAAAAATATCTAAAATGTTAATTTATTAAAAATGATTTTAACACAGATCAATAAAAACTTTCAAAATAAATATTATTTACATAGATTTATCAGCATTTAATAGCTGAATTGCATGCATCCACAATCTAAAATCTGAAAATAAAGATGAGGATCGATCTACATCACAAGATATCCAGAAGGTAAACACAAGCTCATTCATGAGAGGCAGCAGTGTCTTTATAGTGGCAGCATAAGTCCATCTTCATTGTGGCAGCAACAATCGTCTTCATCCTGGGAACAAGAAATCATCATTTATGAAGAATTTAAGAAACAAAGAAGAAGTTGATGAAGAAGAAGACAGAGGCATTCTTTGATTCTCTGAATGGTTTTGCAAAGTGAGAGAGTTGCGGTTAGGGAGATAGGGCCGAGGAACAGAGAGGAGTGATGTGTGGCGGTTGTAAAGGAAAATAGAAGTTAGGATTTTGATTGTGTGCTATAAATATATATATATATATGCACAGTTGTGTACAGTTTTTCTCATTATTATTTTTTTTAATTAATGGAATCAAATTAAAAACTGAAAAATTCTAAAATTATTAATCGAATTAAATTAATAAACTAAATATCTAAATTAATTAAAAATTTTAATCCGATGATTTAATTTTTAATTTAAATAAAAAATTATTCGCTCCTAATTTTTAAATTTTTATAATTTTTTAATGTAATATATTAATTTATAATTAAAAAAAGTTTAAATTAAAAATTAATTATATCTTTAAAATAATTAATAAAAAATTAATATATATTTGTTTTCCTAATTTATATATATATAAAGCTGAAATTTAAAAAATTACGGACATATTGATAAGGGAAATGTTTAAATTCATGTAGTTATACTAAAATTACATTTAAATCAAGACTTCAAAAAGAAAAGAAAGTAGAGCCTTAAATGAAGGCAAGCTATCTGAATCAACCAAAAATTGCATTACTAGCGAAGCACAGTACCCCAGTTGCATACTTTATTGCCTTGATTAGATCTCTCAACTTTAAAATTTCTGAACATGTTATTTAGCAGGTTAAAGAAAAAAGCACTAGAGAATTAGATTTCTGATACAAACGAAAGACTCATCTGTATCAAGCCTCAGGCATCTAGCCAAAATTATCCAGCAAAAGAAAAGGAAAAGAATGGAGGGAAAGTTTGGGCAAAAACGAGTACTATGAACCATCTCTCTCAAGTTTTTCAATCTCCTCACGGTGCTTTCTTTCTGCTTCCTGAAGCTCTCTTGCAGCATCCTCCTCTTCCTCAATTCGATCAAGATCATCAAATTCCTTGCTGGCTGCCATTGCTTTCACAACAGGATCTCTCAGCTCAGATATTAGTCCACCACCAACCTTATACTCATCCTCATCTCCAATCAGAAACAATCTCTGGTCAGGTCCTGACGCCATGGGAATGTCAACAGCCAATAGCTTCATATCATACTGCACAGCAGAATACACCATTAGGACATTGCCATCCATTGGAGTATCTCTATAAATATTTTCATGTGAGGTAAAAAAGAGGGTCCTAAAGATGCATGCACAAGCAGCTCTAGGATGTTGAAATATTTCAGAGATATGGAGGAAAAAATGTGCAAATAAAGCATCAGGAATTCAGGATAGCAGGTCTTTTTATTTCTATTTTGGAGAAGAAGATAATGTGAATGACCATCAATTACTCTCCACATCACATTGGCTTTTCATAATTTCATGAGGTGTAAGGATTTTACTTGCTAACAACAATGCCGTGTAGTACTGCCATGCAAACCCTAAAAATTAACGCAAAAATGACAGGCACAAATTAAATAGAGAACCTGGAATTTGAAGCAGTTTCGTTTTGCGCCCTTCCCATATGCAAGAAAAACAATATTAAATAATGGAACCAAACCAGACACAATGTCCTTTTGAAACAAGAAATCCTCTTGAAATGGAAATTGTTTTCCTTGAAAATATGGTCCCAAAACATTTTCCAGTGTATGCCGAACACAAGTAAATGCTGGAAATATTTGTGGGTAGACAAATGGAGTCAAAATCTAAACAATGCACACCAACAACCAAATGGAAGCCACATCATCAAAGAAGTCTGCGATCTATTTGCCAAACGTTAGCCACTTAATAGTGACATTCGATTAGGAGAATCATATGGATGACCTCAATCCCTTTAATAAATTCCAGGAATAAATGTGTGATTTAAACAAAAAAATGAAAATAAGGATTTGCAGACGATTCATCAAAAAAAAACAAGAACTCATTCCTGACCCTTTCTTCATCACAAAGAGCAGACATAAATTTAGCAGATAACAGTCACCTAGTTTTGTTATGAGGACACTGAGGCAAAACCAGAAAGCCAACCTAATGCACAGGATTTGCTCCAAGTGGCATCATCACATGAGAAAAACAAATAGAGTGCAGGATATATGGAACCAAACCTGGCCCTTTTTCTTCTTAATTTCAACACTGACTAGTCCCTTCTTTTCGGAACCTCGTATTGGGAAGATGAGAAAACACCTCTTGCTCCTAAGCCTTGGCTTGAAGTTCTTCAGTGTAATCCCACCTCCTGACATCACATAGGCTCTAAGCTCTGTTCCTGTGAGGGGAGCGCCCATAACCTCAAGAATTCCAGCAGAAGTATTAAGCTTCCTCATAGCCATTCTATAAACTCTATCAGGATTAATTGTGATTCTAGAGCGGATATACAGGCCCTATGGTAATAGAACATTCAAATGGCAATTTGTCAGTTTGATGCTTGTTTCTTCTGGGGAAACAATGCTAACAATAGTTGGCAACTGAATCCAATTTTTAGATATCAGATATTTCACATCCACAGAGGCTATAAAGATGCATCTTGCACTTTTAATCATGACCTGAAATGATAGTGACACATGACTATTTCAGTTATCACACAATGGAAGTTGGAATCCTGAAACATAAGTAAATGACTATCACCAGAGTCAGCATTCAAGCATGACTATCATCAGACTATGCATTTCAGCAGAATGCCGATCACTAGGTGCTTGGAAGCTTAAGTTGAGAATCATGTTGCTATCACTAGAATTTGCAAGTGCAAATAAAGATAAATCATAGCAAAATGTAGATGCAACGACAAGCCTGCCACCAGCTGCCACATAGGAAAACCTTCAGAGTTAAAGACCTTATAACATATGCACAAAATAGTTAAATAATAGTTTTGAAAATTTCACCTTTTTTAATTACTAATGAAGTTTGTGTACATAAAAGCACTAAAGGGTGTGTTACTTGTAAGCAAACAGGAAGACTGCCTGCAAAATTTACAAAAGCAAAATGGCATTGCTCAATATTTTTAAAATTGGACCTGACTGGCCATCCAACTGGTTAAACTGGGAACTGGTCCTTAATCTGGTATGGTTCACCCAACTGTAGGTTAGGGAGATATTTATACGCCTTTATAATCCTACATGGCAAAGAATTTTTTTTTTTTTTAATTTAATCCATGCAGAAGAAGCCACAGACACCCAATTGGAAATTCCATCAGATTTTTATGAGAGTTACTATTTGAAATTCAAATGGAAAGTTGAGTGACTTTTATGAAGCAAAATTAAGTTTAGTGACCGCAATGAAACAAATATTAAAGTTCAGAGATCGCAGGTAAATATCACCCGGTGATTGAAACCTCCTAGAAATCCAACCCCTAGCACGGTACTGTTTTTTCTGCAATATAATGCTCTTCTTTTTTATAAAATATTTTAGAGTGCAGATGGAAAAGAAGAAATGAGGCCTTAACTAGGCTCCTTCCTATAGTATAATAGAAGCTTGATTGAGATTTATAGTATAATGGTAAATACAAAAAAGGAAGATTATATGATTATAAGAGATCCTATTACATAATTACATGCATGACTATAGCCTATTTACAGCACAAAATCAAGGAAAAATTGAAGGCCTATCTTAACAATCTCCATTTTGAGGTATCCTTTAGCAGCCCAGCCTCTTCACTGCTAACAGTGCCCTCTAAATCACCTTTCCCTACTTCATCAGGCTTCCCATCATCTCCTTCCTCAACAGTTTGCCCTTCACCTATCTTTTCTTGGCACACTTTCTTATTATATTCATATCTACATTCAATCTTTCCATGCCCAATTTTATTATAGTTCTCGCACTTCACCAGTTCCCACTCATAGTTCACTTTTTGTCTCAACTAACAACCTATCTCATCTTTGAGGACAATCTCCTCAAGAAATTTTCCCTTCAAATCCATTTCAATAAGCACCATAGCATTGCTAAATGAGATTTAAAGATGGTGCAGAGATCAAAAAAACAAGGGCTTCCCCAATATACTCTCCATTCTACTCAACATCTCTTTGGACCAAAATTCACATGGGAACCTCGAAAATGGCATCGAAACTGGAAGTTTCTGAATCAAATCCACATCCATTGCAAGTCTAGGATGCCATGATAGAAGCACCGTTCCCATATCAAGTGTATAAGGACCCTCCATCAACACTAAATCTAGGGGTGAGTAGTTTTCGGTTTTAACCGAAAACCAAGCTGAACAGTTTGGTTCGGTCTTTTAATTTATTTGGTTTGGTTCGGTTATTGATTGTTGAGTTTTTCAATTCTCGATTCAGTTCAGTTAAATCACCGAAATCAATGAAATAAACCAAACTGAATCGACCATATGAATATAAACTTAACATCAACCCTAAATCCATCTCTCATTTGGTCATTTTAGCCGCCCCACCCATCTCTCTCATTCATGCCTCTCTCTCACTCGTGATACCAGATTGCCTTCCCTTCCAAATCTAAAAACTACCAAATTGTGCTACCCTTCTGAGCTCCATCTTCTTTGTTCTAGAGCTTGATATCTTTTTCTTTCTCTAATTACCTTTCTCCCAAACCAAGGCCCATTTAATATGGTATCAGAATCTTTTGAACAAGCAATTAAGAATTTGCATAGCAGATCCTACATTAAGAATTTGCATAGAATAATCTTTAATCTTCACTATATGAAGAGCACATTACCTTTTTTCAAATCGACGTGGTTTTCAACAAAAACCCATTTAGAAAATAACTCATTGAAAGAGACTGAAGAGTCTAATACTTGAACTGATCGAGACACCCGATGTTCTTTTGGGCCCATTTAATATAGCAGTTGCTCTTCTGAACAAGCAATTATGCGTCATCTTATTGATAGTGAAGATTAAAGATTATTCTATGCAAATTCTTAATGTTAGAGCGAGGGTGGACAAGGTGAAAATAGAACTTGAGGATCTGCGCTCGAAAAGCTTTTATGTCCCTTACCTATTAATGGAGTTGCTAGACAATTTCTCACTTGAATTAATTCTTTTGTATTTACCAAACAGCCTTAAGGACAAAGGCTATTTTAAAGGGGGTAGTATTGATAGGGATGGGAGTGGATAAGTTTCAAAATATGGAGAAACTTCTAAAATTGAGTGAGCTGGAATATTCTTTTGTTAGAGAGAATTTCAGAGGAAGACACATGGAAAGGGGCCAGCTGACAAAGAGTATAAATAAGGGATGAAATGGGGAGCAGGATATCTAGTTTTGAGTACAAATTTCTTTGTTACAGAAGGGCAGGCTTCCAGCACAGGACATTGTTCCTGGGGGTTCTTGCAAGCCATTTTAATTTCCTTGTTGGTTCCTTTTTATTGTTCTTATTTCTAGTTGGGGATTGTAAATCTGTGAGGGAGTTACATTATTAGAGTTGTATTATTTTCCATTATCAATTAGTGCAAATTTTCAATACTATTTCGTATCCTCTCCATTGTTCTTTCAATTTTCAAGTTAACTTTGTTCCTAACTCTATCAGTTTTACTTGTATATGTTGTATATTCTAATGAAATCGCAACGAGAAGTAGACCCACTGTTAAAAGTTGCTGAATTGAAGTTCTTGCATTGTTTGTTATGGAATGTATGGGGAAGGATGGAATGATTGAAACCCAAAACTGGGAATGATGGAAACCAATGATTCCGAACTGAAATTATTCGATTTGGTTATTCCCTGGTTTGGTTAGCTATCCGTTGACATTTTTTAGGAATTTAGTTTTTCAATGAACCGAACTGATTGAATGCTTTGTCCTAACCAAATCATTCCCCTCTCCCCATTCATAATTAAACAAGAAGATGTTCTCCTTAACTGAATGCACGAGAGAAGACCACACCTTTCCCATTTGCCCATTGCAAAATTCTTGTATGCCCTTAAACCTTTAATTGATCCCAATAATACTACCAATTAAGGCATTCCTCCATATAGATTTCCTACTAAAATTCCTCAGTATGAAACTTCATCACCTTCCTCCCCTCTATCATTGATGAAGTAACAAAAATCAGCTCACAGTTTGGGCCCTAGATCTGTTTCTGGCTTCCATATCTACCCAGTTTCTGCTCTCTTTGTTTTCTTTATCCCCTTCAGGCCCACCCTCCACCTCCTTAAGCTCACTATTAGCTAACATAATAGAATTCGCTAGGTCCCCATCAGTTCCTTCTTGCACCTCTTGCAACTCTCCATCGCCCTCTAATCTTCCCTCTTCTCCATCTCCTAGAGCATCATCTACTCAGTCATATCCCTGCACCGAGGATGGATAACTCAACTCAAGCACTTTCCCCTTGCCAGATCGGTGCAAATTGGCCGAAAGCTTTTGATTCTTCTTCCTCATTCTAGAAACAATGTAATTCAGCAGTTATACTTGCTTTGTGCAAAGAGAAAAATCGTCACTTCATCAATAAGTTCATTTTACATATTATGCAATGCTTCCTTTCTTGAGGCTCAAAACCAATGACTTGCCACAACTTTTACATCCAATGGTTATCACTTCTCTAATGATATTGTTTTTGAGCTACAACAAGAACATTTGGTAAGCTTTCTTTTTTCTCACGCATTTTTTACTTGAATTAATTTCTTGAATCTCCATCTTCGGTGACTTGCACTAACATGAATCTTGTATCCATTATTTTCTTTCACGACATAATAAATTTTCATAGTCAAGTTACTGCTTTTTGTTCTATTTTAAGTTTCCCAAAAATTTAAAACTCTACATTAGCTAAGATTCTAAGATTGGTTGACTCTTTTTAGAAATAAGATTCAGACCAAACTTCAGTATTTGGCAGCTAGGAAAATAGAAAGAGAAGTGTAGAGAAAGTGAAAAGAATTAGGGAAAACAAGAAAAAATGAAGAAAAAAAATAACTATTTAGTCACTATAGTATAGAAAAACTAATTAGTTGATCTCTCGATTTTAAAAAATATATTAAATCGTCATTGAATTTTAAAAAATCTACTAATTAATCCTCCGTTAATTTTAGCCATTAAGTATTAAAGAATCTTCTAAAATACGGTCAATACGGAGGGACTAATTAATAGATATTTTTAAAATCTCATAATATTTTCATATATTTTCAAAATCGAGTGACCAACTAATAATAAATTTCTCCATACCAAAATTTCAAAATATTTTAACATAATTTTCAAAATCAAATGACCAACTACTGATGACTTTTTCCATACCATAGGACTAAATAATAGACGTTTAATGATTAAAACTCATAGAAAAATTAATTAGTATTTTAAAAAAAAAATACTAATGATGTTTTAATATATTTTTCAAAATCAAGGGACCAACTAATGATTTTTTCCATACTATAGCGACTAAATAGTAATGAGAAGAGAGAAAGAAAAAGAAGTCTCAAGAAGACAGAAAGAGAATCTTGTATTCAATTAGTTGTTGTTTGATTCAATTACAAATATAATGGACTCTCAACACGGGTAGTAACTATTCTCCTAAAAGAAAGTGACATCAATAACCACCTAGTACTTGCTTGGATCCTAACGGACTCCTTTCCTTCATGGGGGAATTATTGATGAGGACTATTTTCTGCCTATGCATATACTCGCTTCTTCATTACTGGATGATCCTTTTGTGTAAACCAATTAATCAATAAACTAAGTATTTCCCTCCTCCCAACAAATTGCGGAGCATTAAAAGTTCTGTCAGAGTTTCCAGAGCAACAAAGGGACACATTATAAAGTACTTTCATTCTCCAAATGTAATCCTATTATTGTTCTTCAAACAAATGCATTTTGCATGTGTCTGATGCAATGCTTGTTCACAACCTATACTCTCTGTTAGCTATATGTTCCAAAAAATGTAATTGAAGGAGGTGTTGAAATAACATAAAGAAGAGCACCCATGGTGCTTTCAATGTGGTGAGCAGACCTATATGTAGTAGGCAGACCATGGATCAATTTCAATGATCTAAATTGGTTCACACATCCATAATTCTAGAATGCACCAGGATTAATTTTTACCGCAAGTGAATCTATAAGTACTGAGAAGAAGTACAAACACAATAAAACCATTGAAGGAAAAACTTACTGCAAAAGCAACTATGGCTGAAGAAAGAGCAAGGAACCCATATTTGGCCATGCCTTCAGAAAGGCCAATAAAAGTATTGGCAATACCAAACATAACCCTCCAAAGCAAAGCACACAGCACAACCCCTCCGGCGCCAAGCAGGATGAGCAAATTCCTCTTCCAAAAGGCATCAATTTGCAATCCTATAGCGTCGCGGTACCTCGAAATGGCGGCCCTAACTGCCTTAGCAGGCTTCTCAAACACCTTCTTTGCAAAATTCCCATTGGCAGTTTTGCCAAAATTCGAAGAAGTTTTGAAAGAAAACTGTCTCACTCCGTAGAAACAACTCTGTTTAGCAAATGCGTGGGAAGTCCTGAATGAAGAATAAAAGTGGGGCTTTGCCCACGAGAGAACCTGGGATAAACCCCCATTTGAAGTAGGAGTTGAAGAGAAAGACGACCTAGAGGGGATTTGAGTGTTTAAAAGTGTGGAATTGGAGAACCCATTTGAGTAAGGTCTTGTAAGTGAACTGCGAATCCTAGAGGCTACAGAAGAAGTGCTCGGACATGAGGGTTTTGAGCTAGAGACATGTAGGCAGTAGCGAAATCTGAGGAGTCCATGGACCACTCTTGGGGAAGGCTTTGACATTGCTGCTTTTTAAGATTTAGATTCACAAATCGCACAAGCTTATAGTAATATGAGATTTTGATGTGAAAACGAAATGATAAAGAATTCAATGATAATTAGATGACAAATGGGTTACCTCAGAAGGGAATCAAGCTTCTCCTGGAGGTCTTGGGGGAGAAGGCAACGCTTCCATCTGGCTATTTACTCACGGTCCCACGTCAAGCGTGGTCCAATGGGGGAATTGAACAGAAATATAAGGAAAATCGAAGTGAAAAAGTTCAGTCTATGGAATCAGTTGGATTCAAAGGTTTTGCTTTTCTTGCTTAGATTACTTTCACTTCCCCCAACAGATTGATTAATTAACAATTCCAATCAAATATTTAAAATCAATGCGCACATCAACAAATTAATATCAAAATGAAATCTTTTATTTCAAATAAGAACCTTTGGATATTTTCCTTTTTAGCATTTTCTTTTTAATATCAAAAATATGAAAAAATTAAAATTTTATTATATAATTTTAAAAAATAATATAATATGATGTTTGTTTTGATGCAGCAAAGATAAAAAAAAGCTATATATATGTATATATAATATGATGAGTTATATATTCATTATTAATATAAATTTAAAAATTTTTAATATATATAGATAATAAAAAAAATTTGAATAACTATTTTCATATTAGATTATATTTTATATTTTGTACTCAACTTTTGAATTAAAATAAAATTAATATTTAATAAAATAACCTATTTTTTATAAAAAAAAAATCAAAATTATAACAAACTTATATATAGAGAGAGTAAGAAGAAACTTTTAAGCATTATCATTTTATTAATGTAGAGTGGATATTTTACTTAAGTTTATAATATTAAACATTGTAAAACTTTACTCACCATATTATATAATTTTAAAAATTATTCTTTTTTATTATTAGGATTTGAATCAAAGAGTAGACTTTTATAAGCTTATACATCAAAATTTTTACTAAAAAGTTTGATTGTTAGCCCAATAAAACTTAAAATCTCCTTTAGCTATTTTTTTATTTTTTTAAGGGAAAATTACTTTTTAATCTCTGAAATTTAACGTAATTAACACTTCTGTCCCTCTATTTTGGTGACCCAACACTTAAGTCCCTCATTTTCTCTTCCATCCAAATTCATAGTCCTTCCGTCCATTTAAACCGTTTGGTCAAAGAGTCAAAGGTGAGAGGTGATAATTTTTTTCAAAAATACCCTCTCTCAATGTGAAATCTCTATTTTTTTTTTCTTTCACGTTTTCTCTGATTGCAGAAAGGGTAGAAAGAAGAAGAAGAAGAAGAAAGAAGAAAAAGAAGAAAGAAGAAGAAGAAGAAGAGGAGGCATTTGGGTTTGGGTTTTGTGATTTTAAAATAGCGGAATTTTTAGTGAGAGTTAATTTTGTCAATTCACGTGTCCCAAACGGCTATTTTGGACGGAAGTACTACGAATTTGGACAGAAAAGGAAGTGAGGGACTTAAGTGTTGGGTCGCCAAAATAGAGGGATAGAAGTGTTAATTACGTTAAACCTCAAGTTCTAAAAAGTAATTTTCCCTTTTTTAATTTAAATATTAAATATTAATAAATTAATAATTAATATATCAAAAGTTTTTAATAACTTTAGCAATAATGTTTACTTTATTTTCTAGTTAAATTTTTGTTTTATTTTATTATACTTTTAATTAAACATGTAATTTAAAATATTTATTAATTTAAACAAATTTGTTATTGAATTACATAAAATATTAAATAAAAAAATAATTTATACACTTACAAATTCAATCATAAATTCTTGAAGTAATTTTATATAAACTATATTGAGATAAAAAATAATAATAATTAATTATTATGAAGGTGGGTTATAAAGATGAAAATAAATCTCAAATTTTCATTTTAAAAAAAATATCAAACTACTCATCTCTTTTTTTCTTAGTTTACATTAACTTAAATACAAATTTTTCAAACCATATTTTATTTATCACTAAAAGTAAGAATTTAACATTACATTAATTAAGAACTTTAAAATTAAGAATACAGTTATATACAAATCTTAATAAAAAATTTAAAATATAAAAAAAATAATTTAAATTTTTTATTGAAAAAATATTTTTTATTAAATTTTTTAAATAATTTAAATGCTAAAATTTAAAAAATATTTTTTATAAAATATACCGATGTTTGTTAAAAGTCTAAAAAAAAAACGTTAAAAATTATTTTCATTCCTCCTATTATCATTTCTTTTTCAATTGTGAGGGATTGCTATGCGATAAGGTAATAAATATGGAGCACACTGTATGGAACAATAAAAATAATAAAATAATTCTTTATATGTGTAAATGATTAAAATTTTATTTTAAAAAAATTAATTTATTATAGTCGTTCAATATTTATCCGTTCGATTTAAAATTAAATTAAATAAATAAAAATTAAATTAAATTAATTTTAAATAAAAATTAAACTAAATAAATCTAATTTTAATTTTAATAAAAATCAAACTAAATAAATTTGATTTGATTCGATTTGATCACCTTATATTTAATATTTTAAAATTTAATTAAAATATTTCACCATAATCTATTTATATTATCAAAAATAATATCCTATTATCACTAGTAATCGATTCGATTCGATTTGATTTTTTCGATTTTTTTAATTAAAATTTAATTAAAATAACTAAAATTTTTAAAATTAAAAATCAAATCGAATTAAAATAAAAATTGAATTAAAATTTTAAATTAATTCGGTTCGATCAATTTTTTTATTTCTAAACGAATATGAAAACCAATTACAATATTTTTAAATTTGATCATCAGTATACAATTGAAATACGACGCAAGTCTCTTCTGTGATCCCTTTATGGTTTGATACTCTCGCCTTTTTATCTTCCTTAAATCTAACTTTTTATTTCCCCTTCCCCATTGAAGATGATCTCTGTCAATTGATCATTGATGAAGAAGAAGATATTGTTGTCCCTATTAAGAGCTCCAGAAATATTTCGATCGTTACTTATGATTTCTGTATGGTGGGGATGTTTCTCACATACAATCCAATCAATTTTCAGGATACGCAGACCTCTTTGGCATATTTATGGCGGCAATTCTCGAATAGTTATTATATTGAAGGATTTGGTTCCTAGTTATAAGCCGGACATTTTATTTTTGATGAAAACAAAAACTTTTAGTTCTCATATAAAATGTTTTCGTATTTTTTTATATTTTGATGGTTATTTCTCAGTCAATAGACAATGATTGGAAGGATGCCTTTTATTAATGTGGAAGAGTCATGAGTCTGTTTATGTGATTGATTTTTCCTTAAATTTTATTTATTCGACTATTTTGAAAAGTAATGTCCAATAGAGGTTTACTAGTTATTATGGGTTTCCGGAATCGCAACGATGACGTCAGTTTTAAAACCTTATTCGAGTTTTATCTCGTAGAAATTCTCTTATGTGATTTATGCTTGAGTGATAAGAAAGAAGTAGGAGTATTTTTACCAAATTATCTTATGCAGAAGTTTAGACAGGTACTTGAGGAGCATTTTTACCAAATTATCTTATGCAGGAGTTTGATTTTGAATAATTGTAAATCTTTGTTAGACTCTTTCTGTTAGATGGGTTCGTCTAATGTTACTTTAGTCGCTCATACTTTAGCCAGAGAATCTATTAGGTATAATCGTCTTTCTGTTTAGGATGATATCTCTCTTTATTTGATGAAACTTTATTAATACAATCAGTAAATTTGTTTTAAATATATATATATATATATATATATAATTGAAATACATACTATTCAAGTAGAATCCATTTTAGTTTAATTGGTAAAATATTAAATAAATATTAAACATATATAAAATCAATAATTTCTTTAAATATAGGAAAAACTATCTTTTAGTCCCTGAGATTTAATGTAATTAACACTTCTGTCTCTCTATTTTGAGAACCCAACACTTAAGTCCCTCTATTTTAAGAACCCAACACTTAAGTCCCTCTATTTTGAGGACCCAACACTTAAGTCCCTTACTTTCTCCTCCGTCCGAATTTGTAGTCCTTCCATAAAAAATAGCCGTTTGGTCAAAGAGTTAAAGGTGAGAGGTGAAATTTTTTTACCAAAAATACCCTTAATGAAATTTGGTCAAAAAGTCAAAGGTGAGGTGAAATCCCTACACTCTTCTTCTCCCTCGTATCTCGTATCTTCTCTGTTTCTTCCCTCCATCTTTTTTCTCCCAAATATCTTCTCTGTTTCTTTCCTCCATCATTCTTCTCCCTCATATCTTTTCTATTTCTTTTATCCTCTTCGCGCATCTCTTTGTTTTCTCCTTCATCTCAATCCTCCCCTCTCTTCTTTTCTCTTCATTTCTCCGGCTTCCTTTACATACCCCACATTTTCAAGGCTCCTCCATCCTTCTCCATCAAGCCGGGAGGTGCCTGGTCGGATTATGGAATCCACCTCGCCTTTGGATCTTAATCTCGGCCCATTTGTTGCTGTGAGGTTTTCCTGCAACAATCATCATGTCCTCTACCTTCTTCCTCTCATCATTAGTCCCTCACTTTCATCATCATCGCTTCTTCTTTTACCATTCACCAACCGCACCACCCAATTCAAACATAACAGCATAAGGACAAGAAAAAATAGAAAGAAAAACAAAGAGGAAAGTTAAGAGAAGAAGAACATGACTTCACTCCAGAAAAAAAAACCCTACTCTTATTTCCCACTTCTATTAGTCTCCACAACTCCAGCATGATGAGAAAAAAGGGTCTTCTTCTTTGAAAGAATTTGAGCAGTTTCTTCTTTTTATTATTCTCTCTCTCTCTCTTGGGGAATCCAAGCATTACGAGGGAGAGGAAGGATGGACATTGAAAGGGGTTTTAATAATTTCACTAAGAGCATTTTTTGTAAAAAAATTCACCTCACCTTTGACTTTTTGACTAAACGGCTATTTTTGATGGAAGGACTACGAATTTGGACGGAGAAGAAAGTGGAGACTTAAATGTTGAATCCTCAAAATAGAGGAATAGAAGTACTAATTACGTTAAATCTCAGGGATTAAAAAGTAATTTTCCCTTAAATATATAATAAAAAGAATAGATTATTAGTTGTAGTTTGATATAACTTATAAATCATATTTAAAAGAGAAAATTAAATTAATTAATTAGCCTTTTAATTTTAAAAAATATATTAAAAAGTATTTAACATTTAATCAATCTTTTCATTAGTTTTAACCTGTAAATATTATAAACGTGTAAAATATCTCTAATATAAAAGGATTAATTAGTAAATTTTTTAAAAATATATAAAAATCAACTAATAAATTTTTTAAAATTATAAAAAATAAATAATAAAATATTTAATAATAAAACATCAGTAACATTTTAATACATTTTAAAAAATTAAGAGATTAATTAATTTTCTATCATAACTAAATAATAATTTTTCTATTTAAAATTAATTTAGTTAAACACTAATGTGTAAACGATTTTCTAAACGAGTTTCTTAAAATTTTGATTCAACTTTTAAATAATATTTTACGATTAAAAAAAGATTTAGAATAATTTGTCCATAATAATAAATTTATTCATACTAATGAAAACTTAATTTTAAAATATTAAAATTATAGAAAATAATGAAAAAAAAGTTTATATTTTTAATAATATATAAAAAGATTTTTAAAAAATTCTTTTTAACGCACTAATAATATAAAATTTTTAGTAACATTAATTATTCAAATGAAATGGAGAAATATTTTTTTATATATAATTATCTTGAAGTTTAATTATTATTTAATGAAGCTTTCAACAAAGTCTTTTTTCTTTCTCTCACAATCTCTCATAATATGCATTTTTTTAAAGTTGAAAACGTGAAAGTTAAAATAAATATTTCAATTAATCATTGATACTTAATTATTTATTTAATTATTAAACATAAAATAATAAAATTTGACAGAAAAAAATTATAATCATTATTAAAATTTTATTAATTTAATATATATTTATACCTAAAATTATTAAGAAAAAGTAGGGAACTAATATATAAGACACATATATATTAGTTAATTATTCTATTCAGTTATGATTTAACATGGCTCTAGTTTGATTCTTAGTGAAAAACCAAAATCGATTACGAATTTTGGTTCGATTCAATTTGAAACTTTCTTGGGTTTTAACACTGCTCTCCCCTACTACTAGATGGGAAATTCTAATGCTCTCTCTGTCTGATATGTTCATTGTGCAAATTAAAACTTCAAGAATCCCAAATCTGTAAACAGAACAAAGCCTGATTCTGTGTTTCACAACAGAATTTTGCATTGTTGCTGAAGGAACATAGCAAAATATTAAAGAAAGAAAAAAAATTGTACAAAATAAAGCAGGAAATAAAAGGATTAAATTAGAAAGGAAATTTCAATAGCTGAGAAAGAATTGCTCATCTTCAAAGTTGAAAACAACTCTGGGAATGGACCAATTGCTTTACATTGGCTTTCTGATAAAATCAAATAAAAAACAAGGAAACTGATCTCTCAGAAAACAAAGCACTAAATGGAAATTTACTACTTCACATTCTCACTAAATTCTTTGCTGCTGTGTTGATCATAAACACAAGGAGAA
The DNA here is from genome assembly GCF_001659605.2 of Manihot esculenta. Lineage (NCBI taxonomy): Eukaryota > Viridiplantae > Streptophyta > Magnoliopsida > Malpighiales > Euphorbiaceae > Manihot > Manihot esculenta. Next base: position 4,417,382 of record NC_035163.2, read on the forward strand.
ACAACTACATCGGCTTGTGGGTAATCAGCAAGAATGATGAATGATATTTAAACTAATTCAAAAACTACAAGGACAAACAATCAAAGCCTCCAAGAATTTGACAGATCAATCAAATCAACCTAAAATCACAGCAGATAAGCATAAATAACTGCAGCAGTGAAGCCTCAGAAAGCTTTTCACTGGATAGCCCAACTCAATTTTCTCATCCATGAGTATTAACAGCTTCCCAAACTAAATTTCTTGGAACTGGATTTGAAAGATCTCTAGCCTGCAAGGCTGCAGCTCGAAGAGTCTGAATTGTTCTTACATTAGCATTCCAGAATGATGCACTGTCGTAAGGCAAATTATGCTTCTTGCATAGCTCCTTAACAAAGGGGGAGATTTTTCTAAGCTGGCAGCGAGGCAATCGGGGAAACAGGTGGTGTTCAGCCTGAAACTGCAATCCACCATGAAACCAATCCATCCATGACGAGCAATCTATATTGAGTGTGCCCTTTGTTTGCTTCTCAAACCAATCATTCCCATTGGGAGGACCGACATAAACACTGGATGAGAAATGATTCAGACAGAATTGAATATGTTGAATCCCAGTAACTGCGAAACTTGCAAGAACAAACATCACCCTTTCTCCCCAGTTGGGTAAGCAAGAAACAAGTAAAGGATACCAAATCCAAAACACAAGTATTCCCAAAATCTCTTGAACCCTATTGGGTACCCTTTTCTTGGATAACAAGAGCAAGAAAGACTGTGCAAACAAATTAATCCTGGCAAAGCACATAACAGGATAAAAAGTCCAATGCTGATAACTAACCAAGAATCTAGCAAAAGAATCGAAGTTTATCTTCCTTTCATAGAAATAAGACGTAAATGAGCAGAAAATTTTAGAAGATACCGCGAAGAAAGGCAAATGCTGCAGATCTGGATCGAAATCAAGACTGTTACAAGCAATGTGATGGGCATTGTGGTTTCTTTTCCACCACCCAATACTGATCCCTGCAAGGCAATTGCCAGTTAAGATCTGCACTAGACGATTCATTTCAGGGCTAATCATGACATTATAATGCCCAGAATCATGTCCAATCCACCCACTCTGTATCCACAGAAACCCAATTGAACCACCACAAAGAAGATGAACCCATGTGCTGTTGGAGCATAAAATCCCATAAACAGTCAAAGCAAACAGCACTGCTGTGAGGCATAGAGAAATCAATGTAATATGCCCTTTCTTTTCAAAAAGACCCATTTTTGAGAACTCAGCAGCCAGTTTTCGATAGTCTTTTGATACCTCAGAAACAGAGTAGTCCTCGAGAAAATACCCAGTAAAGAATTTGTCAAGATGCTTCCAAGCAGTGCCAGGATGGTAAGCAAAGAAAGCATCTGTAGCATCTTGGCCAGCAAGATTAAGCAATGGAAGCTCACCTCCAGGATGGACCTTAGACCAATCAGTAACATTATAGATCTTGCCGTTTATAGAGATCCATAGATCCCCAGGAGTATTGTGACTCTGAAGCTCTTCCTGTGAAATGTACTTCCTTGGCTCAGCCATGGCAGAAGGAGAAAAGGGTAGCTTTCTTTCTTCTCTCTTCTTTTCACAACTCAGAGATGCAGAGATATTTTTGAAGAGAGCGGATGAAGCATGAGAAAGAATATACTTTTATCGTTGGAGTTGATGTAATAATTATGGAAATTGGAATTCTTTATTTGTCGACTGTTACTGTTTCTTGATTTGTGGGAAGAAATTATATTTTTATTGTGGTTGTCGCCAAGTACCACGAGGATTCAAGAAGCGCCACACGATTTGCTTAAACACTGATACAGCAACGAAGGAAAAGACACAGAGATTGAGCAGAGGTAGCCCTGCGCATGAAACCCGCTAACTCTTTTCAAGTTTTTGATTCCTTTGAATACATTGTGTAGTGTTTTAATTCAATTAAAATGCTATTTCTTTCTTTTTATAATTATCTTTTTAATTTAATTAAATTTTTTATAATTTAAAAAAATATATTTATATAGATTAATAAAATTAAACGGTTTTAGATAAAAAGTTCAATTTTTTTAAAAGTAATAATAATTGGATTTTAAATATATTTAAATAATTATAGATTTTAATTAAATTTGAAATTGGTTTAAGTATTACAATTATTAATTTTTTAAAAATCTTGTTCCTCCAATCCTGTACTTGAAAGCAAAAGGAACAAGACTTTTAAAAAATTAATAATTGTAATACTTAAACCAATTTCAAACTTAATTAAAATATATAATTATTTAAATATATTTAAAATCCAATTATTATTATTTTAAAAGAATTAAACTTTTATTTTTTCAAAATAAATTTGATTTATTTTTTATCAAATTGATATATCAAATTAAATTATTATATTAAAATTAAATTGAATCAAAATTAAAATCATTTTCAAACCATACTAAAATTTAATAATATTTACTATTCAATGTTAATAAAATACACGTGTGATTATAAAAAAAATTATTATAGTAAATTTGAAAAATATTATGTTCTACTCTTCGAATTTTTAATTTTTATTTAAGAAAAATTATTAAATTATTAATAATTTGGGAAATGGGCGGATGAGATTGTATGTGATTTAGAGTGTTTGGTCTGAAATGAAGGTGGGGACATGCATGTTATGATGTTGGGAGATAGGATCTGTGGGTAGGGTCGAAAATTTTAAAAATTAAATAAATTCAACATTTTAAAATTTAATTAAATAAATGTGACTTAACAATAATTAAATAAAAAATATAAAATTAATTAATCAAATTAGTTTATTTTGATTTGAGTTGAAATTCATCTTATACTATATTAAAATAATAAGAAGAAAATAAGAAAAAATCAGCCCATTTCACTTATTTTCTATTTAAATTATTTAATTTAATTTATATTAAAATAATATTTTATAATATCAGACAATTAATAAATACTATAATTTTTAGATGTAGTCATATAAAATTAACATAATAATTAAAATATAATTATTAATTAAAAAATAAAAAATCATGTGATTTCTTTATATTTTACTTTATAGTTTTAATTTAATTTATATTAAAATAATTATTCATGATATGATTTTTCAAATTATTTTCTCAACACCAGTGTCTGGAAATTATCGTTTTTTATTATCAACTTAATATTAAAAAATATTTTAATACAAATTAAATCATAAATTTTTTAAATAAAAATTAATAAAAATATATAATATTTATTTTATATTTTTCTCAAATAATAAAACTAAAATTTTAAATTAAATTAATATTTTTTTTTCAATTTAAAATGTGTAAGAATTAGGGTTCAGCAGTATTTCGTTCAAATCGAAAAAACTGACCGAATTGAATCGATTTAAAAATTTAATTCAATTTTTTATATATTTCGGTTCGGTTTTTAATTTTAGAAATTTTGGTTATTTCGGTTCGGTTCGGTTTTGATCAAAAAAAAACCGAACCGAATCGATTAGTGATAATAATATATTTTTTCAATAATATAGAGAAATTAAATCATATTAAGATTAAAATATTTTAATTAAATTTTAAAATATTAAAAATAAAGTATAAAAAAATAAAAAAATTATTAAAAATCGAAACCGATCAAACCGAACCGAACCGAACCGAACCAGATCGGTTCGATTCGATTCGGTTTCTGACCAAATCGGTTCGATTCGATTTTTATAAATACTAAAATTTCAATTTTCAGTTTATTCAGTTCGATTCAATTTTGAACTGAACCGACCGAATGATCACCCCTCGTAGGAATTGGATGCCCATTATTCTTAACATTGAATTATTTAATTTTATTTGACTAAAATCAACATCAAATTGAAATTTGGAAATGGAAATGCAAGTTGGTAATGAATCTTAGAATATACTCTTTCCTTATGCATGTGCTTAATTGTAGCAGATAAATTACAACAGTGTCTTCCTAGTTTGTGTTGCTGGCTCTTTGTCATCTTATAACACATATATATAATATGTGTCTAAGAAATCTAGTAATTAAAAATGAATTATAACTTATAAAGAGTAATTGCTTAGTCTGATAATAAGTACATAATTTAAAAATTTTAAATTATACTACTCCAATTTTCATAATAAAATAAAATGATACGAATTTTTTCACTTAATAAAAAATCTCATTTCAAGTGAAAATAAATAATTTTAGTCGTATCAAAACGAGTTAAACATATCAAATTTTATTAATAGTATTGTGTTTTTTTGACTTTTAATAGACATCGACACTGTCCGCCAATTAGACGGTTTGATTTCAAAGTATTGAAAAACTGAACCCATTTTTCATAATACATATACTAATAATTTATATTGTAAGTTCAAAGGGGTTACAAAGATCTCGAGAAAAAGGTCTCAAAGATTGATTATTAAGATTATTCAATATTTTTAAATCCTTTTAATGTTAATGAGATATTTTTTTTAACAAATTAATGAAAAAAGCAAACTGAATTACACAAATAAAAAATTTCAGCAAAATAATTAAATTAAATTGGTTTGCTTTTGGTTTAATTTGAGCTTCATCGATAATTTTTGAATTTATTTTGAACTGATTTCAGACTTAATTTCAGTTAAAATTTTAAATTATAGTTTGAGATATAAAAATAATTGATTACAATAATTATAATTAATCTCTTAAATTGAAATATGTGAGATATTTATAACTAATATATAAGTATTTATTTTGTAAATAAGTAAAATGAACTGATCGAATGAGAAATTTATTAAAAAATAACTTATATTTATGGATTATTCAAGTAATTACCCTGTAATCAATTAATAATATTATATAAAAATTTTTATATTTTAATTCATTTCACACATTATTACTTGATTTATAATTAACGAATGATGATAAATTAAATATATTAAGAAATTTATAAAAGTGTTTTCGTGATTGATATATGATTCATTATTCTATATTAAATTAGAGAATATCCTAATTATTTTCTGTTAGCATTAATCATAAAATTTTTATACAAAATAAAATGAAATTAGCAAATGAAATTTTAAATTTTATTTCAGCGGTCAATGACTAGTAAATAAAATTTAATATGATTTAATATCGAAAATATATTCTATGTATTAAATGTTAAATCAAGACATTTGTGATGAATGAATTTTAATTATATTGAGAAATCATATATCAAGAGATTAAGTAAATCACTTTTACATTTCAAATATTTTAAAAGTATTGACATGTTATTCAACGGTATTTTTAACTTTTAAATTAATTAATTAATTAATTAATTATATTTATTTTTAATATATTTAAAATCTAATAAGTAATACACATAAAAAGTGTATGAAAAAATAAAATCAAAAATAAAATAAGTAAATTGATATTGAGGTAAAATTATAATTTTAAAGAATTATAATTTTAATCTAATTAATTAAATAGTTATATAATTAAAATTATTTAAAATTTATATGACTTATTTATTAAAATTTTAAATTATAATTATAATTTATTTATTTAAATAAATAAATAAATAAATAAATAAATATTGTCATACTAAAATCATAGAATTTTAACATCAAATGATCTCTTGTGAGATTTTGGGAGAGACATTTTAGAGAGCCTTCAGATAGCACTCAAAATTTCGACCATATTTAAATTTTTAAACGGTTTTAAAATTTTTTGATTATTATTTTATGTAAATATCCTTAGAGACTGTTTCTGATTTGTGATAATTCAATCAAAATAAATTATCTCATATTTTATTAAAAAAATATTTTTTTAATATTATTTTTTTATTTAAATGTGATTTAAATTAATAAAAATTTTATTTTTTTATTATATTTAATCCGATTGAAAATCAAACAGTATTAAATTACTGCTTAAACAATTAAGTATAATAATTAATTACATTTATTATTGGATTAATATAATTAAATTCTGTGGGCTAAAAATTAATGTTCAAATTTTGATTTTGAGATATAAAATCAAAATTTTTTAAATTTCTTATTTCTTATTTTAATTGTTGATTAAAATAATAATAATAATAATAATAATAATAAAGGAAATTCGAATCTGCATTCATGAGGAATACAATAGCGCCACCCAATCGCCACCTGAGCCACGGTTGGTGTTGGCTGAAGGCAAGCGCGCAATAAGTCCTCCGATCGACGCGCGTTCGCCGACAACGCCTGATTGTCGTTGCTCGGGTGACAAACACCAGGGCTGAGACGGGATGGTCACATTTTTTTTGAATTTTCATTAGGCATATGACTTTTTTAAGTATATGACTTTTTTAAGTTTTGAGAAATAACTAAAATGTTATTTTTGCACTGATAAAATAAATTGATCCGCACTCCGAGACTTAGTCTGGTGAAAAGTGTATCCTTATAATCTTGTGAGGTCAAAAGTTCGACTCCCCACCCCTATTTCACAAAAAAAAAAATAAATTGATCCATGCTCCTGAATTTTCAAAATAATTTTTGTCCCTTATAATTTTTTAAGTAAATGTTTTCTACTTAAAATTTATTAAATTTAAATTTAAATATTTATATATTTTAGTATAAATTTATAAAATTATTATTTATTTATTTAATTATTAAAATAAAATTAATTTTATTTGTTTAATGAAATTTCAAAATTATTATGCTATTTTTAATGATTTAAATATAATTTTGAACGAAAATTTAATGATGTTACCATTTTATACTTAAATAATCATTTTGAAAATTTAAATAATTATTATTTATTTATTATTATTATTATTATACGAACTACGACGGTTTCATTGTACTTGTCGGCAGTGACCTAGGTCAAATAAAAAAAAAAAAAACAAAATTTAAAAAAAAATCTCAGAGGGATGGATAAAGCGAATATGCCTGCCATTTCTCATTTTGATCCTTTCCTCAGACCCCCTTGTGTCCGAACTCATCGCTCCACTGTCTACCATCTTCTTCTTTCAAGCAGGCTCTTCCCACTCTGTAGTTCATAAGGTAATCAATCACCTCTTCTTTTTTAATAAAAAGTTCAAATCTTTTCTCTGATTCTTGTATTTTTCCTTCGATTTTTAAGCTTTTTATTCTTATGGAGGAGTGATGATCCTCGAACTGGCTGAAGTTTTGTTGGGTGTTGCTGTTTTTCACTTTAGATACGGAGCTTGATTGCATGTTTGCTATACTTTGTTCTGCACAGCGTATAACCCAGAATTTGTTGTAACCAAAGTTACTCTCTTCTTGCTTTCTTCGCCTACATCATTCTCTGTTTTTGTTTCTGATTTCTATTTGCTGATTTTATTATTTTCTGTAAAGTTGTCTTTTGCGTTCCTTATTGATGAAGTGCAGAAAGATGGCAATTTAGAAATTTTCACATGTGTGAAGTTGAGAGAGAAGAAATGTAGGTTATTTCCCACATGGGGTTTCTATAAAATCTTGTCATGCGTCTAAATAAGGGGAAAAAAGATAAAATCCTACCCAATGAGAAGCGCCAGTGTTCGTGTTTCATATGTTGTCTGAAGGTGATCCATGTGGGTATGTTTTTTTATTTAGACACATATTTTGGATTCTTTTCTTTGTGAATGTTCCTGCCATGGAATTTTGTTTTGTACCCAACAATCATGTGGCCTGTGGCTTGATGAAAAAGTATCTACCCACATCAATTAGTGGAAGTGGTGCTTGGCTTCACTGTAATTAAATTGCTGTTGTGGTTTGATTCTTAGTTAGCTACCAACTTTATAGGTCTTGGTCTCCTGACCAGTGATTTCTGTTGCTTTTGATTTTTGTTGGAATTCCAGATAAAAATAGGTGTATCTTCCAGATTTCCGTTGCTTCTGGTACTTTTCACTTGATACTTTGTCGGTCCGTCTCTCTTGTAGCCTGAAATATAACAAGTGGAATCTGAGCATAGTTTTCTTGGCTGAAGTGCAGGTTCAATTACAAATAGTTAAATGCCTATTTATATGGTTTTTGGACCTTTTTGGATTTTATGATTGATAGTTGTGCATGTTTTGGAGCTTAACCAAACACTACTATTAGATTTCAGAGGAAAGGAGAGGAGGAATAGTCAGGTTATTATCCACTATGGCACATTTACTTTCAACTTCTTGCTACTTGAAGTTGTCCTGTTCCTCTAGCCGCAGATCTTACTCTCCAACATTGAATGGATGCCCAACAACATTTTCTTCCTTTTTTACATTGCAAACTTCCAAATCTTCTTTTAGAAGGGTGATCTTCCGAGAGGAGAGACTAAAAGGAAGTTTTGTTGTCCGAGCAACTGCAGTCCCTGTAAGCCAAGTAGCTCCAACGCAATCTAGCTCCAATTCCCGCCAGAACTCTGATGAATCACCCAAGCCAAGACGAGTTATGGTCATTGGCGGTGATGGCTACTGTGGTTGGGCCACTGCCCTCCACTTATCAAACAAAGGTTATGAGGTTGCTATAGTTGACAACCTCATCCGTCGTCTTTTTGACCACCAACTTGGTCTAGACTCTCTGACCCCTATCTCTTCCATCCATAACCGGATACGTTGTTGGAAATCAGTCACTGGAAAAACTATTGAACTCTATATTGGTGATATTTGTGACTTTGAATTCTTGTCAGAAACATTCAAGTCATTTGAGCCTGATGCCGTTGTCCATTTTGGGGAACAGCGGTCAGCCCCTTATTCAATGATTGATAGGTCCAGAGCTTTATTTACTCAGCACAACAATGTGATTGGAACACTTAATGTTCTCTTTGCTATAAAGGAATTCAGAGAGCAATGCCATCTGGTGAAGCTTGGGACAATGGGAGAGTATGGGACACCAAACATTGATATTGAGGAGGGTTATATAACGATTACCCATAATGGAAGAACAGACACTTTGCCTTACCCTAAGCAAGCCAGCTCTTTCTACCATCTTAGCAAGGTCCACGACTCAAATAATATAGCCTTCACTTGCAAGGCTTGGGGAATTAGAGCTACAGATCTAAACCAAGGAGTGGTTTATGGAGTGAGGACCGATGAGACAGAGATGCATCAAGAACTCTGCAACAGGTTTGATTATGATGGTGTATTTGGAACCGCATTGAATCGGTTTTGTGTCCAGGCTGCTGTTGGACATCCACTGACTGTATATGGAAAAGGGGGCCAGGTATGAATTTGCTATACCACATTTTTTCTTTGTTTTTTGCCTTCAATATAAAGATGAGAGGAAATGATTTGGCACCTGAATGAATTCTCAATTTTTTTTTCTATTGATAAATTTCAGTCTTTATGTCCTTTTTTCTGTGCTTTTCTTTAGCATGATCAATAATATTTATGCTTTTACTATATTAAATGACCTGAATGGTTTTTGTTCTCTGATTGTTCAATTCATATGATTCAGACCAGGGGCTACCTTGACATAAGGGATACAGTTCAATGTGTGGAACTCGCCATCGCAAACCCAGCAAGACCTGGAGAGTTTCGGGTCTTCAATCAATTTACAGAGCAGTTTTCTGTCAATGAACTGGCTTCCCTTGTAACGAAAGCAGGAGAGAAGCTTGGTCTAGATGTGAAAACAATATCCGTGCCAAATCCACGTGTAGAGGCAGAAGAACATTACTACAATGCCAAGCACACTAAGCTCATTGAGTTGGGACTCAAACCGCACCTTCTTTCAGACTCTCTTCTCGACTCGTTGCTCAACTTTGCGATAAAGTACAAGGATCGTGTTGATACGAAACAGATAATGCCCAATGTTTCATGGAAAAAAATCGGTGCTAAGCCAAAGACTGTTGCAGCATGAATAAGTAAACATGAGTTAGAAATGTATGCTATAGAAATTCAGTAATCGAGTTTGATCTTAGTGTTGATTGTACTAGATATTGCGTTGTGCTAATGTAGTGATTAAGATGGTGCTCATGTATGGCGGTGTCTGCTTTTTCCTCCCAGCTTCCATTTTCAAATAACTCTGGCCTGTAGACCCTGGTAGCCACCGGGGAAGAGGAGAGCAATGAGTTTTGGGTCTTTCCAGCAAAGTTTTATTTTATTTTATATTTTTAGATTTTCTCTCCCTTTTACATGAGCCAAAGACAACGTGATTCGCTAACATGCTAACACGAGAAAGATAATGAAGTAAATTTCCTAACTAAGGATTTCCAATCATGAATTAAAATAGCAAAATAAGAATTCATATGCAACACATTACTTTCTAATGCACTCTTCACTGGTAAACAATCCATTTCAATAACAACTGGGATATCCTTATACCTCCCCTTAACCCAACTTAACGCTTCTCTTACACCCATAGTTTCAGCCATTAAAGCACTAGAAGCACAACCCAAACTAACACTTCTATCTTTCAAAAAGCAACCAGCAATATCTCGAATAACAATACCAACACCTGCCATACTAGAAATTTCATCAAAACAAGCATCGACATTATATTTCACTCCCAGGAGGCTTCCACTTCGCATTCGATCCATGTGCGGGAGGATGAAAAACCATTGGAGCTAGCTTCACTGCTTACCATTTCTGCTGGAACCGATCTGCACGTAGCACCACAGAAAAAGGATTTAAAAGCTTGCTGCTGCCACAAGAATTTATTTCTGGCATTCCAAATCTCCCAGGCAATCAAGATTGCTTGCTGAATCTGGATTTTGTCTCCTACATTACGAACAACACCTAACCACTCTCCTAGATTATTCACATCATGATTCCAACCAACTGCCGACAACTCCCAATAGTCTGAGTAAATGGACAATGAACCAAAGTATGAAGGACAGACTCTTGTTCAAACTAACAGATTGGACAAACTCTAGTTGTTTCCACATGTCTTCGAACCAAAACCTCACAAACAGGCAAAATATTAGTCTCGACTCGCAAAAAATAAGTTGATTACCTTAGGTGGTAGATTTAAACTCCAAATAAACTCCCATATTTGAGGCGTAAAACTTTGTTCGTGTTGCAACTGATTATACTGAAATTGATAACATGATTTGACTGTGTAAACACCTTAGTCTCAAAATGCCACATCCACACATCCTCGTGATTTCGAAAGCTCAAAGGAATTTGCTGAATAAGAGCTGCTTCTTCAGCAGAGAAGATCACAGAAAGAGCTTCCAAATTCCATCTCCGTTGCCTAGGAACCATAAGATCAACAACTCGCAAATCATCAATACCTGTATTGTTTTCAGACTGCACAAACGGATTATCTTGACGAGGAAGCTAAGGATCATCAAAAACATGAGTTGCACATCCATCTCCTATCCTCCTAACACAACCACTTCGTAATAAAGGAAGAACATTATGAATGGATTTCCACAAATAACTCAGATTGGCACCTACCTCAACTCGTAATAAATCAGTATCAGCAAAATAGCGAGCTTTATAAGCCTGAGTAACCAAAGCATTAGGCCGAATTAACAAATTCCATGCCATTTTTGCCAAAGGAAGCAATATTAAATTGATGAAGCAGCCTAAAGCCAATCCCACGATGCTCTTTTCTCCGACATAATCTCCTCCAAGATAACCAATGGATACCAGATCCCGAGCCATCCTCATTACGCCACCAAAACTTGTTCATGGCCTTTTCAATTGCATCAGTAATTCCCACCGAGATCAGAAATAATGCCATTAAGTAAGTTGGAAGTGCTTGCAAAACTGTTTTCAACAAAATTTCCTTCCCAGCTCTCGACAGAACAACTCTCTTCCAACTTTGAAGCCGTTTCCATAATCGGTCTTCCACATACCTAAAAGCCTCCTTTCTCCTTCCCACAACTGTTGGAAGCCCCAAATAATTCCCGGCACACAGACTATTTTAACATTCAACAAATCAGCAGTTCCTGTCGTCTCCTTCTGAGAACAATTCATACTAAAAACTATCTCTGACTTCTGGAAATTGACCTGCTGTCCCGAAGCTTTCTCATATAAACGCAAGCAATGTTTAATACAAAAAGCTTCCGAGACATCAACTTTAAAGAAATAAAATGCATCGTCAGCGAAAAATAAATGAAAAATAGATGGGGCCCTGCTATTCACCTTAACTCCATGAATTTGGCCTCTAGATTAGAAAGAATGAAGCAATGCTGATAAACCTTTAGCCACAATCAGAAATAAGTAAGGTGATAATGGGTCTCCTTGTCTGAGCCAGCACTGAGAAAAAATAGGACCAATGCTGTAACCCCATGACAAGCATGATATGACACTGAAGTCACCATTTTCATAATTTTAGCAACTCAATCCACACAAAAATCTAACTTCAACATCATAGCCTGTGGAAAAGTTCACACGGTTTTAGGCTTTACTCATATCTATCTTTAAAGCAGTAAATTTATCATTTTCTTGTGTAAGAAAAATGTATTAGCTCAAAAGCAAGCATAGCGTTGTCAGTGCTGCATAGATCAGGAATAAAGGCACTTTGCTATATAGAAATCACACCATCCATACATGCACGCATAGGATTGGCTAATACCTTAGAACTAATGCGATCAACAACATTACACAAGGAGATAGGGCGAAGATCCGAAATCTGTTCTGGCTCTTCCTTCTTAAGAATCAAAATGTTATTAGTATGATTTTCCCCTGGAAAAGCACAATTATTATTCAAACAAGCCAATACTGCCGCAGAAATATCATCTCCTACCATCTGCCAAAAAGATCTATAAAATCCAGGATTTAATCCATCAGGGCCAGCTGCCTTGTCCGGGTGCATACTAAACACTGCATCTCTAACTTCTTCTTTTGTGACAGGCTGTTGCACCCTTGCATTCTGATCAGCAGTGACCTTTTCTACCACACAGTTTAAAATAGAATCCATTTGCCCCTGAGAAGAAGTAAACAAATTATCAAAATAACTCCTCACAACCTCTCGAAGACCAGTCTGCCATGTAACCCAATCACCTATGGTATCTTTAAGTTGAGAAATACTGTTCTTTTTCCGTTGAGCAGAAGCCATAACATGGAAATATCTTATATTAGAGCCACCATCACGGAGCCAATATTGTTTAGCTCGTTGCTTCCAGTACAACTCTTGCTGATGCAAAACCTGTAAATAGGCATCCTTCGCACTACGATATAGTTGAACATGGCCTAGATCACTACTCATTTTATATCATTCCATTTGCGCTTTACTCTGTCTCAATTTATCTCGAAACTGATTCCTGTGCATCCTTCCCCAATTAGCCATCCACTCCTAGTCTCCTGTAAGAACAACAAGTTGGGCTTCTTTAAGATTACTAAACATTTTAATTTAGAAACTGTTTCTGGGTTCTAAGCCCACAACAATTTCAACATAGGGAACTTACGACGTCAGGCGAGCCTGTGTCCCAGGTCCCGCCCCATTTGGTCCATCGGGCATCTGGATTAAACTAGAAACTCCCTTAGGCCCATCATCATCATGTCAACGTCGTTTCGAATCAATCAAAATTAACCCCTCATCATCCGCTAATATTCATTAGTAGTGTCCACTTCCATAACTGCCTTATCATGAGAAGAATTAGCACCATGCACGTTAGGAAACAAATCAGGACCCTTATCATTTGCCTTAGCACTAGTATCAGCCGTAACACTAGGAGTTTGAGTGTTATCAAATCCCTGATTTGTAGGATTTTTTAATTTATTTGAATTCCCCCCAACATCATTCACCGGACCACCTACCGCCACTATTCTCTCCAATCGGTACCAGCCTGCTTTCCGATGATTTTTCTGCTCGCATTCAAGGGCCATACGCAAACTTTTCCTCAAGCACACCAGGTGTAAGAAAGAGTTTCTTACAATAACGATCTGTATACCCAATCACTCCACAAAAGAAACAAAAAATTGGCATTTTCTCATAGTTGAAATGCACCCATGTCCAGCCACCTTTAGGCAATTTGAGTTGCATACCTCTTTTCAAAGATTTGCGAACATCCATCCGAAATCGGATGCTCATGTATTCCTGCCATCGCACTGAGAAACTACGATCATCAGCCTTGATAAAAACACCAATGTAATTCCCAATAGCCATGGTTGCACACTACGTGAACATTCCTGGTTGTTAATCTTCAATATTAACCCAGACCTCAAAAGACGTCAACTCCACTTGTCTTGGGTTTTCTCCTTATTTCAGAACTTTCAGAACAATCATATTCTGATTAAAATGCCACGAAGTATCCTGAAACACTCGATCATAATCAATCTGATGGAATAACTGGAACACAAACGCATTATTCCAAGTTCACGAACTAACAGCCCCATCACAGGTTTCCATGCAATCATTAAAGCATTTTTTAAAACAGCCATATGGACTCTACAATCCGTTAACACACGTCCAATAATACACCATTGTGCTCCATCCACCTGTAGAATCGCCTCAGCCTCAGGTTCCTCACATTTACATTTTCTAACTAACTAGAAAGATGTTTTATTCCTTGTCTCTATTTCTTTGATTTTCACATTCAACGATGTTGTTTCATCCAAATCTCTTTTATTCCTTTCAATTTTCAAAGTGTTGCATTTAGATATCTCCACATCTCCCTGCAAGATGGAGACGGGTATAGGGTTAGGAGTCTCAGCTTGGCTAAGAGAGTCTAAAATTGAGCGTTGAGTTTCTTGGTAAATACATCAACGATTTGAGAATGAGAGAAGACATGCACTGGTTGAATGAGGCCCTTTTAAACTTCTTCACGCATGAAATGGCAATTTATATCAAGTTGGTTCGTCCATTCGTAAAAAAAAAAAGGTTTAAGGCAATACATTGGGCTGCTCGATTATCACAGTACAGGAGGACAAGTAACTATGTATTTATTTGAAATTCCCTAGGATGAAGTTAATCCATTTGATTTCACACAATGTTGAGGCCATATTGTGATAAACGGCTTCTGCTATCGACTGACTCACAATTCTCTATTTTTTTGGTTTTCCAAGAGATAAGGGAAGGGCCAAGGGAGATAAAGAACCTGTTGAGTTATTTTCGAGTTATTAGATATGCCGCCCAGATGGCATCACAAAAAGCTCAGAGCTTTAAGTCACTAGAAACCGGAAAGAAGAGACCTTTAGCAGGTGAGCCTTTCAAATATTTTAATACATGAAGTGCAGCTTTCTAATGGGTATCCCATGGTTGTTGCACGTATAAACTAAGTTTTTTGATCGCATGTATGAGGTTAGGTCTTGTGAGTGATCAATTTTTCAAATCATGCAAAAATTAAAATATATTTTTAAAATCATGCAGGATCCGAAAATATTTTCGGATTATGTGTGTCAATGAACTGGGTTCGGCAGTCACTAGTTCGCCACCAATGGTGGGGAACAAATAAGAGTTTGACACCTTTGGTGTCGAACTCAGCCGTGCCACGGGAGCAGTCCCGTGGCTTCCAGTGTGGCTTGTTCGGCACCTTGGGTGCCGAAAAAGTCACACAATCACCTCTTGAGCAATTTTTCAAATCATGCAAAAATGAAAAAAATATTATTAAAATCATGCAGGATCCGAAAATATTTTCGGATTCTGTGTGTCAATCTAACGTGTTCAGATTCTGTGTGTCAATCCAACATGTTCAGCAGTTATACTGCCGAACACGAAAGTTCGACAACGAACTTCTTGATGTTCGCCACTAATGGTGGCGAACATTGTTTTGCACAGCTTGTTCGGCACCCATAACCGTGCCACGGGAGCAGAGTAATCTGCTCGCGTGGCATGTTCGGCACCATTCAATGCTTTGTCAGAGATTCCTGACGAAGCATTAAAAGAATTGGGCACTGATAGTGCCGAACTTTTTTCTTCACATGCAGAGCCACGCGGCTTTGCATGCACAGCCCCAAACAGAGGAGACCTTGGCTTAAGCCAAAGTCTCCTTCTTCTTCTTCTCTTTCCCCCTTCAAAATTTTTTATCCTTCTTCTCCTCTGTGCTTTCTTCCTTCCTTCTCTTCTCTCTCTCCAGAGTTTGCCGGAAGCCTTCATCTCCGGCGCAAATCTTCTTCTCCAGCGCAAATAATCTCCCTCCACCAGGTTTTTCTTTAAACTTTTTTTTAAAAATATGCATATATAATTTTCTCACTTAATATATAAAAAATAAAAGCAAAAAAATGAAATATTAAATTTTAATAAAAAAATAGAAGTTGTTATATAATTATTAGAAATTATTATTAGAAATAAAAGCAAACAATAAAAGCAAAAAATATTGTTAATATAAGTTGTTATATAAATATTAGAAATTTAAAAATAGTTAAATTTAATAAATTAAAAAGTTAATTTTTTTAATGAGTTAATATTTTAGTTATAATAATTTTTGTTATAAATATAATAATTTAATTTTATATTTAAGTTATTGTAAATATTGTTTAATATATAATAAAATTAAAATTTTTTAAAATAAATAGTAATTAAGAAAATAAAAAGAAATAATTTTTTATAAATATAATAATTTTATTATTGAAAATTTTTCATCCGTAATAATATTTTATTATTTTATTTTTATAATATAATAATAAATAAATTATATAGTATTAATTTTATGTAATGTTTAAGTTTTTGTAAATATTTTTTAATATATAATAAAATTTAATATTTTTTAAATAAATAATAATTAAGAAAATAAAAAGAAATAATTTTTTTATAAATGTAATAATATTATTTTTGAAAATATTTCATCCGTAATAATGTTTTATTATTTTAAAATTATTATTTATTTTATTTTTATATTATAATAATAAATAAATTATATAATAGTAATTTTATTATATGTTTCAGTTTTTGTAAATATTTCTGAATATCAAATAAAATTTAATATTTTTTTAAAAAGTATTATTTAAAAGAAAAAAATATAAATTTTTTAAAGAATATATATATATATTTAAATTATGTAATCTGATTGATTTTTTATTATTGTTTAAATATAACTTTAATTTTTGTATTATAATATTATGTAAATTGATTAGAAATAATTTTAATTTTTGTTTAAGTTATTTTAAATAATTGTTAATATGTAATGAAATTTAATTTTTCTAAATGAATATAATTAAAAATGAAATAAAATTTAATAGTTATTTAATTGTAAAATTAAAATATTAAAAAAATATTATGTATTGTTTTATTTTTAAATTTGTCACGTACTGTTAAATTTATTCTTAGTTATGAATAAAATTTTGTTGTGATTTTAGGATAAAATATTGGTGTGATAGAATATTTGTTGAGATTTTTAATAGAATATTTGTTGTGATTTTTGTATAGAGTATTTTTGAAGTAGTTGTATTTGTTGTGATTTTTGGGTATAATATGTGTAGAATATGCATGTTATTGTAGTGTTAAATTATGTACATTTATCTAGTGAATAAATGATGTTTGAATATTGTTAGTGATTTTGAATATTGTTCAGTTGGTGAATGTGTATTATTATAACATTTTATTGTGGTGTGAATTTGTATAATTAGATATGGAAGAAAGGCGCAACCGTCGTGACCGATGTGATTATATTTTACCTGGTCCCAATGATCCATCGTTGCTATATGGACAAGCCGAACATAGGTCTGAGACTATATGGCAACAAAATATAGAAAGTATGGCAATAGGTTGTAGAAGAACGGGTACAGTTTTACATTTGGATGAAATTCCAGATCAAATAATACCTCACCTGCGGCGGTCGGGTTTTTATGGTGTAATCCGGTTAGGTTTTTTTGCATTAGATTGGCATTTAATTACGGCTCTCGTTGAGAGGTGGCGACCAGAGACGCATACATTTATGTTTCCTGAAGGAGAAATGACTATAACCCTTCAAGATGTAGGACTAATAACCGGGTTGCCTGTCAATGGTGCAGCTGTTACAGGCCGATCACGCCACCATTGGCCTTCAGTTTATGAGGTGTTATTAGGTGTCGTTCCACCTAATAATGCCATTAGAGGGTGTTATCTGAAAATAAGCTGGCTTGCTGAGGAATTTAGTCAACTTCTCGATGATGCTGATGAGGAAGTTGTTCATAGGTTTGCAAGAACATACATTATGAGGGTGATTGGATCCATATTTGGTGATACATCTGCGTCGTGGGTGAACTTAATGTTTCTACCTTTGTTAGCCGATCTTAAGGCGCTGGTAGTTATAACTGGGGTGGGGCATGTCTGGCATGGTTGTATAAACAGTTATGTAAGGCGAAAAATCCTGAAGTTATACAGATGTTTGGTCCCTTATTTATAGTTCAGATATGTGCATGGGACCAGATCACAGTAGTATCGTCGGCACTGTCAGACAGAGCACCACATTATGATGTTCCACTAGGCAGCAGGTATGTGATATTATATAATTGTTAAATTTTATTTCAGATTTAATATTTAAATAAATATTTACTAATACAATTTATTGTGCAGGTGGAGTAATGCCAGACATGTTACGGAGGTAGTCACCCACGTACTCGTGGAGCTGCATTATCAGCTTGATAGATTATTACCCGAGCAAGTACTAATATTAATAAATGAACTAATATTATGAACCTACATTAATTATTGCATAACAATTGAATGTTCATTGCAGGTAATTTGGGAGCCGTACACTGATGCCCTGATTCAGTCGCTACCCGAATATTGTCGCCAAGGACGGGACATTTGGAGGGGTGTTGTCCCACTTATCTGCTTCCATATTGTGGAGTGGCATCAGCCGAATCGGGTCATGCGACAGTTTGGGATGCAGCAGCATATTCCTGCTAAACCTCATCAGTCTGCTGCACTACACGATGTTGATTTGCGTAAAAGCGACACGACTTGGGCAGAAGTGCACTCTCATTGGATCGTGCATATTATTCTAGTAGTTAATGCTAACCATAATCGGCAAATAAATCAGCTTTCCACCCATGTGATTCATATTTATATATTTAACTGAATTTTTTACAATATCTATCTACTTGGTGCCCCACCCATACAAGTTTTCTTATTGTGCCCCACTCTGCCACATATTGAGCAATTGACTCTCGAGGTTTCATTTATTTTGTTTGACCTCCAGTCCATCTTATTACGTATTCGAGAAGATCTAGGCCGTCCCTTCTTTCTAATTCTAAAAATGTCAGGCACATGAGAGAGTCCATCTGCTGGAGGCCAATAGTTAGGGTGTCCAAGAGGATGGAAAGTGTACGCGTAACATTGTATGGTACGATCCAATTTATAATACTCAGATACAAACTGTTCGTAGTCAATTGAATGTGACATGCATGCGGCAATTGCATGTGAACATGGTATCCTCATCTCCTAAAATTTGCCACATGTGCATGTTTGATCCATGAGTTTGACCACTTATTTTTGCCTACCATTTGCAGTAATTATTTCGCAAACCATGGTCTGACTGTTGAACCGTCTAACTCTATGTCCATTCGCCTTAATGGCATTAGCACGCAGAGTTTCACTGCAAGACTGACTGAAAACATAGCCCTTACTTTGTTGCTCCAAAAAAGTTGTCCTTCGCGTATCAAAATAATGAACACACTGGAAAAATATTTTCTCAACCATTGCCGTTATAGGCAACGCCCTAAATCCTTTCATCATGCCATTCAGGGATTCAGCCATGTTTGTTGTCATCACGCCATACCTCTATCCACCATCGTGTGATCTTGTCCACTTCTCTAAATTTATCTTAATTGCCTAATCGTATGATTCAGGGTGCACCTCCCGAATATTGTTCATTGCCTCGTAAAACTTTCTTTTCTGATTTTCATTCGCTGATATAAAGGACAAGTTCATAAAAGTAAAATTAGCATAAGTAAGATGTGATGTTAAATTTTAAAAATTATGCATACTTCGTATTGAAACATGAAACATACATGCCTTGCGCAACGCTTCCTTTATTGCTGCATTTTTGAATGTCTTATTATAATTATTCAAAACATGTCTGATGCAGTAACGATGATGACCAGCTGGAGGTTGCCACCAATCTTTCTGCATCGCCTTCAAAATTCCAGCATGTCGATATGAAATTACAAACAAATCTTCTCGGTTTGTCACAAAGATCCTTAAACAATCCATAAACCATGACCAATTGTCCCCGTCCTCCTTATCTACAATGGCAGCTAATGGAAATAGTTGATTATTTCCATCAAGTGCGGTTGCACACAGTATACACTCGGTGTATTTTTCGTATAAGAATGTCCCATCGATTGAGATAACAGGTCGGCAATGTTTAAATCCCTCAATCGATTGCTTAAAAGCCCAAAACATACGGTCAAATACACAACACATCGGATTTAATTGCTCATTTATCCAATGTGGATTATCTTCAATCATGTATACTGTTTCTGGGTTAAAATGATGAAGAGCAGTCATGAATCTACGCAAACGACTGTATGATTCATCCCAACCCCCATAAAGCCTTGCAATTGCCTTCTGCTTAGCTTTCCATGTTTTCTGATAAGACGGCTCATATCCATATTTATCCCGCACTTCAGCTTGTAGGGCAGCAATTTTTATATCGGGCTGCTGTTCAATTAATGCAAAAATGAATGAACAAATAAAATTTTCATCCAATTGGCTATGGTTTTTTGTCACCTGAGGATTCGTACATGTGTGTGGTCCACTGTATCTCGTAATCTTCCATACATCCTCTCCTTCTTTCTTGGATGCTCGAAGCCTCCATGCACACCCACTGTCTTTGTCTTTACACTTTATAGAATAAGTCTTCTCTTTTGTTTCATGATAACAAAATTGATGATGATGTCTTAGATGATATTCTTTTGCAGCCGCAGCCACTGCATCTCTCGAAGAAAATATCATCCCAACTGAAAACTCTTTAGAAAGATCCCAAAAGGAACGACCTTCTGGCCTATCATAAGGATCTACCCTCAGCAAATCGAAGTCTATTTCTGCGTATGGGGGAGGATGAACAACAGGCACAATAGGATTAGGAAATTGTGTGTTGTAATATCGAGACTCACTTCCACGATCCTCCTGACCATTGTCATCATCATCATCCTCAGTAGACATCCATGAATCATTGTCATCGTCATCGTCATCGTCATCTTCGTCCTCATCCTCGTTCTCATTTTCTACTGTATCAGATAAATTAATTGACGGCCCTGCAAGACTATCAGATAAACCATAATCATCAACTACATTTTGCTCTTCACATGGTTCATTATTTGATTCCACAGCAGTTCCAGATGGATCAATATCAGCATCCTCATTTGTAGTATCAACATAACGAAGTATCTTAACATATATTTCAATACCAGGTATACCACCAATTTGATATAAGTAATTAAACATACTAGATATATCATCTTCACCCCATATCTCCATACATTCAAATTTCAAGGATCCATCCACAATTATAGGCTTTCTAAAACTAATTGTCTCTATAAATTCATTATTCCCGGATATTCCAATTACACGAGCAATTTTACCAACCAGTTGATTAAAACTTATCTGTTTACCAATTGGAATAATCTTTGAAAAACCTCCATCATAATTGTAACCATTACAACTATTTATAATATTACCATCCCAATGAATATTAGTATATGCAGGAACCGCCATTTATCTAATAAAAAAAATTAGATTAATAAATAATTTCATCTTAATTTACTATATACTTAAAAAAAATAAAAATTTAGAATATAAAATATTTAAAACTTACTTGTGTTTTTTTTTTGTAGTCGAATCAATAAGAGCAGATACAATAATTTGGAAAAATTTGTAAATGGGAATAAATAATTTATAAAACGCAATTTGTTAAGATATAATGCAGATTTTGAGTAGTTTATAGAGTAATGGACGGAGTAATTTGTAGAGAAATGAAAAAGGAACAGACGAAGGGATTTATAGAGTGGTGTACTATAGAATAATTTTTGGAGGAAGCAGAGAGCAGAGAACTAAAGGGATTTATAGAGTGGTGTATTATAGAATAATTTTTAGAGGAAGCAGAGAGCAGAGAGTAGAGAGCAGAGAGCAGTGTGATCTACGATGGGTGAGCCATGGATAATTTATAGGAGGGGCGGGGAGTAGCTGTTGGCTAGTTCGGCAGTGATGGTGCCGAACTAGCCGTTGGAATTGATGGCCGCAGTGAAAATTGTTGGCTAGTTCGGCACTGATAGTGTCGAACTAGCCGTTGGGATTTATTATCCCC
The DNA here is from genome assembly GCF_001659605.2 of Manihot esculenta. Lineage (NCBI taxonomy): Eukaryota > Viridiplantae > Streptophyta > Magnoliopsida > Malpighiales > Euphorbiaceae > Manihot > Manihot esculenta. Next base: position 4,439,379 of record NC_035163.2, read on the forward strand.
GGTGCCCACGGACCGCACAGTGGTCCAGCAGCTTTAATCACCTCTTCGGCACTTATAGTACCGAAGAGGTGATTGTGTGACTTTTTCGGCACCCAAGGTGCCGAACAAGCCACGCTGGAAGCCACGGGACTGCTCCAGTGGCACTGCTGAGCTTGTTCGTCACTATGAGTGCCGAACAAGCCCCACCAAAAAGGTGTCGAACTCTTATTTATTCGCCACTATTGGTGGAGAACTAGTGGGTTCGGCAGTATGTTCGTTGACACACAGGATCCGAAAATATTTTCGAATCCTGCATGATTTTAAAAATATATTTTAATTTTTGCATGATTTGAAAAATTGCTCTCATCTCTTCGGCACTATAAGTGCCGAAGAGGTGATTAAAGCTGCTAGACCACTGTGCGGTCCGTGGGCATCGGGGATAATAAATCCTAACGGCTAGTTCGGCACTGAAATTTCACTATGGCCATCAATTCCAACGGCTAGTTCGGCACCATCACTGCCGAACTAGCCAACGGCTACTCCCTGCCCCTCCTATAAATTATCCATGGCTCACCCATCGTAGATCACACTGCTCTCTGCTCTCTACTCTCTGCTTCCTCTAAAAATTATTCTATAATACACCACTATATAAATCCCTTTAGTTCTCTGCTCTCTACTCTCTGCTCTCTGCTTCCTCTAAAAATTATTCTATAATACACCACTCTATAAATCCCTTTAGTCTGTTCCTTTTTCATTTCTCTACAAATTACTCCGTCCATTACTCTATAAACTACTCAAAATCTGCATTATATCTCAACAAATTACGTTTTTATAAATTATTTATTCCCCTTTACAAATTTTCCCAAATTATTGTATCTGCTCTTATTGATTCGACTACAAAAAAAGAAACACAGGTAAGTTTTAAATATTTTATATTCTAAATTTTTATTTTTTTTAAGTATATAGTAAATTAAGATGAAATTATTTATTAATCTAATTTTTTTTATCAGATAAATGGCGGTTCCTGCATATGCTAATATTCATTGGGATGGTAATATTATAAATAGTTGTAATGGTTACGATTATGATGGAGGTGTTTTCAAAGATTATTCCAATTGGTAAACAGATAAGTTTTAATCAACTGGTTAGTAAAATTGCTCGTGTAATTGGAATATCCGGGAATAATGAATTTATAGAGACAATTAGTTTTAGAAAGCCTATAATTGTGGATGGATCCTTGAAATTTGAATGTATGGAGATATGGGGTGAAAATGATATATCTAGTATGTTTAATTACTTATATCAAATTGGTGGTATACCTAGTATTGATATATATGTTAAGATACTTCGTTATGTTGATACTACAAATGGGGATGCTGATATTGATCCATCTGGAACTGCTGTGGAATCCAATGATGAACCATGTGAAGAGCAAAATGTAGTTGATGATTATGGTTTATCTGATAGTCTTGCAGGGCCGTCAATTAATTTATCTGATACAGTAGAGAATGAGAACGAGGATGAGGATGAAGATGACGATGATGATGACGATGATTCATGGATGTCTACTGAGGATGATGATGATGACAATGGTCAGGAGGATCGTGGGAGTGAGTCTCGATATTACAACACACAATTTCCTAATCCTATTGTGCCTGTTGTTCATCCTCCCCCATACGCAGAAATAGACTTCGATTTGCTGAGCGTGGATCCTTATGATAGGCTAGAAGGTCGTTCCTTTTGGGATCCTTCTAAAGAGTTTTCAGTTGAGATGATATTTTCTTCGAGAGATGCAGTGGCTGCAAAAGAATATCATCCAAGACATCATCATCAATTTTGTTATCATGAAACAAGAGAGAAGACTTATTCTATAAAGTGTAAAGACAAAGACAGTGGGTGTGTATGGAGGTTTCGAGCATCCAAGAAAGAAGGAGAGGATGTATGGAAGATTACGAGATACAGTGGACCACACACATGTACGAATCCTCAGGTGACAAAAAACCATAGCCAATTGGATGAAAATTTTATTTTTTCATTCATTTTTGCATTAATTGAACAGCAGCCCGATATAAAAATTGCTGCCCTACAAGCTGAAGTGCGGGATAAATATGGATACGAGCCGTCTTATCAGAAAATATGAAAAGCTAAGCAGAAGGCAATTGCAAGGCTTTATGGGGGTTGGGATGAATCATACAGTCATTTGCGTAGATTCATGACTGCTCTTCATCATTTTAACCCATAAACAGTATACATGATTGAAGATAATCCACATTGGATAAATGAGCGATTAAATCCGATGTGTTGTGTATTTGATCGTATGTTTTGGGCTTTTAAGCAATCGATTGAGGGATTTAAACATTGCCGACCTGTTATCTCAATCGATGGGACATTCTTATACGAAAAATACACCAGGTGTATACTGTGTGCAACCGCACTTGATGGAAATAATCAACTATTTCCATTAGCTTTTGCCATTGTAGATAAGGAGGACGGGGACAATTGGTTATGGTTTATGGATTGCTTAAGGATCTTTGTGACAAACTGAGAAGATTTGTGTGTAATTTCAGATCGACATGCTGGAATTTTGAAGGCGATGCAGAAATATTGGTGGCAACCTCCAGCTGGTGATCATCATTACTGCATCAGACATGTTTTGAATAATTATAATAAGACATTCAAAAATGCAGCAATAAAGGAAGCGTTGCGCAAGGCAGGTATGTTTCATGTTTCAATACGAAGTATGCATAATTTTTAAAATTTAATGTCACATCTTACTTATGCTAATTTTACTTTTATGAACTTGTCCTTTATATCAGAGAATGAAAATTAGAAAAGAAAGTTTTACAAGGCAATGAACAATATTCGGGAGGTGCACCCTGAATCATACGATTAGGCAATTAAGATAAATTTAGAGAAGTGGACAAGATCACACGATGGTGGACAGAGGTATGGCGTGATGACAACAAACATGGCTGAATCCCTGAATGGTATGATGAAAGGATTTAGGGCGTTGCCTATAACGGCAATGGTTGAGAAAATATTTTTCCAGTGTATTCATTATTTTGATACGCGGAGGACAACTTTTTTGGAGCAACAAAGTAAGGGCTATGTTTTCAGTCAGTCTTGCAGTAAAACTCTGCGTGCTAATGCCATTAAGGCGAATGGACATAGAGTTAGACGGTTCAACAGTCAGACCATAGTTTGCGAAATAATTACTGCAAAAGGTAGGCAAAAACAAGTGGTCAAACTCATGGATCAAACATGCACATGTGGCAAATTTCAGGAGATGAGGATATCATGTTCACATGCAATTGCCGCATGCATGTCACATTCAATTGACTACGAACAGTTTGTATCTGAGTATTATAAATTGGATCGTACCATACAATGTTACGCGTACACTTTTCATCCTCTTAGACACCCTGACTATTGGCCTCCAGCAGATGGACTTCCTCATATGCCTGACATTTCTAGAATTAGAAAGAAGGAACGGCCTAGATCTTCTCGAATACGTAATGAGATGGATTGGAGGTCAAACAAAATAAATGAAACCTCGAGAGTCCATTGCTCAATATGTGGCAGAGTGGGGCACAATAAGAAAACTTGTATGGGTGGGGCACCAAGTAGATAGATATTGTAAAAAATTCAGTTAAATATATAAATATGAATCACATGGGTGGAAAGTTGATTTATTTGCCGATTATGGTTAGCATTAACTACTAGAATAATATGCGCGATCCAATGAGAGTGCACTTCTGCCCAGCTCGTGTCGCTTTTACGCAAATCAACATCGTGTAGTGCAGCAGACTGATGAGGTTCAGCAGGAATATGCTGCTGCATCTCAAACTGTCGCATGACCCGATTCGGCTGATGCCACTCCACAATATGGAAGCAGATAAGTGAGACAACACCCCTCCAAATATCCCGTCCTTGGTGACAATATTCGGGTAGCGACTGAATCAGGGCATCAGTGTACGACTCCCAAATTACCTGCAATGAACATTCAATTGTTATGCAATAATTAATGTAGGTTCATAATATTAGTTCATTTATTAATATTAGTACTTGCTCGGGTAATAATCTATCAAGCTGATAACGCAGCTTCACGAGTATGTGGTTGACTACCTCCGTAATATGTCTGGCATTACTCCACCTGCACAATAAATTGTATTAGTAAATATTTATTTAAATATTAAATCTGAAATAAAATTTAACAATTATATAATATCACATATCTGCTGCCTAGTGGAACATCATGATGTGGTGCTTTGTCTGACAGTGCCGGCGATACTGCTGTGATCCGGTCCCATGCCCATATCTGAACTATAAATAAGGGACCAAACATCTGTATAACTTCAGGATTTATCGCCTTACATAACTGTCTATACAACCATGCCAGACATGCCCAACCCCAGCTATAACTACCAGCGTCCTCAAGATCGGCTAACAAAGGTAGAAACATTAAGTTCACCCACGACGCAGATGTATCACCAAATATGGATCCAATCACCCTCATAATGTATGTTCTTGCAAACCTATGAACAACTTCCTCATCAGCATCATCGGGAAGTTGACTAAATTCCTCAGCAAGCCAGCTTATTTTCAGATAGCACCCTCTAATGGCATTATTAGGTGGAAAGACACCTAATAACGCCTCACAAACTGAAGGCCAATGGTGGCGTGATCGGCCTGTAACAGCTGCACCATTGACAGGCAACCCGGTTATTAGCCCTACATCCTGAAGGTTTATAGTCATTTCTCCTTCAGGAAATATAAATGTATGCGTCTCTGGTCGCCACCTCTCAACGAGAGCCATAATTAAATGCCAATCTAATGCAAAAAAACCTAACTGGATTACACCATAAAAACCTGACCGCCGCAGGTGAGGTATTATTTGATATGAAATTTCATTTAAATGTAAAATTGTACCCGTTCTTCTACAACCTATTGCCCCACTTTCTATATTTTGTTGCCATATAGCCTCAGACCTATGTTCGGCTTGTCCATATAGCAACGATAGATCATTGGGACCAGGTAAAATATAATCACGTCGGTCACGACGGTTGCGCCTTTCTTCTATATCTAATTATGCAAATTCACACCACAATAAAATGTTATACTAATACACATTCACCAACTGAACAATTTTTAAAATCACTTACAATATTCAAACATCATTTATTCATAGACAAATGTACATAATTTAACACTACAATAACATACATATTCTACACATATTATACCCAAAAATCACAACAAATATAACTACTTCAAAAATACTCTATCTAAAAATCACAACAAATATTCTATTAAAAATCTCAATAAATATTCTATCACACCAATATTTCATCCTAAAATCACAACAAAATTTTATTCATAACTAAGAATAAATTTAATAGTACGTTACAAATTTAAAAATAAAACAATACATAATATTTTTTTAATATTTTAATTTTACAATTAAATAACTATTAAATTTTATTACATTTTTAATTATATTCATTTAGAAATATTAAATTTCATTACATATTAACAATTATTTAAAATAACTTAAACAAAAATTAAAATTATTTCTAATCAATTTACATAATATTATAATACAAAAATTAAAGTTATATTTAAACAATAATAAAAAATCAATCGGATTACATAATTTAAAAATATATATATATATTTAGGGGTGAGTATTCGGTCGGTTCGATTCAAAATCGAACCGAATCGAAATAACCGAAAACTGAATTGAATAACTTTATAAAAACCAAACCAAATCGAATAAGAGGGATAATCGAATCGAACCGAATCGATCTGATTCGATTCGATTCGGTCGGTTCAATCGATTAAACCGATTTTTAACCTTTTCTTTTTTGAAATGGGATTTTTAAGTTCAGTTATCTCGATTTCGAACCGATCTGATTCAGCACACGACAGCGACAGGCGATGGCCGATGCGGCGCCGACGATTGCACGGAAAGAGAGACTAGAGAGCGTCGGAGGAATGAGGCAAGGAGGAGTCAGCGTCGCTGGGTCACGCAGCCAGAGGAATGAGGCAAGGAGGAGTCGCGTCGCTGGGTCACGCAGCCGCAACGTACAAGCTGAGTTACCCAACGATGGTCAATCAATCAATGTCGTCGGGAAGAGAGGAATGAGGCAAGGAGGAGTCGGCGTCACAGGGTCACGCAGCCGGAGGTATGAGGCAAGGAGGTGTCGAGTCGCTGGGTCACGCAGCCGCAACGTACAAGCCGAGTTACCCGACAATGGTCAATCAGTTAATGTCGCCGGAAAGAGAGTGGAGGTTGGACGGTGAAAGCGCTGCTAGAAGTGGTGGATGGATGGAAGCACAGGTGGCGTGGAATCTGGAAGGGGGACGGCGTGAATGCGTGCGTGACTGTGTGTGGAATGTGGCAGACGAGAACGATGAGATGACTTTTAAATCTAGGGCAAACAAAGAAACTGCTGAAAACGACGTAGTATTGGTGATTTCGGTTCGGTTCGATTTAATCGAAATTTTTGAATCTAAAATCGAACCGAACCGAAATCACCGATTTTTTAAAAAATTAAAACCGAACCGAATCGAATAAAAAATAAAACCGAACCAAATTTTCAAAATTAATCAGTTCGGTCGGTTATTTCGGTTTAAACCGAATACTGCTCACCCCTATATATATTTTTTTAAAAATTTTATATTTTTTTCTTTTAAATAATACTTTTTAAAAAAATATTAAATTTTATTTGATATTCAGAAATATTTACAAAAACTGAAACATATAATAAAATTACTATTATATAATTTATTTATTATTATAATATAAAAATAAAATAAATAATAATTTTAAAATAATAAAACATTATTACGGATGAAATTTTTCAAAAATAATATTATTACATTTATAAACAAATTATTTCTTTTTATTTTCTTAATTATTATTTATTTAAAAAATATTAAATTTTATTATATATTAAAAAATATTTACAAAAACTTAAACATTACATAAAATTAATACTATATAATTTATTTATTATTATATTATAAAAATAAAATAATAAAACATTATTACGGATGAAAAATTTTCAATAATAAAATTATTATATTTATAAAAAAAATTATTTCTTTTTATTTTCTTAATTACTATTTATTTTAAAAATTTTTAATTTTATTATATATTAAACAATATTTACAATAACTTAAATATAAAATTAAATTATTATATTTATAACAAAAATTATTATAACTAAAATATTAACTCATTAAAAAAATTAACTTTTTAATTTATTAAATTTAACTATTTTTAAATTTCTAATA